>NC_080672.1:56618982-56929340 GCF_030247195.1 Topomyia yanbarensis
AGTCACCAAGTGACGTGACTGCGAGAATAGAGCTCCTGTTATTACCTTGAGCTTGACTGGTTGGCTGCGGAAGACATGTAGTCAGAATGCAGGATGGTGGTATACTGCCGCTAGAAGCATAACTGTCCCATGTGCTATGGGAATCCCTATACACATGGGACAATTATGCTTCTAGCGGCAGTATAGCACTTGACTCATCCAGACAGATCATCCACACAGCGCTTTCCAAGATAGGTATAAGGTGGTACTCTAATAAGTAAGACACTATTATAAGTTTCAATATTTATTTGGTTATCCAAGTTTTTCTTATTACAATGCTGGGTCTTCGCGATTTGCTCATGTGTATAATATTTTTTTCCTGTAGGATGGTTCAATCCATGTTTTGTATGCTTTACTCTAAATGACATCAATAGTTCTCTTTTACTTTACTGCACTTGGTTCGCCTGTTCTCCATCATCCAATATATTGTTTGCAAATTGTGTGTGTGTCTCATAATAATAGTTTCAAAAGCCGAACAAACTTGCATTTTTCGATTTTTCAATACATAACTAAACCTACATAAAATACGGATTTTCACCTTTTTCAATATTAGCTACTATTTTAGGTTTAAACTGAAATTGTTCTGCCTAATCAGTATACAAACAAAAGAGATGATAGTCACCGATTATTTTGTTTAAGGATACAGGCATGTACGGATAATCGTTTTGATTTCTGTCGTTAGAGTTGGAATTTGCAACGCAAGAAAATCGATGAAGGTACGATTAAAACTAATTCAACGTTGGTCTAGCATTAATCAACTAAAGAAGGAAATAATAACTATTATACTGAATAAGTTCAAAAATGATCCAACTTTGTGACATTTTCGAAACGAGAAATTAATATACAAAAAGAAACAGCCGTTGGAAACTATCTTTTTTCTCATAACATTTACTAACATAGTTTTACAATCCATCGCTTGTCTCCTCGAGATGGAACCAAACGTTCGAACATATTTGGTAGAGAAATACATAATTTTCCGATAAAAATAAAAAAAAGAATTGATCGACGTAAGCACAAATCAATGCCGATTTCGTGTCCTGCTTTGAGCTGTTACAGCAGGATACACATTTCATCACTCTGCGTCAAACTTCCCTCGCAAAACAGAAGAAAAACTAAAAACAGCACAAACTAAGCCAACTAAACAAATCCGATAACTCAAACTACAGACTAAATCGCGCTGAAGCGCGCTCCAAGACCCAAATCTCGAAAGCTGTTTGTTTATTTTTCTTCTGCTACCTACTCCATTTCGTTCGCTTCTTCTTCTTCTTCTTCCTAGACAGTCGAGATCAGCGATCCACTGGGTATTGCAGCACCGGTCGCGGGAACGGCGGTTGCTGACGCGGACGACGAAGTGGAGGCACCAAAGACCTCCGCCGAGCCGACAGCAGCAGCGGACGCAGAAGAAGCTGACAACAACGACGACGATGTGGACAGGGATGACGCAGATGGCAAAGTTTGTGCTTTTAATTGTCACTTTTCCGTCGGGACCGCCTGATAGCGGGGCTTACTGTGGGTGAACGGTAGGTACCGGTACTTGATCATGTGCTGGAAGGAAATGAAATGGAAATGATTGAAACATAGAAACGAGAAAATAGATTTTTAAATCATCAATATCAATCAATCGCCCAAGCCAATTCATCGATGACTCACGACCTTGCAAATCAGCGGACAATCCGTTTAATATTTTTTTAAATCTTGTCAAAGTATAATATTTAGTAGCATCCCTAGTAATAGTTCAGTTTAAAAATCGCACAACTGGCATCCCTGCAGTATCAGTACCGTAAACGCTGTCATTCCCTAATGATCTCTCATTAAATAAACATTTGTTCGCACTTACCCTAATCTGTCGCTTCATGGTGATGCAGAACAGCGTGATAAAGTACATGACCAGAATAGGCCAGAACACGGGCACGTTGAACACCTCGAAGAAGGTGCAAATGATCCCGATCACGGTGCTTTTGCTGACGGCGTACCAAAATTTAAACTCCGGTAACCGCCTGATAAACGGTCGGAATTCCTCGTTGGACTTGGTGGGCAACTCGGGGCCTTGATCATCTGCAAGGAAAGAAAATCAGTAACATACGATTGTTTTGGTAGGTTCCCTTCTGCAACTGTACCGTCCAGATCCAGAGCCGGATCGATTTTAGGGGTAAGGAACGCTATAAACAGATTAAGGTGATAGATTCCTAGGGCGTAGGTCACAATGTACCAGCCCTGATTCGTGAATACTCGTAGAAGGAAGAGTAATACTAGCACGATTACGGCCGCCCATCGAAGTTTGGTGTGCGGTGTCCATCGGTCCAATTGAAGTTGGTAAAGCTTTTTCCGAAAATAAGACCAAATAATTTAACTCCACCGTCAATGCTTGAAAGAAGCCCAGTCAATCACAAACCTGCGAGATCCGTTTGAAAAATTGTGCCACCACATTCCTACTCGGAGTGACCTCCTCGTTCATCATGCTGCTTCCAGGATGCCTGACACCAACCAAGGCCTAATCCAATTAGCAATCGCTTATCAATTCCTTTCTCATATCCATCAACATACGATACTCACTTCTTAAGTTCCTCTCCTCCAGAATCAAAGCAAAGCGTACCAGAACTTATTTCGAAAATAAATTTCAAAACCATGCACTCGCGAAGAACACTGAAAATTACACTTTCAGCTCGTCTTCCTAGATAATCTGCCTTGGTTGATTTTATTGCACCATCTTTCCGCTACTGCCGCTGGTTCTTACTTCCTTTCCCGCAGGTTCCTTCCTTCTTCGACACACTCACCCTTCGCGTAACGATAGATTGATGAATAATTGAGCCGCAAATAGTCGATACTTTTCCGATCCACGAAAACAAAACAGCTCGATTAATCCGCTTCGCAGGAAGCAGTCTTCCTGATGCAATGCCTCAATGGATGATTATTGGTGCCGTTTGGCTGGTAAAAGCGCTGATGTCCTCTCACAAGAGAAAAAAAATCTGAATCGTCCGTCGTCGATCCGCGAACCACGTCAATCTGTCAGAAGTGGTTCGATGATGACAGCTTTGGGGACAACTGGTATAAACTGGTAGAAAGCGGTTGTCAAATTGTGGTCTAATCGGAGGTGAGTGCGTTCGCTGATATGATTATGAAGATGAGGCTTTTCACGACATCGATTTCGAAAGGGGTCAGTGAAAAGTTGAATAGGTTTGTGTGATTGCCTGATATTTAGATTTTACGAATCGAACATCTCTACAGAATAATTGTTGTATTCCGTTAGATTTTGCATGAATTCGGATTTTTTCGGTAATTTTAGGAAATTTGAGCAATGTCCTATGAAATCGAGTATTACTAAAATTACAACAAATTTATCCAACCTCAACTCCAATTTGGCTCTCATTCCGACCAATTTGATGTAACTGGCAACACTGATATAATTCTGGCAACAAAATTTATGTTGTTGTTTAGATTTTGTTCTTGCAGATGATTTGTTTTTATTTAATCGAGCACTGAAATTGTCAAAATGGGTTTTTCATCGAAAAAATATGAAAATTGCTAAATATTTTTATTGAGAAGCATCTTCTTCAATAAAAATTTAGAGAGAACATGTAACCAACGACCTATTTTTCTTCAAAATAGGTTAAAAATTGGCAGAGCTATATTTTTTCCAAATTAGTAACGTGTCCGCTTGAACTTCTAAGGGGACGGACTCATATTTTTTTTCATTTTTTACATTTTAACGACATTCAATTAGCTAGAGATTACTGGGTAGGGAATGTGTCGAAATAAAAAAGGAAAAAATAAAATTTTCAAAAAATCGATTTTTTCATCGATTACGATCGATTATCGATTACGTATACATTCAAAATCATGCCCAGTCACTAAATTTTCTGGCAGAGGCCGTTCTGCTAAATTTCTGTCAGTCTTGGTTTGGCAGCCCTGTCAAATTTCTGTGCGCATCTTGTCGGGCAGGGATGCCAGATTTACAGACATATCTGTATTTTACAGACTTTTGATAGTCTCCTACAGATGTAATCAGACATCTACAGACTTTTAAAAAAGTAACAGTGTTTAACAAAATTATACTAGAATAATTTGATTCGAATGCGAGTGATTCCTTCACCATAGTTTACTAATTTCAAGCCACTTTTAAAGTAATAACCTAGTGTAAATAGGATTTACACAACCCTCTACAGACTTTTACAGACATTTTAATTATTCTTCTACAGACATTTCACAAAAACATGTGGCATCGCTGCTGTCGGGTTAATTGAACTAGGGCGAACTTGGTTTCGCTCGCGTTTTAATTCTGGCAAATTTTAACAGAAACCGAGCAAAACCCTTGCATAATTCGGAAATAAACCAGTGCAAAGATCTTGGCAATTCCTATCTGGTAGAATTTAGCATGAATCGAGAAAAAAAATCTGACAAAGATGTGGCACGTAAAGTACAGAAATCTTGGCCGTAAATTTCTGGTTGGATTCTGGCTAAAAGCAGGGATGCCAGATTTATCAGGCACAGCCAGAGGTTTTAGTAGCTCCCAGACAAAAAGACAAATCTATCGTTCTGTCAGATTTTTAAGTTTTAGAAGCTGCTACATAGACATTTTGAAAATTTGGATAACAATGTCCCAAGTTTTACAAAATTAGATTGATACATATTACATGAAAACTAAAATGTATGCCAATTTTTGATGACTTTGAGGTCGCCGTCAAGTGCCAGATTTTGTCAGACAATTTTAGTTGGACTGCCAGATTTTCGTTGAAAAATAGTGGCAACCCTGGCTAAAAGCGCGCAGCATCGGTTAGTTTAATCGCTTCCCTCTAAGAACGGTTGGTTTCAAAATCGTCCAATGAAGGACGTTCGTTGGACCAATTTGGACAACGTCCAAATAACTGTTCAACGAACGTCCATCGTTGGACCCGTGTTGAACGATTTTGAAACAATTTTTTGGACGTCTCAGTGGGTTCTGTCAGAAACGGTTGTTGCATTTGAGCTAATTCTTTGCCAGAATTCTCGCACAAATCGCGCAAAATGCTCGCAGATACTCTGCCAGCATCAATTTCGTTTTGCTCAACTTTTGCTAACTTTCTGCTTGTCACGGTGACTGGGTGTGTGTGAACTTTGAAGTTACAATCGGTGAAAATATAATTATGGAATGTGTTTGTGACAACGCCTCACTACCCTCTTAAGAGTTCATGCGAGCAAGTTTCTAATTTGGAAAAAAAATAATAACTCTGCAATTTTTCAATCGATTTTGATGATGCGAAATTTAATATTCTCTCTTAATTTTTATTAAAACAAAGACCTTTTATGGAAGAAGGTTGAGTAGGGTAAAAGAGGTATTTTGGCCCACTTTAGGATATAGTTTAAAAATTTGCGATTAAGACATATAACGACTGCAAAGGTTGGTAAATATACTCGTGTACAACATCGAATTACATCTGACTATCCATACAGATCTCTTAAAGACGTATCATTTACTATAAAATCAGCAAAAACGGTATTTTTTATGAAAAACTTTTTTTCCTATTTCCGCCACCCAAATTTTACTTTGGCCAGTGGCCGAAATATATTTTGGCCATGGTAACAATTTGGAAAACATATTATCGCCCACTTCATGTATACTCGCAGTAATTTGATATTGTTGGAATAAACTACCCTCATAAGAATAGAGAATTGTCAAATTCTATTTTACTTTTAGCTTTCTCTTTTGATTCATCCATGTTATTCCTATTAATAAGACTGAATATCTAAATAAAGACTTTACCATGTATCTGTCAAGTCATTCCAATCGAGTAATATACCATTGGGCCATTGGCGTGTCTCGTTGTCGATGTCGAATGACACTGACATGTAAATGGTAAACAAACAATTGAAATGACGAGTCATTATACTAGCGATTCAGTATCTTTAGTTCCTATGGACCATTGCAAGATGACGTGATCTGAATAGAAATGCTTGTGTCTAATATGAATGCTTATTTTTCTCGTAAGAGGCTACCCGGATAGAATTTTACAATAGCATTTACCCTACAAACAATCATAAAACAATAAATATTATAGTTATTACTGTTTCAACATTGTTCGATGTCAAGTTTTCACAGTAGATTTACAATAAAATTTCATGTAACAATAAATGTCACTGTTCAGCAAAAAACTGATACAGTGCATTCACATTAAATTTTACTGTTTTCGAGAAAAAAATGTATGGAGAAAAATTGATTTTTTTAATGTTAAGATACATAACCACCCCCCTTTTTCACTGTAAAAGTCTATTTTACATTGAAATTTACTGTAAAAACGTTAAAGTTTATTGTTTTTGTATTGTAGCATAACACTAAAACTTACTGTAAATTATTGTAAAATTACTGTACTGTCACAGTGAAAATCATGGTTTTGTTACTGTACATTTCTATTCGGGTAACCGATTTGCACAAATTTAGTCGATTTCTAAATCTTACGTCATTTTCATCCATAAATATCCACCTCGAGCTATTGAATTGTGTAAAATCAAATGGATTATTCAATGGTACTGCCGTTTGACTGAATTGACAGCTTATACTGCTAGTTTGGAATAAACTGGTATGGCAGCGAAAGTGTTCATTTTATTCAATTATTTACACAAGTTTTTATACATAGTTTTTCGAATAACAACAACAACAGTATTTATTCAAAGGGAAATCTGAGCTAAATAATGCCGCAGGCAGTAACAAACAGCAGATCAACAACAATCAGACCCAGTACCACTAAACCAACCGTCGTTACCAACAGCTAAGTAACAACGATTACACCAACGACGTTGATTACACCAAATGCCTCCAAACCAACAATCAACATCATCAATAAAGAATCAAATGCCGATGGAAATGGATTTACAACAGCGACTCGTATAAGAAACAAACATCCAACCGTGAGCAAAAACGCGAGACAAGACGGCCCGAATGACCCCCAAGGTCACAGCCTGGGACGGGACATGCGAAGATGGTCTTCTTTTTTACTCCCGATATTGATGTTATTTTGCAGGGAAAAATCCGTTTGCAAAATAATTTCAAGCAAATGCCGCTGATAGTGTTGTACCGATGCGGTATAGATTTCTGCCGATGAGGTATTGATTTGTGCCGAAAATAAAAGAGCTCGAACATGACATGAATTATGTTATCATTTGTCTGTACTGTGTAAAACAACATTAACCAAAATTGTTGAGTAGAATTACATTGCACGTGCCTTCGGTGCATTTTGTATACTTGTTTGTGTGCATCTACATGCATCTAAGCAACATGTAAAATATGTTTTTTAAATACACCTTGTATACAGCCAGGATATTACGATACTACCCAGGCATTGTCCATTCCAAGAAAATGAAAATCGTCAAGAAAGGTCCGGTTCGCAATGACAGGCCATTGCCGGTTCGCGGTGACAGTTACTTTTTTCACTTTGCACGTCCCGTCCCAGGTCACAGCTAATGTTTCACCGCCAAGGAAGAGTATCTCAACACGAAGCAGCAAGCTGCTATAAGAGACCCGATAAGCAGGCATTTTAAAAGTTAATTTTAATTTTTACATTGTGTAAAAATCATGAAAGTCCCACGGCTCAGTTAGTCAGCCAACACATTGGCTGTGTCAAATAAACAAGAAGGAACAAAATATAGGATGCGTCAAGCTTTGCCGCCTACACTCTTCATTGAATAGCAATTACGCCAAGAAACGGATGAGAGGGTTAATTATAGAAGCTATGGCAGAAATATGATTTTTCTCTTCATCGTACCTTATATTGTGGTCATAGCTTATTGTATGATCTGCGATGTAATTGTTCGTCTAATTTACGCTATTTTACTTTCGTCAATTAGTTATGATTACAGTAACATAATTTGTTCAACAAAAGATGACGTATGTTTTGAAAGTAGTTCGCAATATTGCTACTTCTTTCAGTTTTTTTTTTTCTTAATTTCTGTATACCACAATTTTGTGATTTATAATGATTATATGTATCTGCAACAATAATCTTGATATACAATAACTGCAATAAGAGTTTTTCAATAAAACTACTTCTAGATTTTCAAAATTTTATGTAAATTCGTTTAATAAACATAAAAAAGAGGTTGGGTGGCCCAAAATATGTGAGGTGGCCAAAATACCTCTGTTACCCTAATATATTATTTGTTGTTTCAAAAACAGTATATTGTTGAACTAATCGTACTCACGTTATTCGATCAATAAGATAGTGTCGAGTGTTTCAATAATCATATTGTTGATTCACCTGATAATGTTATTCAAATCTAGAAACGTCAAAAACAGAATTTATTGCATAAATAACAATATTATGGATTGAATCAATTCTTGAATATTATTAGTTCTGAGATAATAATAATTATTATGTCTTATATTTGAGCCAGTATATTGTTATATCTACAATACATTTTTCTGCGACAGCATAAAATGAAATTTGGTTGAAGTAAATATAATATTGTTACTTCAATAATTAAACAGTGTATACTCAACAGACAATGAGTTTTGAATGAATGAAATAGTGGGGATTTAAATCAAAAATAAATTTGTTGGCTTAAGCGTTTGAAATTTCGCTGCGTATAATAGATTCAACACTTTGAGGGAATCGAGGGAATTCCCTTTAAAAATATCGATCCGGCAATTTTCCCAGAACACTAGCTCTATCTTTTATTCACGGTACTAAACACCTTTTGCTGGCAGGTTACCCCTCAGGCTTGGGAACAATTTTTCACTAGTGGCCCATCCCCCATATGCTTGTTCATATATCAGCGGCGCCATAATTTCAAAAGCGGCCACAGTCCCAACTACAAATATATTCAAAATGACCGTTAAAGTGGGCGAATCATTATTTTCGAGTGCTATGTCTGTTCGTCTGCTGTGGTTCGACTTACCTTAAAAATGAACTTGTCTTGAGGGACATCACGCTTGATTAGGGGTTTGCTCAGGAACACAAATAGTGTCTCTTTTGGAGCTAGCGTCTATCTGGTGCTGGCTTAATCGTTGTACTAAGTTAGTGTCGGCTACTGATGAGACGAAGTCGAAACGCAAATACTATATTTCTCGCAAATTGATTGCAGGTACATATCAGCAAAGAGGGCAAATATATGAAAACGATGTAATATATTAAATAGAACATTCAAGCTGTACGAAACATTTTATTGCAAAAAAATCCACTCAATTTCTCAACTCCATCTCCCTTAAACACCCCGCCAACCGTTCCACAATTGTGTCCACCTCAGCCATCGCTCCCAGTCCCGTATCGCCGCACATGAGCGTCTTTGCCACGCAGGGAATCTCTCGCATCCCCCACGATTTCAACGTTTCAATTTGACTGCCCGTAATCGGATGATCCCACATGCGTGTGTTCATGGCAGGACAGAAGAACAACGGCTTGCTAAAGTCCCAGGCCCTCGCCGTGCACAGCAGTAGATTATCGCACAAACCTTGCGCAATCTTCGCCAGACTGTTAGCATCCATTGGGGCAATTATCATCACATCGGCCCATTTCCCCAGGTCGATGTGCAGAACGGGATCACCTCGTACCCGCCAGCTGGCCCATTCGTCTTCGTCTCGGTGGATTTCGACCTGGGTGGGGATGTCCTCGGGGGAGAAAAAATGCTCAGCGTGTTTCGTAACAATAATTTTGATTTCAGTTTCGCAATCGAGATCGCGAATTTTCTGAACCAGAATCGGTAACTTAATGGTAGCCACGCTACCGGTGCAGCCGATAAGAATGTTTTTTCTGCTGCTCATTGTTCGTTCGAATGCACTATTTCTGCCGTTCCTTTTCACTTGCACTGTCACTATCACTGAAACCTAGCTTTGAAAAATCTTCCTTGGCCATCAGATTGTTATCCATGCGGCACTGTAAATAAGCTCGCGATTCCTGGCGGCAGGCGGAGTTATCGTCGTTGTTGACACGCAGACAGCGCATGTAGTAGAGCATCAACTTTTTGCACTGCCCCTCGTGATCCAGCGGAAAGCTTCCCTTTTCCGGTGCGGTTGGAATGAATTTCTTCTGGCCAAAGGTCATAGACGTCATTGCAGGACCGGTTTAGGATTGTCTTGCGTCTGGTCTGGAAATATTGAGAACGATGTATACATAATCTTTTGAACAGTAGTGTGACATATTTGTTTTGGGAAATTTCTAGTTATGTAAACATTTAGCCATGGTATGCGAATTATTATTAAATTTTAACAAAGTATTTAATACTTTAATTTTAACTTACCACCAATGTACACTGACTGACGAATTCATATATTCGTTTGCTAGTTGGGATAAAAAGAACAATACACAAAATTAGCAAGAATACTTGTAAAACATGCAATGAAAAGCTCTTAGCGAAAAACACGGAACGGTATACCGTTTAACTTGATGAAGGGAAAGGAAATTTTAGATGTTAGCAACAGAGCTGCCAGATGATTTTGCTGAAAATCTGTATTACCCTAATAAAAAAATTTAACTTTTCTGCTTAATATGCATGCCATATTATGGCCTGTGTTAACCCTAATGAACATCTTATGATCCAAGAGCCTAACGACCTGTTCAGGCTATCATCCAAACAATGTGAGGAATCGTTGGACTATATGGGTTAAAGTTCGCGTATAATTTTTGTTATTAGGGAAGCCAAAGAGAACCAAGCGCCATTTCGAGATGCATGCTCTAAAAACCCTAAAAACGCTATCGCATCCAACATAGTGTAAGCAGCACCCTCATCTATTTATTTTTTGGAACACAAATAGCAAACGAATGCAAATAAGTGTTGAAAATGCCAACCCTATGTGCGAGGTTAGGCTTTGAACCCAGCTGAGCCGTATACAAGGCAATCGATTAACAAACTACGCTCAGTCCGTTCCGATCAAGAAACTCTTAACTCGTTCATTTTCCCATCTTTCTATATTAACCATCTTCATTTTGTATTGTATTGTCTTCGATTAAAAAACATCGCACAGACTTAGACTAAACACCAACTTAAACCTATTTTTAATTTAAACGATTCTTTACTAATATGAAAATCAAACAAATGATAGACACTGTTGAAGCGTCGACAGCAAACATCCAAAGGATTACTCTGGCCGTACTGCGTGCGATGTGTTGAGCGTCGGAAAAAACCAATTTTCCGGAAAGATTTTCCCGGAACGTTGAGGTCAAGTTTTGCTAGAAGCGCAGGAGAGTCTACGTTGTCTGTCAGAAGATCGAAAATGAAAAGTCGTTGCCGAAAGATCCGTCTGTTTTGCAGAATAGGGAGATTGATGAGGATACAGCGATCTTCATATGGAAGAAGCAGGAAACGATTTTGCCAGGGTAACCGACGAAGTGCAAACCTGACAAAGTTCTGTATCCTTTCGATACGATTAATGTGTATGGTGTGATACGGAGCCCAAATAGTAACGCCATATTCTAGAATACTGCGTACCAGTGTAATGTATAGTGTTTTTAGACAATACACATCATTGGAATCATGAGTGTTGCGTTTGATGAGTCCAAGTCTAGGGGCAGATCACTCTAGGAATGTATAACAAATTTGCATCAAATTAGAAAAAAATGCATTTAATTTCCATTTTTCATCAACTTTGCACTCCCTCGCACAAAAGTTTGTTTAACAATCGTCCTACGCTGATCCACTTTGTTCGACGTTGTGTTGAATATAGGGCTAGTTTTTCGTTGGGTTTTGACGTCTTACATGCAACGCAAAATACATTTAGAATTTCTATTTTGATGGAAAGAAATGCATTTAATTTCGCTGATTTTTCAAAATGCATCACAAGTGATCTGCCCCTAGGTCCAAGTACAGCGTAGGCTTTAGCTATAACGGAAGAGTAATGTGCGGTAAAGCGTAGCTTACAGTCGAGAATGACATCAAGGTTCTTGATGGATACGACTCGTTCTACAGGATCAGAACACAACTTAATTGGAGTATGTACTCGTGTAAAAGTGATTGTGCTGCATTTTTGAATATTCACACTCATTCCGTTTCTGTCGCTCCAGTCAATGATCCTATCGACGTCCATTTGCAATGCACAACAGTCTACCATAGTTGTTATCACACGGTAAATTTTCAGATCGTCAGCATACATTACTTTGGAAGACGATAATTCACTGCAGAGATCGTTCACGAAGAGCACAAATAAAAGAGGTCCGAGATGACTCCCTTGAGGAACGCCCGATGAAATGTGGAAAGGATCCGAGAGTGTAGTTCCAAGTCGCACCGAGGCGCTACGGTTCGCAAGGTACGAGGAGATCCAATTAGTCAGCCAGTCCAGCAGTAAAGTCTGCCTTTGCTTTTCCACAGCAAGCTGATGAGGAACACGGTCGAAAGCTTTCGAGAAGTAGATGTACACCGCATCGATCTGTTGTCGTTTTTTCAATTTATCAATCAGCGACGACACGTAGCTCATCAGATTTGTAGTTGTCGAGCGCTTTTTTACAAAACCATGCTGGTCCTAATTTTGACAACATAACGGCTTTATGTTTGTGAAACATGCATCATTGTAGCCACTAGTAATTGTTTTACTAGACAAAATTTTTGTAAGTGCGTTACTAATGTAAAATCAATGCTTTCTTCGGCATCTCTTACATCAGTCGCTTGGTCGCCGTCGGAATTATTTGGGAAATGCTTTCCAATTTTCGCCCAGCAGGTAGTAAAGGAAAAGACAGAGTCAATATTACTTGGTTCCATTCGAAATATTGAAAAGTAGTGGTTCAGTATCCGTGAGCCGGTGAGCTCAGTATAATAAGCTTTTGCTGTGCTACCCAGGTAACCAACAAGCATTAGTGTATGCAGTAAAGTAGCGTAAAATTTGCATTCCGGATGCTTCTTGCAGTATGCTGGCATTCGTTATGCATAACTGTTGTTAATCAGCATTTGAAAAACTGTTTAAAAACTTATTGCCAGTAAGCAGCATTCTGAATGCACAACAGTAGTAAAAAAGCATTTTCATAGCACAGCAGTAATGTAGCCGTATATTTTGCCAAAAGCGACTTTTAAATAGCATTTAAAACGACTTAAGTGCTTATCAAGTAGCCGTTAAGACGCATTCAGCATGCTTATTGGTTACCTGGGTAATAAACACTTGAATTTGTCGGCAAAATGTTATAGATACCAAAGTGTTTGTGACGAATGTTCGCATTGTATAAACGTGTGCACATTTTTTCAGCGCCTTATTGACTGAATTGCAGGTTTCTTTGGGTTTGTTCCAGTACACGGAAGTCACTCCGGAGTTAACAGGAGCAAAAAATACTTGCTCATTTTTACTCCGGTTTGCTACCAGAAGAAGAAAAAAGAGAACGAGAGAGTATAGGAACAGTACAGGAAGTTGGTTCATTATACCTATGATTATTTCGAAAAAGCTGTACGAAAACAATCTTAATTCGTATATAAATTATATTTATTTCACCAGTCGTTGAACTTGAATGGTACATGAAAAATCCCTGACTATTCTATCTTGAGTTTATCTTTGGTGAAGGGGTGAATAAATCCATGAACTGTCACTTGATAATCATCTTATTCCAAACCAACAGGGCATATATTTTACTTAATGTTTGTTTGTTAATGTTTGTGTTTCAATTCATTCGCTATTTGAATCGATTCCGTCGCATACTAATCTTCGACGAAAAACATAATACATCTGCAATCGCTCTACGTCACTTGTTGACTCGCTTTTGTTCACTCCTTTCTTGGACTAACACTGCTCCCAGGCCGGTCGGATGTGCATCGATGATCACTATGGTTTTGTAAAGAAGCGAGCAGTTTCCTAGGATTGCGTAGAACCCGAGGGCGTGACACTTCCAATAAATTATAAATTATTATGAAATTCTAGAATTTTTGTAAAATTATGGAGCAAAATGATAATTTTATTGCCATCGAATCTTGTGTCGAGAGCTTTGACCCCGAAGGTTGTGGTAGTTCGGCCGATTTAGACGTGGGCTTGTTCGGTTTTACTGTTTTTTTTTCTGCTGTGCGGACCCTTTCATCACGTTTATATACGATTCGACTGCTGAGAGTTTCTGCACAAGCAGTTTATTATTTTGCACACAGGGGATGTTCCTCTTCACCACCATGCGAGCAACACGAACACCGGTCTGCACGCCTTCGAAAGCGCTGTAACGATTATCCCGCAGGAGGTCTCTAACGTTGAGCACGTCACCCTATTTGGTGAGGAAGATATAAACTTGTTCCACAGAGAACAGACGTCCATCTTCAACATTCAATTTGTGTAAAAATCTCTAACGGTTTCGGAGGTAGTTGGGATATCCAATCCAGGAGCGCTACTGTCGTCATGTTTTTTTGTGGCTGAGTTCGACTGAATTGACAGTGATTATTCCTCTACCCGGTCAAACTAGTCCGGAACCGGTTCGGACTTCCAGTATGAATTCCAGCTCAAATCGGTCGTTTTCTTTGAGCAAGATTCCAAACAAGATTTCGAAGCGGTTCCGGAATGGATTTGACGGATAGTTGGGATAAGTTGGTTTGGCGGCGCTAGTGTTCATCGTATATTAATTCAAATGTTTACACACGTTTTTTAAATATTTTTGTTCGATCGTGGATATCTCTTCTCTGTGCTTGTTCGTTAGTGATGTCTTCGGGAAGGTTTAAAATTTGCACCTCATTCATCGTTATCCGTAACTTATATACTTTCCCTCCGAGGACCAACTCGTGTCGTATTCTTCTACGATCTTCTCTGCTAGGAAGAGGTTGTTGACCTTCACAAAGGTACATCCCAGCCTCCTGCTTGGTTGGATCTCGAGTGAAACCGAGTTCCTTCCTGACGAGTTTCAGAATCATATCGTGGAAGGGATGCATCTGAAATTGCGAGTAATCTACGCGAAATGTATTTTCTCGAATCGTGGAATAGCACTGTCGCGACAATCGGACAGTGCTTCGGGGCACCGATGATAAAAACCAAAATATGACGAAAATTGTGAACCGTTGGGTTTCAATTAATGTTCAGTTGGGTTTCAATTAATTTTCAGATATAATCTGTGTAAATCTGGTTCCAGTTTTAAATACCAATTGATCGATCGATATAATTAGTTGAAATAGATCGATTTCAATAGATTTCGTCGGACATATTTAATCAGTTGTCCGACCGACGAAACCCATTTAAATTCTTACAAAAGTCGGGGCAACGATCGCCCGATTAATCGATTGCCCAAGTAACCAGAAGTGCGGGGGGGTTGTTCTAATCCGACAATCTCGAGCCTCAGCAAGGCTCAGAAAAACATTGACACGTACCTCGAGAGATATGAGCCCGGACTACATTGTTCGAACCTGTCGTGTGTTTTGGAAACGATCGATGGTTAACAACCCAGAATGAAATTTACAATAGCATTTACCTTATAAACACTCATAAAGCAATATTATGGATATTTCTGGTTTCAACATTATTCGACGTAGAATTCTCGCAGCAAATCAATTGTCTATCGCGAGATAACATAGCATTTCGTCGAGTTGTTGCTATATGGAATACATACGAGTGCGATTGAAACAAAAACAAACGTCAAAATGTTTTCTCACTCGCACTGATGGAAACTAGATGGGCGCGTAATTCAACGCACGGCCCGGTGGCGCATGGCTGAAAAGTCGCAATGTGGATTAAAGAAAAGATTCGCAATACAATAAAACTTCACGTTACAATTAATTTTACTGTCTAGCGAAAAAATTACAATTTCACATTAAATTTTTTTTTACAAGAAAAATGTGTGGAAAAAATCGATTTTTTACATTGTTAAGGTACATAATCATTCGTATTTTATACTGTAAAAGTCAATTTTATATTGGAGTTTAGTGTAAAAATATTAAAGATACTCTACGGTCACAGTGAAAATGATGGTTTGGTCAATGTACATTTCTATTTTGGATAGCTTTAGAAATTTGAGAATCATATCCCTTTTGAAAAAACAGAGAATTTTTTAAAAATTTCTTTCAATTTGAAAAATGGTGCAAGCATTATCACACATACATACACCAAGACGAATTCACACAAAAGCGCATTTTTTAAATATATTGCATATATTTTTAATATACCGTGCAGAGCCCATCCACCGATAGGCCTCCATTTACCGATCAATTTGACGGCGAAATTGTTTTGACTCGAATATTGCACGGAATTTAGTAATTATAAATAAAGTGAAATATGGAAATAATACGTAGAACATCAATATAATATACACCTTCATTATTCATCTTTTCGTATTATTCCAAATAATTATATTTGAATGCTGTATTAAATCCCTTTGCCATTTTACCGCCATTTTCTCTTAACTCAAAGTCAACTGTTAATAAAACTGTGTAAGGACAATATTTCTAAGTGAATTCTACCGAAATCGAATGAACAAAGTCTGCAACACATGTTTGGACCTAATTTGTTGGCAATAAAAAATTATAAACCTAGAATTTTCGGCAAATGGATGTCTATTACTTGTAGTGATCGGTGAATGGCACTCTAGAATTGTTGGGCTTTTCAGCTATTTTGCACTGTCTGCCAATTCATTTACAAATTTGCGTATTTTTTCTTGATAGTTGATTAAATATTCTAGTTGAAAACAAAGATCGAATTGAAATGCCTTTCAACATTGTTTTTTAAAGAGCGTTGGGAGTAGAAATCGCTGTTAATTGATCGGTAGATGGGTCTTGTACGGTAATTGCAACACGCAAAATAATTGTCAATGTTTGATTCTAAAATTAGTTTATTTATTTTTAGTCGAGAAATTTCTTTATTTTGAACTAAGGAATTTATTGAACTAAACTGATTTTTTAGGTTGGATCAACTAAAATATCATTTGAAACAACTTTACAAGTTTTGTTATTTGTAATTTTCTAAACTCGACAAAATTATTGTTTGGATCAAACAAATCAGTAATTTAAATTAAAGCATGCTGTTTATTGAATCAAACTTCGACGACGTCAAGATCGTCCATCAGGATATTAAAGCGTATTCGTGCATCTACTGCGATCTTTCGTCTGGAAAAGCTGAGACTCTGAAACACCACGTTATGGCACATATCTACTGGAAAAGAAAACCAAACTACTGGAACCTGTACCGGGCAAATCATCCGTTCAATCAACGGTACTATTCGGCTGGATAAGTTATTTTTTTTATTTATTTATTTCTTCGTCTTTGACTGTTTGTGCCATACAGACTGTTTCTTAAACTAGTCTAACTCTACTTGATTACAAATAATAATAAAACAAATAAAGAAACAACACTACACAACATTAAGCAATATTTCATAATAAAATTTATAACAAAATTCAGCGTTGCGGCGGCTCCCATATTTCGAATTTCTCGTAAAATTCTCGGAAACAGATTCCTTTTGGTCACGTCGATGGAGATAAATGCAGCGTTTTTCAATCTCGCGTCGATTCCTATCTTGAATGAAATGTATGGCATCGATGACTGATCCTTCCATTCAGGTACTAGCTTTTTCACGATTGCATTATTTGTCCCAAGCGATTCGGCAACCAAGATTGAAATATCTCTTTCATTTGCTGTATTTTTTACGCGAGTGAAGAATAACCAGCAAAGATTGCTCGATTCCGAAGCATTAGTCGAGTAGACGACATCTGCGGTATTGATTGGGCCAGTGGTGAAATTTCTTCAGCGAATAAAAATCTATCATCGCGCGAACGGGTAATTTCGGCAATCGATTCTTGAATAGCAGTTATTGCATATTTCATATTTGACACTTCTTCGATAAAATCAGCACTGGGTTTTTCTGTTTGAGTGTCTACATTAACAGACACAGTAGCAGCACTAGCAGGGGTAAGCGAAGCGCCATCGGCGATCGTTTCACGTTTATCTCGAAAAGTTTGAATCTTGCGAACATCGACCAGGATCGTTAGACAGGGGCTACACATCCACCAGATATTTTTGTGCTTATTGCAGCTTCTTACCTCTGCTATTGTTAGTGTAGCACATTTGGTATGATATTGATCCGAGCAGAATCCATCGCAGGCAATCATCTCGTCACCGGCCGCAATAGGCAGAGCACATTTACAACAAAACATCTTCAGCTAGCACAACTTGTCCAATACTAGGCGGGTGGCGACTTACGTTCTGTAGCGTCTAATTGTATCACCGTATAGATGTAGTAGTGTCAAATGGCAGCAAATATCGATCGTTCGTTTTACAACGCAGAAAATCGACTTTTTATCATCAAATACTACCGATGGTGCAAATATTTGATCCGGAAAGAGTGCACTTCAACTGGAGTCAAGAAAAGATAACACTAAGTACAATGTAGAGAGCGATCACGCAATGATTTTAAACGATAATCGACAGCAGCTCAGATCACAAACAAGCAGGTCAGAGACACAACGCAAAAATTATAATTCATTGTCTTTATTGTTACATAATGTGTGCCAAGTAAGTGTAAGTAAGTTATTCGTATGCCCAGCAATAAATCAAATTTCATTCTCGCTAAAATAATACATTTTATGCGTTTTTTTTTTGAATTGGGCCAACATTTACTTTCAACGGAAGTTCCGGACAATCTGTTAATCGCTAAGTATGGATGTTACTAATTGAAAGACAAAAATCTTCTCTTCTACTGATGCGATCTATTATCGCTGAGTATAGGTTTGTCCGATTTTTTTTCCTCATAGTAGCTAACTTTTGAGCTCTATTTAAAAACACACGAGATTAATATAAACAATGCTCCAATATTCACAACGCATCCCAACAAACAATTTAGCTGGATAATTGCTTAAACAGCTCTTGTTCAGCTTATTCTCTCGGATGAAAGGCTTGTTCAGCTTTTGTTGTTTGTTGGGATTGTTTCAAATATTTATTACACTTAAAACAATAAAAAATACGATTTCAACTAACATAATTGTTTTTTGATTCAACATCCGGCGTCCATTCATTTAAATCTTATATGCGTTTAATACAACAAAAGAAATCAATGTTGTTATGATAAAATTAACAAAATATTTTTTGATTCAACTGTTTTCCACGTTTGATCCAATAAATGCTTTAGAGCTATTTCAACACTTTTTTAATTTATATCAACAAGTCAAAACAAATAATTTTGCTTTGATTTCAACACGAAAAATGTGTTGAATCAACTTTTCTTAGTTATAGACGTCTCGTCCTGTCAAAAATGCTAACAACATTAATTTGTTTTCTAACTAATGAAAATAATTGTTGTTTCAACAAGAAATCTGCATAAGCCCTAGAAAAAAATAATAAATTGTTGTTAATAATACACATTTTCTTTAAATTCACAGTAGTTTTTTCTGCGTGAATCTCACTTTTATGGAATGCAAATTCTAAATTTCATCATTGTGTGGAGAAAGAAAATTACGGCATTACTGGCACTACTGGCCATCGAACACGCATGAGTAAAATTTCCCTTTTTCTCTCATGCAAACTGTCAAAACACCATCAAATTCCAACACACTCGCACTTCTGTACGCCGCAGACATCAATCGCTGTTCGGTTTTCGCGTTTGTTCCGTCGCGGTGGTGTACTTATTTTTCAGTTCTCGAAATTTTGTGTCGCCTTTTTTTAATACCGTTCGCGAGTTTCGAAAATCCGTGACAAAGTGCTAAAATAGTTGCCCGGGAAGTGCATAATTTTTGCTTCGATACGGTACGGAATTTGCGCAAAGCTAGAGCTCCGCCGGCGGTTCCATTTGTTTTTGCTTCGAACGTGGCTTCGTGGATCGAGATTTTGAGAGTCGCGAAATTCCGAAAGTGTGTTCTTGTATTCGCTAGCATCTGCATTGTTTACCTTTTTTGTGAGGGGAGTGATAATTTAAAAGTGCCGCAAAAGTTGTGCTATCAATAGAAGCGATTGTGGTGATAACGGGGAAGAGTTTCTTTTTATTGTGGGCTTGCAGAAATCATAAAAGTGTGATTGTTTGGAAATGTAATTGTGTGCACTGGTAAGGAACGGAAGAAATAATAGAAAGAAGAATAGTGGAGCGGATGACGTTTACCACCACCTGTTAGTAGAAGTGAGTGAGAAGGAGAGAGAGCGAACGTATACGAGCGGCGGCAGTAAGTAATCAAAATATGTTTTGTTATGTTTTTGCCGTACATCCCGTTCTTTCGGCAAACGTCGATGTTTGGTTGGTTGCTCGGAAGCAGCCAGGGAACAGTTAGAATGTTTGCCGTGGTTGCGGCGGACAGCGCCGGATTCAATAGTCCGCCTTCTTCTGCTGTCTGTTTGTACCTACTTAATTCTAAATCAGTGATTCTCAACCCGGAGTCCGCGAACCCCTAGGGGGCCGTGAAGTGGCTGCTGGTGGTTCGCGAAGAAAAATATGTTTTCCGAGTGCATATTGAAATTTCAAGTCGCTTTTTTCCTAGCACACTGAAAATAACATATTGATAGCATACAGAATCGATGTTTATCCGTGGGGTTCGCAGCAGGTGATTTCTAAGGGGTCCGTAGTACGAAAAAGGTTGAGAACCGCTGTTATCAATCATTGCTGAATCACATGCCATGTTGGGTGGTGGTTCTTCATTGATCGTAGTTCGTGTAATTGCATTAGTCGGTATGCAGCAATGAGTCATTGCTGAGGAATGGCTGCTAGTTAGTATACGTAGTAGTATCATGATGGGAACATCACCATCTTATAGAATATCGCTTGTTAGAGTAGTACCGAAAGCGAAGTTTACTTGCAGTTGGCTTACATAGGGTAAATAGTTTTTCCCACGAGCTGAAATTGGTATTTAATAAATCTAGAACCTAAAGAAGAATATTTGACCAACCATTAAGACACTAAAGACTTGCTCGAAGAACTGAACAAACCGAGAATCTCCAAAGTAACTCCCCACTTTAACAAAATACGTGTGGGACGAACAAAAAGGAACTTAGAAATCATTAAAAGAACATCTTGCACAAACTAGGATGACCGGCGAAGCTTGTTAAAATAACACCAAGCCAAGTCAAAAATAGCGGTACAACATGGAGGAATTAAAAGAATGCTTTCTCTTTTTATATTCTATTTTATTTTTCAGAATTCCATCAAAACGCTCATGTGGCAGCATGTCCTAAAAACGCGCTAAAGTTCCTTTGTTTAATTGAATAATCTGCTCCACGGATATCACCAAACAATATGCTATAATGTATACACATAAGATTAATGATAGAGCAGTGGGTATAAGGCCAAGTTCTTCCTGGCTGATGAAAAACGGAGGACATCCTCTCAGGTCTCTATCGACAGAAATTTATCCAGGGACAACGGAAGTAAAGATATAGGCATCGTCATAGTTTAGAGAGCAACTGAGTGAAGGTCTAATTAACTAGTGATAACGGAAACCGCAAAAATAACACTAGACACAAACAGATCTGCACCCACCCGCTGGTTCAAACGATGTAGATCTTTTTTATTAATCAGCATTAGAAGAAAAGGGGAAGTGTCCGCAACGCCCAAGTACAACCGACTTGTGATGACAAAGTACAACACATCAAGTAAACATCACAGCGGCTGCTGATAGTCGGCGGGACTTAAAGCTATAGGCTCTAAGGAAACGCTTGTAAATAAAAAAAAAGATAAATTGAGAGCATATCAGATTTGTACGAAAAGGAGATAGATCCTAATGTGATGAGGGAAAAGTTCGGAATGGGAAAACAAAACTATTTCGGAAGAGGAGACCGAGAGCGGCAAAGCAGAAGAGAAAATAATGCCGAGGAGGAGGAAGATAGTTCCGAAGCGGAAGGAAGTGTCGAAGACAAGGAAGAGAATTTCGACGAAGAGGCGGATGAAACGGAAAAA
The DNA here is from genome assembly GCF_030247195.1 of Topomyia yanbarensis. NCBI lineage: Eukaryota > Metazoa > Arthropoda > Insecta > Diptera > Culicidae > Topomyia > Topomyia yanbarensis. Next base: position 56,640,726 of record NC_080672.1, read on the forward strand.
TCATCGTCATCAACGTACTAAGACCCATTTGTCCTTGCGCCAGTTCCTTTCCTTCTCTGGCAAGCTGGAGGAATGGCCAATATTCATAAGCAGTTATGAGACGCCGACCAAAGCGGGCGGGCTTCATGAATATCTAAGAGGAGAGGCATTGGAATCGGTCAGACACAAACCTCTGCTACTTAAAGCAGTTTTGAAGATCATCGAAACTTTGCGTAAGTTGTTAGGACGCCCTGGAAAACTTATCAACTTGCTGCTAAAATGGTTTGAAATGGAGGACCCCTGAAAGCTCACCGTCTATCGAGCTTCATTAGCTTCGGGACGCTAGAACAACAGCTAGCCGATCATCTCGAAGCTACAGGTCTCATCGCTCATTTAATGAACTCGATGCTGAAATAAGACCTGACAGAGAAGCTGCTAGCAGGAGCTCAGTTAGATGTGTTGGCGTACCCGATTCATCGAGCAAGGCTTGCAAAAGAAAAAATCGAAGCGATAGCACGAAGGATTTCTATACGCTCATAGCGTAGCGCAGAATAGAAGTCAAAGTCCACCGGCGGAAGCCGTGCCGGATTTGTGACAGAATCGACCACAGAATAAGAAACTACGAAGCGTGTCGTCGATTACGTCTAGCCGACCGTTGGGATGCAGCTTTGCCAGTTGTGCCTGAACGAACATGGAAACACTCGATGCAAACTAAACTTCCGTTGTACTGTCGACTCGTGTAAAGAGCGATACCTCCCGTTCACCTGAAACCTTCCATCATCTTCCGCATGATACCTGTCACGTTGTACAATAGAAATTGCACCGTGGACACGATCGCATTCTTGGATGAACGGTCATCGCTTATGAGCATTCTGGGAGCTCAGAGTGTGACTTTAGAACTTCGCGTGACATCGCGAAAAAAGATTCTCAAAGAGTAGACCTTTGCATCTCGGCACCAAGATCGAAGCAACGTTTTCCGCAGAAAGGTGCACACATGGTGGAAACTTAAAAGCTTGCATAACGCGCTAAATGTTTCCGGAGCTGGCAAAGGAGTACTTTCATTTCCGTGGCCTAGTAATTGCCAAAAATTCAGCAGGCATCTCCCAAGATTTTGATTGGGTTCGGGGATATACAGTACTTGCTATCGATCGAATCACAAATTGGTCGACCAGAAGAAACGATAGCGGGTAGGTCGAAGCTTGACTGGACAATCTACGGGCCGATGGGCATACACATACACCACTCTCGGACGCGGGATTAGCCGGACTCCGTGAATATAACGTCGTGTCGAAACAAGAGCTTCATGACACTTTGAAGAGCCACTATACGATGGAGGAGTCAGAGATGTCCGTAGTGTTCCCTGAGTTGGAAGGAGAGAGAAACGCGAACGATATCTTAAGTAGATCAACTGTTTCGAAATGGGTCTGCTGTGGAAGGAGGATACTTCCCTGTGGCACTGAAACGATTACAGTGTGCGGAGAAGAGCCTGAGTAGGAACCACGAACGATATGACAAAGTTCGTGGGATGATTGCCGAGTGTTAGAAGAAAGAATACGCACGAATTGAACGCATTCGACAGTAGTAAGGTTTGGTACGGGCCTTTGAACATCGTGCACAATCCGAGGAAGAAGAAGCATCGTTTGGTTCCGGACCCCAGAGCAAAATTAAAACTCGAAACTGCTGAAGAATCCGAATATGCTAACTGCGCTACCGACAGTAGTGGTCTGTAGATTCCTTGAGCGAGTTATCGTATTCGATGTAGATATAAAAGAAATCATCAGCTGAGGCGAATAAGTGCGTACTAAAATTCTTGTTCTGGAATAGTTCCGAAGCAATCTCAGAGGTCTACGTGATATCGTGGAACTGGTTGTTGAATCAGATCATGGGTAAGCAGCCAACAGACCATTCAGGGAGGTCAAGGAAACGGACCTTGAACAAGTACTAGGTATGGTCTGGGGACCCACCAGCGACGAGTTCTCGTTTTCCATCGAACTAAGTGACGATCTTTCGCCGTACATGTCAGGCAAGCGGCTGGCAACGATGAGAAGCGTGATGAGTTGCGTCATGAGTTTCTTCGATCGCGCTAGGACTACTGTTCGTTTTCATTTTTTTTCAGAAAACTTTTAATCCAGGAGCTGTGACGCAGTGGATGCAATTAGGATTAAACAAAAAGTAGAGAAACAGAGTCAGTGAATTGGAAGGCGGGTTCCGGAGGTCGAAAATGTTTGCATTGCTATGTGCTACTTTCGTGGCCAGCGTAACTCAGACTTCAGTAGCGTTCAACTTCACGTCTTCGTCGATGTCAGCAAAGGCTGTTGTGTATCTTGGAATTGAGACGGTTGACGGTCGCTAGTGATGGCAAAATAGAACGTCGCACCCCTGAAGTATCTCTTAATTCTTCGTCTGGAGCATTGCAAGCAGCAGTGTTGGGAGCCAGACTTGCAAGTTCTGTCGTCGAAATTTTCTTCTTTGAGGTAAAGCAGCGGTACTTCTGGAGTAATTCGAAGAATGTATTATCGTGGATTCATACGGACCACCGACGGCACAAGCAACTCGTTGCCTTCCGGATTGGAAAAATCCTTAGTCTAACAAAGCTAAGAGAGTGGCGATTGGTTCCGACTAAACCTAACACATGCAGGCGCTATGACGAAGTGGTACAAAAAGCACTCTATGTGTTCTGATGGGCCAGGGTGTCTTGTATTTTCCGAAAGAGAAGTGAAAATAACGTCGAACGACCAAGAAGAATTGCGGGCATGCTTACTTTTTCACGACATCAGAATATCGGAGTAAATCGTGGAAGTACTGCTGAATGTACTCGTTATAAGAAGGATCTAATCAATTCACACCCGTACAGATCGCTGAAGCCACAAGCGGAAGAAGCACTGACGCAGAATCACTTCGTTCCTGGGGTTGACGCAATTTCCGTAGAACATACCGTGGTCCCGTCGCGAAGGAAGCCGCAGCTTTGCGCGGCGACCGTTACAAGCGATTCCAATTGTTAGCGGACAGACTGTGGACTCGGTGGGTTTCCGAATACTTGCCGTTGATAAATCAGCGGACAAAGTTGTACCTATACGGGAACATTTCCACCAGCGAGTGGTGATCTGGTGTACATTGCAGACGAATCCATAAGGAAGAGCTGTGTTGGTGGTGTCGTCCTCGAAGCCTACAGCAGAGCGGACGGTAGAATCAGGCAAGCCCTGGTGAAGGCGTCGAGAGGTGAATTTAGCCAGTTACGAAGCTTGCGGTGCTTGAAGTACAGGATCGTAAATCTGGTTCGGCCAAGAAGACTTCGCCAGAGTTACGGGGAGGGGCCCAAGTACAACCGACTGCACGCACATCCCCTTGTGATGACGAAGTACAAGACGACGAGTAAACATCGCACCGGTTACTGACAGTCGATGGGACTTGAGACTATAGACGCTAATGGAACGTTTGTAGACAAAAAGCATAAATTGTGATCATTGCAGATTTGAATGAAAACCAACCACCTACGCTAACCAAGTCACATCAGACCAAGTCCAAAAACAACTTGATCAAAGAACTGAGAGCAGAACTAATCAAACTCTCGAAACAAGTGGATGAGTCGAAAATGATAAGGAAAGAGATGGACGCCATGAAGAAACAGTTTGAAGAAACCAAGGCTAAAGATGATGAATTCAAGCGAATGCACAATGAACTGCAAAAATCAAAGATGGATACCAGGCTTTAGTTAAAGAGCACGCCGCAGTGAAAGTCGAACTCGAAAATCGCAAAAAAATGTCAGAAATACAGACCACATCGAACAAGATTACAACCGGAAATCAATCAAAAAAGACTAAATACAGTAGTGCTATTCAAACTAGCGAGGAAAGCATGGAGGAAGAAGACACACCATTATCTTACAACAGCTCGACAGGCACTAGAGCTGAAGCACATGCCAGCCACAATAAAGACACATTCTTGACTCCAAACTCTATCAACTTAAAAGGAAAGTTCAACCCAATAAGTGCTACCAGACAAACCCGCGGACTCGCACAACGAACCAGACCAATGAGCCAACAACCAAATAATAGTGAGGACCCCAGTCCCTGCAGAACACCGGATGATGATCATCACACTACTATCTCGAAATAATGAACCCTATACCTTCAAACATACAAAGCAAGCACATGAACACAGTCCTGAGTCAACAACTTCACACAAGAGCCACACCACTCGATGAAACCATTGCCCCTCAATCTCCGGATATACTGATCTCAGCAGATCCTGGTGCGGTTGGGGCACCTATAACAACTCACCTCACCGCAGACACTGCTTCTGCCGGGGTGAGCACCCAAACGTCTCGACCAAAAAACACAAGCCGTCTCGCTACCCCGTACCTTCTGCAACGACAGTCTTACCACATTCTCGACCAATAATCGATCAATTCAAAAACGTTGAACCGGTAAGTGTTCAGGGAGCAACAAGAATCTCTAGGAGGATACGCAGCCCCGTCAGTGCGAACGTTACACCCCAATCGGACCTGGCGGACAACCTGCGTCCCTCCTCGAGCAAGGATATCGAGACGCACAAGGGTGAAAACACCTGTCCCTCAAAAGGATTACCACCGACCGGCCTCCGGGCTATGCAACAATCAAACAGGACCAGAGACTCAGGGGGCTCTACCGACACACAGTCTCTTTGCAGAACCATTCAACATGTTGCAGACGATTTTTCAACTGCGAATAAAAACCGAGGGAACGACGCGACTATGGCAAAAGGCCACCCTCCATTAGGAATCATTAATCTCAGTTCACAAACTGTAATCAAGGCGGTTATGGCAGAGGGCCAACCGCTACATGCTCGCATGTACCCAAAATCCGATGATCACGAAACAAAGGCTTTGCCATTAGCAAAAATCTCTTGGAGGAGACGCAGCCCCGTCAGTGCGGACGGTACACCCCAACCGGAACTGGTGGACAACCTGCGTATCTCCTCGAGCAAGGATATCGAGACGCACAAGGGTGAAAACACCTGTCCCTCGAATAGAATAACACCGACCGGCCTCCGGACTATACAACAATCAAACAGGACCAGAGACTCAGGGGCTTCTACTGACATACACTTTCTTTGCGGAACCATTATTACAGACAATTATTCAACTACGAATGGGAACCGAAGAAACGAGGCGGCCACAGCAAATGGTCAATCGCCTGCTGGAATCACCCACCCCAGTTCGCATTTTCAGAACAACGCGGCTATGGCAGAAAACCAACCACTCCGGGATTCGACGTACCAGACATGCGACAACTTTTCCTCTAGATCTTCTAGTACAACGGATATCACTGATAAAATTTAAAACAGACGCAAACTAGCAATCCAATGGAACATGAACGGACTACGCGGCCAATGGAATGACCTGCAACTACTCATCACATCAAGCTCACCAGTCTGCATTGCGATACAAGAAACACATGTCAGTACTAACCAGGATATCAACCAGTGGGCCGGAACTAATTACACATGGCTCCAGAAATCAGGTGAAAACGTATATCAAACTATCGCACTAGCAATCCGGAAAGACACCCCCTTCACACCGATAAGCATCGACAGCAAACTACTGCAAACGGACCATCTCCAATCACAATAGCATGTGTATATGTACCATCGGGAAGAATACCACGGATTTCGGAAAACTTCTTAAAGACCTTTTAAGTGAACTGCAGCGGCCATTCTTAATTATGGGCGATTTCAACAACGGATCCCGGGGAAACAGCATTCTTGAAGCAGTGGTAGATGCAAACGCCATCATTCTAAACGATGGATCTACGACATTCATGCGAGGACTACACGGAACATGCATCGACATAACAATCGTATTTAGGATCGTTTTATTTTGTGTATATTCAGTGATTTTTCAATTAGAATAGAGTTTGTGCCCTCGCCTAAGCTGCAGTTATTGATCAATTGACTGATAATTTGTGATTCTTGGTCGTGCGGTGACAATTGACAAACATTTTGTTCTCCCAAAGTGTCGTCGGTAGTGATAGAATCCTTGTGGTGAAACCGTGGATGCATATCGGAAAAGCTTATTCGCGAAGTAACTACTGTTGCCTACCTGTAGGCGATTCGCAATGGATTCGATCTGCCTGCAGTGCTCCGAGCCGGTAACCACTTTGAATCAGCTGAAATGCCAAGGATTCTGCGACAGAATCATGCATCTATCGTGTTCAACGCTTACTCGTCCGAAATTGGACATGATTAACGACTCAGCGAATATATTCTGGCTTTGCGACAGCTGTGTGGATTTGATGAAATCCTCCGCAGTGAATGCAGCTTTTACAGCATTGAGCGAAGCGTTCCGTTTGCTGACCGACGCACATAAAACAGCGCTTGAAGCATTAAAGACTGAAATGGAGAAAACCAGAAAATCAGTGGAATCAGCAACGACATTGCCTGCAACTCCCATAGCATGGCCCGTTCCAAAAAGATCTGGAGCCAAACGTGCTCGCGAGACGGAGGATGATAAATTTCTTTCTAAATCCGATGTCCCCAGCCTAACGTGTGGCAAGAAAAAGGGTGATGTAGCAAAGGTACCCACAATCACTGTTCAACCCGTTACTAGTAAATGCTGGATTTATTTGTCGCGAATTGCCACCACCGTTTCCGAAGACGAGGTTAGTGCTATGGTTAAGGAGTGCCTTTCAACGGACGATCCGGTCGAAGTGAAGAAGTTAGTGAAAAAAGACGCAAATTTGAGCGGGCTTAATTTCATTTCTTTCAAAATTGGTGTTGACCCTCAACTTCGTGAAATAGCGCTCAATGCCGAAACCTGGCCGGATTGGATGTATTTCCGCGAGTTCATCGACTTTCGGCAAGAACGTACTAATGACGGGAAGCATGGATTTCGGAAAACACCTCGACTGGGATAAATCCATCGCAAATAGCAGTTATTTTAGACCATGCACCGACAATTGGCCTGTTGATCAACGGCAACCGGGACGCACCGTAGAAAGCAATATGGAATCCCCTAATCCTCCCAGCCCAGTCGTGCCCCTTGCAGTCAGCAGTATCTTCAGTTGTCCCGGCCCTGTGTCTGGGAATGGAGAGGGGGACTTCCAAATTGCCCTCTTTGGCAAGTATTTTAAAAATTATGTTGATGAATCAACCGTTTTTCCTGATGGAACTGTTTGTTCTAGCTCGAATGCTTCCGACTGTCAATTAATAAGTCATCGTTGTCAGCCGTTAGCTGGAAACCTTCTGAGGAGTACTCCAACTTCCATCACGGGTGCTACCAATTCATGCAGTTCACCCGCGCATTCAGCTGTTAGCAGTCATTCCAGTCGCCCTGGTGTACATTCCAGACGAATGAATCGAGGAGTGCCGGTCAGCCTTCCATGCCTAAAATCGTCGCCCATCCACTTATACTATCAAAATGTGGGAGGCATGAATTCCTGTACAAATACCTATCGCCTAGCTACCTCGGACTGCTGTTACGACATCATCGCATTGACAGAAACATGGCTAAATGAGCAGACTCTTTCCAGCCAGGTGATTTTTTCTGACTACGAGGTTCTCAAATGTGATCGTAGCCCTCTCAATAGCAACAAATCCTCCGGTGGCGGTGTTTTGCTCGCTGCGCGTCGTGGATTAAAAGTTTACCAAACGCCGTACCTTGTCACTGAGAGCTTATTATGTAAGGCTCAATAACGATTTTAAAAAACTGAACAGTTTTTGTTTTTCAAACTATCAACGAAAAATGCAACATAAGCTTAAGTCGGATCCTAAATCGTTTTGGAGATACGTCAATGAACAGCGGAAAGAAACCGGCTTACCTTCTACAATGTTTTTGAATGGTGAAGTCGGGCATGATTCACAAGCAATATGCAAATTGTTCGCCTCTAAATTTGCGAGTGTGTTCGTCAGTGAGACTCTGTCCTCGCAGCAGATTGACGTTGCAGCTAGCGGCGTGGCTCAACTCGAACGGTCAGTGAGTGAGATTCGTGTGGAACACTCGGATATTGTATCAGCAGCATCCAAGCTTAAAGCATCGTCATCTCCTGGGCCAGATGGTGTCCCTGCCGTGTTATTGAAAAAGTGTATATCTGGTCTAATGGAACCACTCTGTCAACTATTCAAAATGTCACTGACAACCGCGATTTTTCCTCAATTGTGGAAAGCAGCTTTCATCTTTCCTGTCCACAAAAAAGGTGATAAGAGAAACATTGACAATTATCGAGGAATTTCTGCGCTCTGTGCCATTTCCAAGCTCTTTGAGTTAGTCGTGGTGGAGTCAGTGTTTTTTCACTGTAAGGAATACATTTCTAAAGACCAACACGGATTCATGCCGAATCGATCTACGTCGACGAATCTACTATCTCTAACCTCTTTTGTGTCCGAAGGGTTCGATGCGAATCAACAAACTGATGTTATATACACTGACTTATCTGCAGCTTTCGACAAAATCAATCACGATATCGCAGTCGCTAAATTGGAAAAACTTGGCTTCAGTGGATCACTCCTGCGATGGTTTCAATCCTATCTCGTTGGCCGTCAACTCAGTGTGAACATAGGTGATACATACTCCAAACTGTTCTTCGCAACGTCTGGTATTCCGCAAGGAAGTCATTTCGGACTATTTATATTCACTCTCTATTTCAACGATGTAAACTATCAGCTGAAAGGACCACGGTTGTCGTATGCAGATGATCTAAAAATTTTCAACAGAATTAGGAGCCAAAGGGACGCACAATATGTGCAGCAGCAATTCGACACTTTCAGCAGATGGTGTGAAAACAACCGAATGATTCTGAATCCGGCGAAATGTTCTGTGATATCGTTCTCCAGAAAAAAAGATCCCATTGAGTTTGAATATAACTTGTCTGGAGCTCTGGCTTCCCGGGTGAGCTGCGTTAAGGATCTTGGAGTGCTGTTAGATTCGAAACTTACATTTAAGAATCACATTTCGTATGTTGTTGGTAAAGCATCGCGAAGCCTATGCTTCATTTTCCGTACGGCTAAATGCTTTACAGACATTTATTGTCTCAAAAGCCTATACTGCTCTTTAGTGCGCTCCACGCTGGAGTATTGTTCGGCGGTCTGGAACCCGAATTACATGAACAGCAGCGATCGAATTGAAGGGGTTCAACGAAAATTTATACGGTATTCTCTTCGACGCCTGCCTTGGCGCGATCCTGTTCGTCTACCAAGCTACGAGAGTCGGTGTCAACTCATCCAGCTCGATACTCTCCAGCGTCGTAGAGAAACTGCAAGAGCCTTATTCATCTCTGATCTTCTGTCAGGACGCATCGATTCTCCAGATTTACTAGAGCGAGTTAACATCCAAGCAAGGCCCAGAACGTTACGCGGAAACGTTCTTCTGAAAGTGCCGTTTCCACGAACTATTCAAACAGCTAATGCCGCTATCACGGGACTACAACGCCTCTTCAATCGTGTGTCGCACCTGTTCGACTTTCATTTGTCTCGGATATCATTAGGAAATCGTTTCCTGCAATTTTTTAGATGTAATTAGTTTAAGTTTCTCGAGGGCGAACGAGGCGCGATATAAACAGGCACGGAACAGGCAGAACTCGGTTTTCCGGACCAAAAAGCGCCAGCAGGAAGACCGAGATCGCGAAGCGATGGAGCAGCTGTACCGCGCTAAAGACACACGGAAATTCTACGAGAAGTTGAACCGCTCGCGCAGGGGCCACGTACCACAGGCCGACATGTGCAGAGATACAAACGGGAATCTTCTCACGGACCAGTGTGAGGTGATCCAGAGGTGGCGGCAGCACTACGAAGAACACCTGAACGGCGATGCAGCAGACGACGAGGATGGCACGGTAACGCACCTGGGAGCACGCGCGGAAGACATTACACTACCGGCTCCGGATCTCCAAGAAATCCAGGAGGAGATTAGCCGGCTCAAAAATAATAAAGCCGCTGGGGTTGACCAAATACCAAGCGAGCTACTAAAACACGGTGGCGAGCCACTGGCTAAAGCGCTGCACTGGGTGATTACCAAGATTTGGGAGGAGGAGATTTTACCGGAGGAGTGGATGGAAGGTGTCGTGTGTCCTATCTACAAAAAGGGCGACAAGCTGGATTGCTGTAATTACCGAGCAATCACCCTGCTGAACGCCGCCTACAAGGTACTCTCCCAAATACTATGCCGTCGACTATCACCAATTGCAAGAGAGTTCCTGGGGCAGTACCAGGCGGGTTTTATGAGCGAACGATCTACCACGGACCAGGTGTTCGCTCTTCGTCAAGTACTGCAGAAATGCCGCGAGTACAATGTTTCCACACATCATTTGTTCATCGACTTCAAAGCCGCATACGACACTATCGATCGAGATCAGCTATGGCAGATTATGCACGAGTACGGATTCCCGGACAAACTGACGCGATTAGTGAAGGCGACGATGGATCGGGTGATGTGCGTAGTACGTGTCTCAGGGACGCTCTCGAGTCCCTTCGAATCACGCAGAGGGTTACGGCAAGGTGATGGTCTCTCGTGTCTGTTATTCAACATCGCGCTGGAAGGTGTAATAAGAAGAGCAGGGATCGACACGAGTGGTACGATTTTCACAAAGTCCGTTCAGCCACTTGGCTTCGCCGATGACGTTGATATTATTGCACGAAACTTTGAGAAGATGGAGGAAGCCTACATCAGACTGAAAAGAGAAGCCAAGCGCGTCGGACTTGCCATCAACACGTCGAAGACAAAGTACATGATAGGAAGAGGTTCACGAGAAGAGAATGAGAACCGCCCGCTTCGAGTTTGCATCGGTGGCGACGAAATCGAGGTGGTTGAAGAGTTCGTGTACTTGGGCTCACTGGTGACCGCCGACAATGATACCAGCAGAGAGATTCGTAGACGCATCGCGGCAGGAAATCGTGCTTACTTTGGCCTCCGCAAGACACTTCGGTCGAACAGAGTTCGCCGTCGTACGAAGTTGACCATCTACAAGACGCTGATTTGACCGGTAGTTCTCTACGGGCACGAGACCTGGACCATGCTCGTGGAGGATCAACGCGCACTTGGTGTCTTCGAACGGAAAGTGCTGCGTACCATCTACGGTGGAGTGCAGATGGAAAACGGCACATGGAGACGGCGAATGAACCATGAGTTGCATCAGTTGTTGGGGGAGCCGCCCATCTGTCATACCGCGAAAATCGGACGACTACGGTGGGCCGGGCACGTAGCCAGAATGTCGGACAATAGCCCGGTGAAAACGGTTCTCAATTGCAATCCGACCGGTACAAGAAGACGTGGCGCGCAGCGAGGACGATGGATCGACCAGGTGGAAGACGATTTGAGGACCCTTCGCAGACTGCGTGGCTGGCGACGCGCGGCCATGGACCGAGTGGAATGGAGGAATCTTTTGTATACGGCACAGGCCACTTCGGCCTTAATCTGTTAATAAATAAATAAATAGTTTAAGTTTCCATCATTGGGGCCGAGTACGGCCTGTTGATGTGCGCGATAAATAAATAAATCAAAACAATAGTCTCAGCCGCAATCGCGAATAAACTCCGATGGAAGATAGAAAAAGACAGAACCATCACAGAAAATGATGAACCGCCTATAACAACAAGGAGGCGAAGGTGGAAATTTGAGGAAGCCGACTGGCAACAATATACCGACCACATTGAACAAAATATATGTTCGGATACACCCTTATCGCTCGAACAACTAGGTGAAATAATGGTCGCAGCAGCAATGACAAGCATACCTCAAACCTCGATAAAACTTGGTAAAAAGCTGTACATTGGTGGAGTCCCACGGTCAGCGATTCTGTAAAAAAAAGTAGAAAAGCCCTCAGAAAATTTAAAAAAACCCCACAGAACCACCCCCTCGCAGAAGCACGAGCACAAAACTTCCATGACGCACGTAACGAATGCCGCCAGGAAATCCAAGAAGCGAAAAGAACCAGCTGGGAGAAGTTCCTAGACGAGATTGACAATAAAGCATCAGTACCAGATATGTGGAGGCGGGTTAACGCACTGGCTGGTAAAAGACGACATAATGGATTCATCCTACAAAATAGCAACGGATAAAGAACCGAACCGACCCTATCGAAATCGCGAATATCCTCGGTGAATACTTCTTTCAATTATCTGATACTTTGAACGGATCAAAGCCGAACGACGGCTGGTATAAGACGAACCCATATACCAGCTATCGGACTACAACACGGACTTTTCAATTGGAGTGTTGCTTTACGCTATCGCCAAATCAAATGGGAAGTCGACAGGACCTGACAATGTTGGATACCCAATGATAAGAAACTTCCCAGTGTCCGATAAAACATCCTTGTTGAAAGCAATCAACAAAATGTGGGCAGAAGGTGTACATCCAAATCAATGGACAAATAGCATCGTCGTACCTATTCCAAAGCCAGGGAAAATCAGCGATACACCAATGGGATACCGACCCATCAACCTAACCAGTTTCTTGGGAAAAGTTGTCGAGACAATGATCAACCGGAGACTCACTACAATCCTGGCAGAAAACGACCTGCTCGATATATTTATATTTAACAATTTACGTCCATCTGACAATGAGTCTTAATGAACTAAATTACAAATAATTAACCTAAAGTGATAACAAACGATTTCTAAACTGTGCAGAACTAATGACGAAGTCGAAGTTGTCGGTAAAATCTTTGAAGCGACGGACCATTGCTAGTATCGGGCTGTTGGCAGCGTAGTTAGTGTTACGCATTTCAGTCTGCAGCAGTGTTCGAGGACGAAGGACACGGGTTGGTGCGTAGAGGTTAATTTGTGATAGGAGATCGGGAACATCATATTCGGCGAGAAGAAGCTTAGATACGAAGGTAGCTTGCGACGCGTGTCTACGATCTTCTAAAGTGTGCAGTCCTAGTAATCGACAACGGTCTTCGTATGGCGGCAAGTTCAGCGGATCATTCCAAGGCAATTGACGTAACGCATATCTTATGAATCTGCGCTGGACGGCTTCAATTCTTTGGCTCCAAGTTGCATGGTAGGGGCACCAGACGACGTTTGCGAATTCCAACTGTGAGCGCACCAGCGAACAATACAACGCTTTGAAGCACAAAGGATCCCGGAATTCGTTGGATATTTTGAACATAAAACCTAGTAGACGATTAGCTTTGTCAATGATCGCTGAGAAGTGATGGGTGTACGCCTTTCATCAAGGATGACGCCCAAATCTTTTACATGATCAACGCGTTGCAGCTGAGTTGCAGCGATGTTGTAGTTGAAAGTAAACATGTTCCTCGTTCGATGAAAGCTGATAACAAAGCATTTAGCAACACTTTTACACCAACTATAAAAGGTATCAACGAGATACTGTAGCTCACGGCAATCGGCTTCTTTCCTTATAATTAGAAATATTTTCAAGTCATCGGCAAAGAACGGTTTCCCTCCACGCATTAAGACGAAAGCCACATCATTTATGAACAGTGAAAACAGCAGCGGACCAAATGTGCTACCTTGAGGAACTCCAGAATGGTTGGAAAAGCACTCAAATTCATTGTCACCAATTTGAACAACGACTTTACGGTGAACAAGGTATGATCGAAGCCAACGGCAGAATCGGGCAGTGCATCAAAGTTTATCAAGCTTCGTTAGCAGTATCTCATGGTTAACAGTGTCGAAAGCAGCCTTAAGATCTGTGTAGATCGTGTCCACCTGTAGTTGTTTGGACATTAGGATGTGAAGGAGACCAGGTTCAAAAGGATGTGAAGGAGACCAGGTTCGTCTCCACCGATCGACCGGGAAAGAATCCGTGCTGACAAGTGCTTATGTAATGTTTACTAGCAGAGAACAGCACCTCGTTAACAAGTGATTCGAAAATTTTTGACTCGACTCCCAGCGAAGTGATTCCCCGGTAGTTCTCGATGTTGCTTTTGTCACCTTTCTTGTGTACCGGAAACATGACTGAACACTTCCAATCATCGGGGAATTTTTGCTGCTGAAATGACACATTGAAAAGGTGCGTCAGTGGAATCGCTAAAATATCCGAACATTTTTTCAGAACAGCTGAAGGCATTGCACTTAGTCCTGGAGCATACGACGATTTCGTTTTTTGTATTGCAGAGAGAACCGATTGTTCTGAAATGGTGAATACATCCATATCCACCGCACCAACGGGAACATCACGGGACGCGTTTTCGAGCTCGATAGCAGTTGGCGCATCAGTAGTGAAGACACTCGAGAAGTAACTGGCAAATAGGGAACACTTTGTCGCCGTTGTAGTCGCTACTTCACCATTGTAAACCATCCTAGACGGAAGACCCGTTTCCTTCCTCTTCGTATTAACAAAAGTCCAGAAGCCCTTCGGATTTCGTCGTAAGTTTTGTTGGATGCGGTTCACATATCCTTTGTACAGCAATTTGTTATAACAGCGGTACTCATTACTGGCTATTGCGAAAAAGCGCTTGAGAATAGGGCATCGTCGATTTATGTACGCACGTAGAGCATTGGCACGGGTGCGTTTCAGATTCTGAAGCATTGCGTTTGACCAGGGAGGCTTCCTGGGAGGTTGATAATTTGGAACAGATTTTTCTACACAGTCAAGGAGTAACCGATTATAGAGATCAACTGCAACATCTACATCCACTTGATCAAGTAGTACACTCCAGTCAATCAGCAACAGTGAGCGGCGTAGAGCTACTAGATCAGTTTTGCGAAAATTACGACGATTCACAGCTAAAGCTTCTTCATATAGTGGTGAACTAATGGTGGAAATGGATATTTCTAAAGCGCGATGATAGTTATCCAAAGGAACGATCGCACTGGAAGCTTCACTCACAGAACACTCAGGCAAAGCATTCTCATTGACGAAGACAAGGTCAAGAAAACGAGATTGATGGTTGGAAACCGTGCTTACTTGACTTAGTCCGTGAAAAGCCATCCCGTCCAGCAGTAAGCGGCTGGCAGGATTTGCTGTCGAGGATAACGGGTCAGGGTAAGCGTACCCACGGCCAGAAGAAACCCACATGAGTCCTGGTTGGTTGAAATCGCGAAGGACTATCATCACATCGTTTGTATCTGCCTGAGAAGAGGCGCGCTCTTTGGAGTCTAGGTGGAACTGCGTCATAGAACAATCAAGTCGTTTTTCTGGAGGAATATAAACAGCTTCAATAAAGTAGTTCTTCGTTTGCGTAGTAATCTTCGTTCAAACTGCTTCAATACTTGATGAACTATCCACACCAAACTCACAGGAGGCAAGTGCGGAAGAAACAGCGATTAAAACTCCCCCGCCGCGACCATGGATACCAGGCTTCCTTACTGCTCTCGATATTAGCTCATTTTCTCTCTGCCAGCAGTTAAACGCAGTAGGGCTGTTTACTAGCTCCCACCGAAATCGAGAGAACACGCTCTTGAGAATCAAGAGATTTATTTTTTGAGTTCACACATATCTCTACCACGCCGCGGGGATGCGAAAGTATTAATTCTCACCCAATTCAAGAGGGAGTGTTCGTTATAAGATGCTCAGTTACAGAAAGAGCATGTTTGGAAAAAAACCTATAAAATAAGATGGTTTCGAAAACAACAGAATGGCGGTATTTTATATCAAATGAGTACTTTATTTATGCTTTGCTAATTTAAACCAGCAATTTATAAATACGCACTAAGCCACAAAGTTTTTCACTAATTTCATTTGACAATTTGCACAGTAAAATAACATTTTACGGAATTCCGCAATTCAATATCAATTCTTCAAAAGGGCTAATGAGATTTTTGTAAACAAACTTATTTCGCTCATTATTTCGCTGTCGAGTTGAATTTCACGAAAGATACACATGAATCAACATCTTTACCCTTGGTAGAATCAATTTCAAATGTCTTCTTCTGTATTGAAATTATAACAAATTAAGAGAAATCAGCAAAACAAAAGTTTGTTTACAAATCTTATTAGCCCTATTCAAATGTTGATATGGAATTGATTTAAAAAAATTCGAAAAAGTATTCATTATTCAGCAACTTCCGTAGTTTAAAGAATAATTTGCTGAAACCTGGAATATTTTTAATTGAATTAAATTAAATGGCCGAATCACTGAATAAGTCAGCAATTCTCAGCTGAAAATTTTCTGAGTATTTTTAACGCTTGGATAAAAAAGGAATGTTGCGGAGAGTTTGGTAACAGAATTGGTTTACTAAATACTGAACGGCTTGCTGTTTAAAACCCGATTAAAATTTTCCGGTACTCAATAATTCAAACTAAGTGTGTAATCTATGCACGTTCGATGGAGCAAATTAATAGACATTTGAGCACCAATATTAAGACACTTTTAAATAAACATGTCTGTGAGAATGTATTGCGGATAACGTTGATTTTATTTTTGCAAAGATTGAATTAAGGCGGAAAATGGTCGAATACTGGTGTTTAAACGCAACGAAAACTTAATTCGAGTGCCTTAATATTCACACTGCCATTTGAGGCAATGAAATGAAGAAAGATGGCAGACGTTTCTCTAACCAAATGCTTCAAATGAGTAGGGTTATAATATAATTAGGATGAAATAGTCTCAATATCCTTTATCAGTCTAATGGGCATTTAAGAGGTTACACCACCGTAGATTTTTTAAAAGGTCGACTTTTATTTATTAGTCTAAAATGTGCTTTAGGATGTTAAAAATAATATCCCAAAAAATGGAAAATGAAAACAAGATATAAATGTTCAAATTGTCAATTCTTCCGCAACGCCTCTTATGTAAACCTCGAGTGTACTGAAAACTTTAAACGCATTTTTCTCGAACCCTTTTTGAGTTGGCAGGAAATGCAACTTGAACAAAAATGGTTTTTGATTGCTTTGAAATTTTCACAGAATATTCGAAATTGATTTCTCCAGTGACGTACGTGGGATTTTAATTTCATATTGCTTAATTTTGGATAAACTAATTATTTGTGTCGTTTTTCGGCGTTTATTCGCTTAAACGCCATTTCGCGAAAAATCAACATATCGAAAAAATTCGTACGTCGCTTGCTACTGTCATAAGTCATAAAGTTTTTGGTTCTATGTCAAAAATTACGGGAGATAGTTGTCAGGCCGTGGACCCCTACCAAAAAAACTCATGGGGGAGGAAAATGCTGCACATCTGCTATCTTGTGATGAAATTACTCGAAAGAAATATTTTTGTGGTTCTATGCATATGTTACAAATCTCATTTAGCAATATTTCGATTCATCACTTTCTTGTGATAAGAAAAAATCCTTAAATATGCCCATTTTTGGGAACTCTATAATGGTGTATCCACTTAATGTTATTCTGATATTGAACTAGGATCTGCCCAATTCACATCTTTACATGCCCAGAAGGTGGATGGATTAATATTTATCATGAAAGCCGAGTGAAATATTCGAACACTGATTTGAAGTGAACTAAATTTGGTTCCCTTGCGGGTAAAGAGGAAGCTAGTTTATTCTCATCTGCCAACTGAGCAATTTAGCTCCGTTGCTCCACCAGACTGTGATGAGGTAACAACAGTGCATCTTATAAAGCTTTGCTCTGTCACAAGCAAGAGGATTCAACAATGAGAGAATGCGGTTTCTCTCTGCTCTCCTAGTTACTGGGCAAAAATTGTGCACCAAAACAAAACTCATGTTATTGGGGGGTAAAAATTTTCTCTATCTCTTCGTTGCAAAGATGAGTAAAATGAAGCCTGATGGATACTGTTACGAGCACCTCGATCCGCACGATAAACCGCGTAAGAATCCCCGAAGAGCTGCATCGATGTAATACGATCATCAAGCCAAGTTTCCGTTAGAACGAAAATATCGTAGTCGCCGTCAAGAGCAGCCAAGTACAAGTCCTCAATTTTCGTCCTGAGCCCTCTGACGTTTTGGTAATACAACCGCAAACCATCGACGCCAATTCACCTTCAGAAAAGGAAGAGGAACTGCTTCCTACCTAACGGCCCTCGGGGACATTATCGACCGTGCCCTAAACGCAGGAGAACATACAGACCTACCATTGATGGATATTTCGAAGGCATACAATCGGGTTTGGCGATACAACATCATAAAGCAGCTCCAAAAATGGGGGTTGACCGGAAGACTTTTGCAAATTCGTACAAGGCTTTCTTAATGACAGATCGTTCCAAGTGGCAGTCGAAAGTTCACTGTCCTCAGCATATAAAGAAGAAAACGGTGTACCTCGCAGTCACACTTTTTCTCATCGGTACGACGTGTTCCGACATCTTCCAAAAGGCGTATACATTTTGGTGTACGCTGACGATATCATTCTGTTGGCCACAGGTCCGATTGCCCGTAGGACGAAAACAAAACTACAAACAGCGATGAGAAGAGTAACCGAGTGGGCAGATAAAATCGGCTTCAGCATGACGCGCAGAGAAAAGCAGCACAACCCATGTATGCAAACAACGACACCACCCATGGCAGCAAAAAAAAAACGGTAGGTGGCGTCGTAGTGCCATTTAAAAAGACCGCAAAAATCATCGGTGTTACCATCGACCGGGAATTCCCGTTTCGACCTGATTTTACAATTTTACAATCCAGAAGCCGTCTCATAAAAACACACAAACGGAAACAGGCACTCGCTTCTGCAAGTCGGAAACAGCGTGGTAAGCAGTAAGTTGTTGTATGGCATCGAAATCACGGCAAGAGGATTCCACAATATGATAGCAACCCTTGGACCCATATATAACAAAATGGTGCGAAACTGCTCCGGTTTACTTCCCAGCACTCCCCCACTTAGCAGTTGCATTGAAGCAGGAGTTTTACCCTTCGACGCTATGGTAGCCTTAACAACAGTTCGTAAAATGGTGGGTTATTTAGAAAAAAAAAAACAGAAGGTAACTACGACCCCACGACGGCTGCCACCGAGAAAATTATCCAAGCCTTCCCATCAATGACCCATCCTCCTATTACCCAACACCACACAGTCTGGGATCGACGATGGAATCGCGTAGCACCATTAATTGACTGGTTAAAGCTGGAGATCCTGCCCATAAAGTCACTGCAATTTTCAACGAAGCTTTGAATAGGAAATACATAAACCACTCGGTGATCTACACAGACGGATCGAAATGCGACACAGCAATAGCAATCGGCATCTTCAGTAATAACGAGGAAAGTTTCTACAATCTACCTAGTACCTGCACTATCTTTTCGGCTGAAGCAATAGCCATCCACACAGCTATTGCACGACGAACTACAAATCCAAACAAACCGATAGTAATCTTTACAGACTCAGCTAGCGTTGTCTCTGCCCTGGAAAAAGGTTCTTCAAAACACCCATGGATCCAGGCGATAGAGAATGCTACCAATGAAAAAATAATGTTCTGTTGGATCCCAGGACATTGTGGGATCAAAGGTAACAACGAAGCAGACCACCTCGCAGCACTCGGCCGAAGAAGCACAATGCTAACCAACGAAGTTCCAGGACCGGACATCAAGCGCAACATAGCCAAGGAAAGAAGTAGAAGATAAATGGAGAACCGAGCGCGTCCTATTCCTCCGAAAGCTAAAAGGAAATTTTGAACAATGGAATGATCGTAACTCAAGAAGAGAGCAACAAGTTCTCTCAAGGCTTAGAACCGGGCACACGATGTTGGCCCAAAAGGGGTTATACCAGGGGGGGGGCAACCGGACCGATTGTCAAACCTGCAACGACCCGCTCACTGTCGAGCACCTTATTACAAGATGTCCCAATTATAATGAGTTGAGGGAAACATATCAAATCGGCGAATCCATCAGAGACGCGCTGAGCAACGACCCTGTGAAGGAAGAACAGCTTATATGTTTTCTGAAAGACGCAGAACTGTACAAACAAATATGAAATGTAAACCTAAACTTAGAAGTGACGAATGAATTCATAATTTAAAGTCACTTCCTAATAATTTAAACAATCAATCAATCAATCAAGAAATACTGGATCGTAAGGTGCTAAACGGTGACAGGACGTTTTTCGGAGCTAATGTCAATCCAGCACTAGCTTAGTCATGTCACTAAGCTGGTATCGGATTCTGATGACACGAAGTCGAAGCGCAGATTCCATAATTAATTTAGTTATAGATTTTGTGCTCTTCGCGCGCAAAGATGGTTTTTTAAACAATTTTCTCTTTAATGGAGCGAAAATAGTTTTTAGCAAAATTCTTCTCCACTAAAAGGAAATATAGCACAGTGCATCCTGCGTTGGCTTGTTAAGCCAAAACCAATTAATTTATTTTCATTACTTTCTCATCAGCTTAAAATGAGCTCCTTGTCTTGCAGGACATCAAACTTGACTAGGGGTTTGCTCAGGCACAAATTGTATCACCGTTTTTTTTTGAGCTAGCGTCAATCCGTCCTTAGTCCTGTCACTACGTTAGTATCGGATTCGGATGAGGCGAAGTCGAAACGCAGATTCCATAATTAATTTAGCTTTCTCAAGTTCTAACTAACAGTAAAATTTTAATTTATCGATCTTAAATTAAACCATTTCCCCTAACGATTTTTCAAATCATCCTCTTTTTCCAGCACCTGAAGCGAACCAATCTACAAACATTCCAATAGCGCCACCCCCGCAGATCGAGAGCAGAAACTTAATCTACTAACAACATTCCACTGATTGCCTTACCTAACCAAGCATCCCGGGCACCGTCAACATTCCATCGCGCCACACGGACACCGCCTGGAAACCTACCACCGATTCGGCTAATTGACAAAACCTCCCTCTTGACTCCAACCAGCTACTGCTAGTCCACCCACCAACAAACAGAGAGAGAGAGAGAGCAACAAAAAAAAAATGCCCATCCAAATTACGAACGACAGCAACAACAGCGGTGGGGGTGGCGGTGCCGGTTCCGAGATTAAAGTGAAAATTGCCTACAGCGGCGAGGTGATGATCACCTACATCGTGGAGAGCATCACCTACGAGGGAATCTGCCGGGAGATACGGGAGATATGCCACTTCGCACCGGAACAGGTCAGTACTGCATGGTTGCCGTTTCGTTGCACCGCAAAGATGGAACCGACAGAAAAAAAATCACGTTACTACGTCCATCGTCCGGTAGCAGCAACCGGCGCCGCCGGTTCGTACCCTAAAGAACCGGCCGTCGACGCTGATTGAGACAATCAATATTGTTCTGTTTTTTTTGCTGTTCCCTTCAGGTTTTCACCATGAAATGGGTCGACGAGGAGAACGATCCCTGCACGATCCAATCCGATTTGGAACTTGACGAGGCGATTCGGCTGTATGAGGTGAACCGGGACTCGGAGCTTGTCATACACGGTAAGTCATAAACTGTCGTCTCCGTCAAACTATTGGAATGCTAATCTTGGTCACAATGTAACAACATCGGGGTACCAGCGAAAACACACACACACACAGTCTGTCAAACTATCGCCATGAATAAATGACGATGGTGCCGACAAAAACACGCTAGCGGCAGCGATGCGATGGTCCGAATGACTAAAAAGCTTCTTCTGGCGGGCGGCATTAGCCTGAGTATCCTGAGTTGCGATGCTGAATCATGCATGATGGGAGGCTAGTGGCCGAAAACGAATGAGCGGTTGGATTCCCGAAACGAGATGATGATGGCCCCTCAGTGGTAACCGAAGTGGAGCCCCAAAGTAGAGAAGATAAAAGTTAGGCAAACAGCCCGGAGTCGGGGAAAAATGTAAAAGCAGTGCGCTACATTATGCTACTTGGTTTATGGAAAATATTTTTTAGTGCCAACTGTTGGAACTGCTGCAGCAGAACGGGGTGGTGCAATTTGCACATTTTTCATTTAGGAGTTGGGAAAATACGAACGAACGTTGGCGACAGCGGGCGGTTGCTTGATTAAAAGTAAATTCATGTGTTGCTGTGATGGCTAACAGGTTGGGTTTTGTCGTTCGAGTTGAAGCAAGTATGTTCTTCGCTCCAGAAATTTGTAGGGACCACAACCATTTTGTTGATAAACGTCTAGACGTTAAAAAGATAATGGAACCAAAAATTTGAATTCACATATCATAGAAACCTGCCAAACAAATTTGCGACCGACAATGACTCGCAAACCTTTTCCGGGCCCAGCCCATGGCGCGGACACGAACCTTTCAACTTTTGCTAGTCCTGGAAAAAGGACGATGGTTGCTTCGAACGGAACAGATTGTAAACTTTTTAAATACTTCCGGATAATGAAGCTAAAAACAGAATCCGATTCTGATCCTCCGACGGATCTGTGGCGTCCTATTTTTTTTGTTTTTGGTGACGTTTACGTCGCGACGACGATACGGAGATGATGATAAACGTCCCGGGTCAGGTCAGGCATGTTTTCACCTAGTTTCCCACCAACAAATGGTGATGGTTGGATGATTTCAAACAACCTAGGATCTCACGTTCCAACTGGCAGCGATGCGATAGAGTTAGAGATAACATGATACCCCGTCTGGTGGGATGGGCGCGTTGTTTGTGTGTGTTCACGTAGCGGATGCGGATTTGGATTGCGCTGGGAAAATTCACTTGCCGGGGATCCGGCTGCTGCGAATTACGAGTGGGGTAAAAAAGGCTTCGAAGCGACGCCGGTTGTGTAATCCTCTATATCGTTTTGCATTGTTCTCACTCGTTTGGGATCCCTTTTTACCTGCCCGAGAATGGGTGATGGTTGTGGGTGACTTCTGCTTTTTTGGGGGATGTTTTATGGCTGTTCAGTGCAGCAGCTCCCGGTTGTTGGGGGGCAGTTGACTGTTGTTTTAGTTTGTCGGAATAATAAATGAAGGGAAATGGTAATCCGATGAAATAAATGGGGGATGAGTAGTCCTTTTTCTGTCCGGAGTTTATAGCTCTTCTCGTTGATCCCTGCTGGATGATAGAAGGATGACACGTAGATTGTTATTCATGATCAGAATAAATGACTTGCCCAATTTACTGTTGATATTAGTATGGAAGTTTCATTTGGCTGGTTTTGAAATGAGCCCACCATTTTATGGCCTTCGCTTTAAGACGTGTATCGTAGTGGGTTTCCGCAGAATTTGCTGGTGTCTGATTCATCAACTCGTACAATTTTTTTTCTGTCTCGTAGGCAAAAATTTAGCTGTTATCGGCAAATAAAGCGGTCTCATTATCTTTTTATGGTTTATTCAGTGATGCAAGATTCAGATAAGGTACAAATTAACTTAATGCAGACTGTCGCTTCCTAGAAATAACCTGAAAAGACAGGGAATTTATTTTGACTTATAACAGCTTGCAAACCTTCAGAGAATTAGAATTCAAATCAGGGAAAAAATTTCAAATTGGTGTAAAATTATCATGGTTAAGAGAGACAAGTTTCCTTTCGCCTTGAAATATGTTGGTAGAATTGATGATTAAAGCATTTTGAAACTCGAGATGACGGAAATACGATTATCATTACAAAGCGAATGGTCAGTAGGAAATGCAAATCAATTGAGCCCATTTTGAAATGGTGGTTTCTAGTTACCACAAAGCAGTAAAAATAACCACCAATATGAGTGTCATTTGAAAGGGGATAGTCAGTGGATGACGAAAATTGATGATTGATGCCATTTTGAAAGTCAAGATGGCGTCTTCCCGAAACCATTAAACAATGAAAACTACTATCAATAAGGATGTCATTTGAGAGGGGTGATCAGCAGATGACGGAAATTGACGATTGAAGTTACTTTGAAATCGAAGATGGCTGCCTCAGGTTACCACAAACTAGTGAAAACAACTATCAATATGGGTACAATTTGAAATGAAGCGTCAGCAGATTCTGGAGATTGTTGATTTAGAGATCCAAGATGACGTATTCCGGTTATCACAAAACAATGAAAATACCATTAATATGGGTGTCATTTGAAAAGGGCAGGGCAGCAGATAATGGACATTACTGATTGAGGCCATTTTGAAATTCAAGATGTTGGTTTTCGGGTGCCACAAAACCGTGAACTCGCGATTTTACTTTCAATGTATATTGTCGTTTGAATGTGACACTTTACCGCACTGCCCACGACCTTTAGTCCAAGTTGTAACTTGAATAATACCTTAATGGTCCCTCCCCAGCCCAGTAGCATTACATGTTAATAAAATCAATAGGTACTGAATATAATGCAGAAAATAAATGTAATGAATATAAATCATAAAAAAAAATTAATAACAAAGTTACTAAATATAAAGTGAGAGCAAAAATTTGAAACAACATTGTGAAGAACATTACTCCACGCGAAAAATCCAAAAGTGATCTCTTGAATAAAATACCCCAATAATAAATTTTCAACCTGGTCTCATCAGTTTCCGATTTCAACGTGTCTCAGTAAATTCCGTGCCTACGATTTTTCAGATATTTGATTTGTTAATAACATCTGATATTTTTATGTGGATCTTCTTGAATTTTTTTTTCAGTTTTGTGTACGGCTTGGTTGTTAGAAATATAAGCGGCGGTCAGCTATTTCAGCGCGCGCCCCTATCACCGATTTTCATAAGGTGATTCATTAACATCTTTGAAAATTTTTGTAGCTGTTGTTTTTTTATTTAAATAAGTAGTTGCCTTACTATTACTTTCATAGTTACACATGTGAACACGTATCCGCCGGGTGGTGCCAATCGAGCGGTTAAACAGAGCAAATAATTTTTTTTGTTAACGTGTAGATTTGAACAATTAGGGAACTAATCAACAGGGCATTGAATGTTCGTGGGGAATACGCATGGTCTTGTCTGAGTGGGATGAGTGGAATTTGCGGCATGATTTTTTATTGTTTTCATTTCGATTATAGAGGTTTTAACCTTAAGGTCATTCGCCTTTGTTTTCGGGTTAGAACAATCTCTTCGGAATAACTTCTGCGGGGTTGGGAATCGAACTCAGGTGAGCTGCTTACAATGCAATCGATTTACCAGCTACGCTATTCCCGCCCGTTGCGGCTTGTTTCATCATGTTCATTATAATAATTTTCATCATTGTATTGAGTACTTTTATATACATTTGCGTTGTATATTCATTATATTATTAAACCAGTATTACTGGGAATCGAAACGGCAGACTACAATGAGGAAATCTACGATTCGCAAAAATGTGGATCTGAGGGTTTTCGGGGTCACTAATTATTATTAAAATATATCATCGATACAGCCTGCATATATAATTGTCACAGATGCTCTGATTCGATATGTGGAATAACTATGTTTTGGCTTGACTCGAGGGCGTTGAACGTATTCATATCTTGTTGTCATACAGCTCAGTTTTCAATCGATTATATATATCAGATTAGCTGACAGTTTTAGCAAGACTCCCTCGGCCGGCTGTTTGTAGTACACAGAACAGGTAAATAACTCTCGGTGGCCGGCTACCCAGAGTTCAAACACAAGAAAGTCTTAACTAAACATCTTTTTGCTTTGAGTATTCGTGTACTCGGAGACTAACCAATCCACCTCATAAAAGCGTATTCATTTTGTGGTCGCATTGCCTGCTTGTGACGAATCCTACACCAATACCAGTCCTTTAATCAAACTACGTGACCCTTATGGATAGACCGCTGAGTCCGTGGTCTTCCTTTAAGTAGGTATCACATCAACATTTGCTATCCTAACCAAAGTACCGGTGAAGATGGTCGTGGCCGGCAATGGCAATTCTCATTTCAAAGGCTTTAGAAAATCATGATTTTTTCATGAATTCATGAACAAATTTTTTTTCTGCGCGGCACCTAATTGTAGGACGATGGTGGAGACATACATCCGGCTGAAGATTGCAGCAAAGCGAATTTAACTGGCCATAAATACGTCAAAGACAACGTAAGGTTCAAATAAAAATTGACATCTCCCGCTGAGAATATCTATTAAAAGATTTGACCGAAAATTACACAAGGAAATAAAAGCACGTTCATGTATTCAAGAACAAAAAATCACGATTTCGTGAACTGAACAATTTACGAAAATCGTGACCAAGTTTCAATTATGGATTAAAAACCTCGTGTCCATAAAACTATTTGTTTTTTAAAAAAAAACTAGTTCGCACCAAAAATATTTGTAACACCTACACTCCAATGTTTAGTTGTTCCCTGAACATGTTTAGTTTTTGTTATGATTCTTGTTCATAGTTTGGGCATACATTGGTTTTGGTCATACATTGGTTAAAGTGTGTCAACTAAAAGAACCGACATTTAAACGATGTTGATGACTTCAGGAGCTCGGTTGCGATTTTCGTTATTTCTCATCCCGTTTTTGTGATATTTTTTATGAATATACCATTTTTTTTTTGGCAGAGTGGTGCGATTTATGTTTCTGATTTCAGAACCTTAGTCACGATTTTCGTAATTTATGTTATCATGATATTTTATTCACGAGTTTTGTACCGGACTATGACAAACTATTGTGATTTTTGTTTACGATTTCATGATCTTAGTCACGATTTACGTACTTTCTATTCACGTGAAATTTAAGTGTCAAGTAATTCATAATTTCAGGATCTTAGTCACGATTTTTGATATTTTAGGCACAAGTAATGTGATTTATGTTAATGATTTCAAGATCTTAGTCTGGTATTCGTAAATTTTATACATGCTATCGTGATATTTTACTCTTGAGCTCAATTCGACAATTTCATATTTAATTAAGGTCGGATTTTGTACCCGGAGTAACGTAACAACATGAACTGGATCATAAACGTGTGACTGATTTGCAATATTTATGAACTACATCACGAACGCGATTTGTGGCTTTGTAATTTATTTTTGGTGTTTAGCACAGTTTTCGTTTTCGGTCCGGACATCACATTGAACTTTATCAAATGGAAAACGATGCTCAAGGTCCTAATAATTTTATTATTTCTACTGCTCACACTTATAACTGGTCGCTGAAAGCTGGACATAATCATATATGATGACGAAAACACCCAAATTTTGTGAAATAGTTCACGTGAACCTTTCATGACCATGAGCATGAAATAGAAAGAAGATATCTCTAATCATGTTCGTGAAATAGTTCACAAAATCAAGAATATTATTCATGGATTCGTGCACAGGTTTATGATTCCTAGTAGATGATTCACGATCTATCTTGAGTGTGTGATATAACTATTTCAAACACTAAAGATTGATCGGAATCATTTACTAGGAATCATAAACCAGTTCACAAACCCATGAATAATATTTTTTGATTTTGTGAACTGTGTCACAAGCAGTCGTGATTATTATACTAGGAATCACGAACCAGTTCACGTTTCCATGAATAAGATTTCACGATTTTGTGAACTAATTCACGAGCACGACTAGTGAATTGTGACAAATATACTAGGAATCATGGACAAATTCACGAATACACGAATTATATTTTGTGATCTTTTGACCTATAGCACGAGCACGGATATTGAATTGTGACTAATATATTAGGAAACATAAGCTAGCTCACGATGATAGAAATGATTCATGAGTAATATTGCGAGTTTCGTGAAAAGGTTCACAAGAAAATTTATTTCGATTTTGTGAACTAATTCCCAACCACGAAAACCATATCCTGTTCAAGATGTAATAAATCATAAATGAGTTCACGTTGCACAATCGGACTTGTATAATATTTCTAAATACTTGAATAAAATCACAAGTTAACCTTTGGTTTTTTGAATAATGTTCATAAGATTGTGAATATAGACATCATATGTGAATTGCCTGTCGCAATCAATTACACAGAAACTAGTACTGAAATATCCAATAGTCCAATTTTTTTTCGTATGTACCAGACACAATCTGTTCGATAAGCTAGGGCTGAAACTCTTCAAGACCATTCCAAAAATACCCATATTGATTGTGTTATAGCGAATTTCGCTAAACCGGAAGTCGCCAGGTTTGATTTCAAAATGGTGTCAAAAGTCAATTTCTGGCACCTACTCTTCAAGACCATTCCGAAAATACCCATATTGATTGTGTTATAGCGATTTTCACTAAACTGGAAGTCGCCATCTTTGATTTCAAAATGGCGTCAAAAATCAATTTCTGGCACCTACTCTTCAAGACCATTCCGAAAATATCCATATTGATTGAGTTATAGCGAATTTCGCTAAACCGGAAATCACCAAATTGGATTTCAAAATGGAGTCAAACATTAATTTCTGGCACCTACTCTTCAAGACCATTCCGAAAATACCCATATTGTTGGGGTGCGGGCCATAAGGAGTCTTCCAGATCCATCTCTTCCATCTTTCCGAAAATCTTCTAAGTAGAGGTGTGCGCCGCGCCGCCGATTTCAGATATAGGTCGGCGGCGCGCCGACGTTACGCTGATGTGCTTACTATTTTTACATGCAATCATCGGCGCGGCGCGGCGGCGGCGTGGCGCACACCTCTACTTCTAAGTCTTTTGCATTCAAAAGGACTTAGAATATTTTTTGCAAAAACCGTGTTAATTGCGAAATCCGCACAAAATAAAAACTGCCAAAATTCTTCTAAGTTCTTTGCATTTAAAAGGACTTAGAAACTTTTTTCAGAAAAAAGTCTAAGTCTTTTGCATTCAAAAGGACTTAGAATATTTTTGCAAAAACCGCGTTAATTGGAAAATCCACGTAAAAAAAACCGCGTTAATTGGAAAATCTGCGTAAAAAAACCGCGTTAATTGGAAAATCCGCGTAAAAAACCTCGTAAAAAACCGCGTAAAGAAAAACCTGGGTGTATTTTTGGAATGGTTTTAACGAGTGGGTGCCAGAAATTGATTTTTGACGCCATTTTGAAATCCAAGATAACGACTTCCGGTTTAGCGAAATTTTCTATAACCCAATCAATATGGGTATTTTCTGATTGGTCTTGACGAGTAGGTGCCAGTACCAGCCAATTGAAATATTATTCAAGCATGGGGTCAGATCATTAAACTATTTTTATTTTGTTTGTTTTCGTATAACCTTCAAATGGCTTACAATATCGCCTTGTTGTCAAAGGGAAAGTTACAGGAAATATTATGGGCCTTTTGAAAAACCTATTGTTGCTGATGGAGAAACGCGAATAACTTATGAAAAGGTCGTAATGAAACAAAATAATTCTCTTGTTAAAACAAAGTTGAAAATATCTCGAGAACTGCGACATTTCAGAAATTTTTTGTTATGAGCATTTTGATTTAATATGGCGCTCAGAATCATATTTAAAAAAGAAATTGCATTTTTGACTGCAAATAGTATGCATTATAAAAATATATCAAACGTTGTTAGGAAAACTTTTTTATTGAAAGCTTCTCCTTGATTCAATTACACTGAAAGTTTCTTTTATGCTTACAAAACGATAAAAATCAGATTATTGACATTTAATGAAGGGGTAACGCGAATACCTTTTGAAAAGGACGAAATACAGTGTTGTATGTCAGTTCGTATGAAATTTAAAAATATGTATAATGTTATTGTTAGAAAAACTTTTTTACCAATAATTTTTCCATCAAAATGTTTCTTAAATATTTTGATTTTTGTTGACAAAATATAAAAACCAACTTAATCCACCTAGCAGTGAGATGAGACATTTCTTACAAATGCCACTGTTGGATCATTCATTAGTTTGCAGAACTCGTTCATTATTTTGCAGTTTCTAGCCCTGCACGAATAAAACCTAATAAAATATAGAAAATCAATAAAACGAACAAAATAAAAAAATAAAGCAAAAAAATAATAAAAAACTAAATGTTTTCAAATTCATTAGATGAGTACATTGAATAATATAAATCATATTAATAAAATACATAAATCATATTAGATTAGCTCATTAAATGAAAAATTAGGAAATATTTAAAAATAGTTATAAAATTAAATGAACAAATTAAATTGACTCAAATTAACAAATTGAATAAAATAAATAAGTGGAATGACTGATTATGAAATGAATAAACCTAAAGAAATGAACAAAATGAATCAAATTAATCAATTGAATCAAATGAATTAAACGAATTAAACGAATCAAATGAAACAAATGAGTGAAATGAATAGAATGAATTTAATGAATCCAGCGAATACAATGAATGAAATGAATAAAATAATCGGAATGAATGAAAAGGATAAAACTAATAAAAAATGAATTGAATAAAATGAATAAATAGAACAAACGATTCAAATAAACAAAACGAATAGAATTGATAAAATGAATAAAAAGAAAAGGAAAATGAATTGATTGAAATGAAAAAGCTAAGCAGTGGTGTTAAAAAGTTATAAAATAATAGAAAAAAAATAAATTGTGTGAAATAAATAAATTGGACGATATGAATAAATCTGAAAAATTGATCAAATTATTAAAATGAAGAAACTGAATATATTTATAAACTGGAAAAACCGAAAAGATTGCATGGAAGGAAAACAATGAATAAAATAAATTAAATGAATGATATGAATAAAATGTACGAAAAAAATAAACTGATCAGAGTGAATCCAAAGAAAGAAACGAATGAAATAGATTAAATGAATCCAAATGAACGAAACTAATAAAAGGAATGCTGAATGAAATAAATAATTAAAATGCAAAGA
Organism: Topomyia yanbarensis; assembly: GCF_030247195.1. Classification (NCBI taxonomy): domain Eukaryota; kingdom Metazoa; phylum Arthropoda; class Insecta; order Diptera; family Culicidae; genus Topomyia; species Topomyia yanbarensis. Next base: position 56,671,060 of record NC_080672.1, read on the forward strand.
TCACATACTTAAAATTAGTCAAATGTTCAAAATAAATAAAATAAACAAGACGAATAAAATTCATGAAATGAAACTGAAAAAAATGACTATTTAGAATGAAATTAAAAATCGTTTTTGAATGAAGTAAATGAATAAACCGGATTGTGAGAACTATTGTATCAGAAAGTTATGCATTGTTTTTAAAAATCTCATCATCTGAAAAATGGCTAATTAGTATGCAATGAACTTTCTAAAGTTTTCATTCTTTTTTGTTTTCACCTTTTCGTTTTCGTTGTTCTTTTCTTGGCGGCGTCGTTTAAGATTGTCTGGTGTTTCTACTTTATTAATGGACCTTAATTAGTTATAAGGAACTTGGAACGTTCATTTTGTTTTGGAATTCAATATTGGATAGTAAAGTAAGACAAGGCCACATGTGCTTTCAAACCCTTTAAACAGAAAGCGACAGACGGAGAATGCGATTTGTGAATGGGAAACGTAGACATTTCAATTTTTTTCATTTGCATGGACGTAAATAGTGTGAAGCTATGCTGTAGTCCCTTTCCAGTCATCCTTATAGCTTTCGTTCGGAATTTTCGTTCAGGAAATATGGATAAATGAGTGTTATACAAACTAATACTTCGAAAAAGAATTGTTTCTAATTTTCAGGATAAGTATTTAATTTTTTGGAAACGCAAGCAGCCAATGAAAGTGTTACTTGACATAATACTGCTTTTGATGGATAGACATACTTGACATTATAAGTCTTAATTTTCTGCGAATAAATATGTTTCTAATTACATTGTCATGTAAAGAGTACCTTCGGCTTCATTTGTTATTACACAGTAATGTGTATGGTAAAAATGTAGTCAGATCAAACGTTTCCGTACACAGTACATCCAAGGCTTCTCTACTAATTGTGACTGCCATTGAAACATCAATTGAATTGTCCTTAGTATAGAGCAAAAATGGACAACAATAAGTTAGAAGAAACATTGTATTTGGATCCCCCATCGAGAGTGGAGTCTTTGGGTGACTTATTTTCCCGGAGCTAATTCGTGGATATTTTTAGACTTTGATCCGTTATTCTTCATAATAGTTCATACCAATACAGTGAATATATATTGCCAATAATACATCACAAAAAAGATGTTCTTACTTTTCACATCGCATATTTGAGCATATGATTCATTTAAAATTCAATTCAGATACGAAAAGTTTAAATAACAGAATTTTCATCTTCAAACATCCGTATTACCCAGTTAAGTTAAATATTTTTCTAGATAGCTATGAATTTCCTTAATTATAGTATTTGTTGAAGCGCTGAATAGAACTGAATTAAATTTGAGTTGATGTAGTTTTGGATTTTTGGTCGCCTTTTTGGAAAGATACACCTTTCATCTTGATGGTGTGAACATTTCAAAATAGTTATAGTTTTCTCATAATACAAGCATTTTGCAAATTTTCTCAGGACTACAAATATTTTATTTACCAAGTAGAATGTAATATTAAACTTGTTTTCTTCTACACTGAAATGCAAAAAAAATATTTACAGAGTAACGGCAGACAAAAAATAGTATTGTCTTCTCAAACCTCAAGAATTACACCGTACACGTGATTGGACATTAATAAATATTTCAGATTATCAGAAGATCTTATCACACAACTTAGAAATGGATAGAGAGAAAGAGAGAGAGAGAGAGAAAGAGAGAGAGAGAGAGAAAGAGAGAGAGAGAGAGAGAGAGAGAGAAAGAAAACGAGAGAGAGAGATAGAAGCGAGGGAGAAAGAGAGAGATAGAAGAGAGGGAGGCAGAGAGAGAGATCGAAAAGAGGAAGAAAGAGAGAGAGAGAGAGAGCAGGCATGCACAAGAACGGTGCTGCTCCGTGTCCTATAGCTTTACACTGACTCATAATGTGTCAGCGTTAAATTCATTGAGCTAGTGCTTGCGCTGGTTTCCGATGAGCTAGAGTTAGCAAGTAGCACGAGCACCGATGAGCGAGAGCCCTCGCTAGCACGGTGATAGCTAGCACGCTGCACGGAGCTATAGCTCAGCTATAGCTCAGCTATAGCAAAGCAGAATAAAAAAACGCGTTAGTGTGAGTAATGATGCCTGCATCATTTTTTCAGCAACCTGTCGCACATTAACCAACGCATAGTTCTTGCTTTGTCCTATTCTTTCATTCCATAGCTTACACTACTGCACCGTTCTAGCTCATCGGACAAGCTTACCGTGCCAGCTCATTGAGTTAACTCGTGCTAGCTCACTGAGCTAGCTCACCGAGCTTGCTCGTGCCAGCTTACCGAGCTGGCTCATGGTGCTAGCTTATCGTGCTAACTCGTTGTGCTAGCTCTTCGAATCCTACAGCTCGAGCACGCAGGTTACCTAGCACGAGCGGTGTCAGTGCGTATTGCTTTTGGTTCGTTCAAAGCGGCCGCTCAGCTCATGTTAGGCTCTCGTGCTGTGCTTCATGCATCCCTGAGAGAGAGTAAGTGAGAGTGAGAAAGGGGCGGCGTGTGAGAAATGGCAAATGATGTTTAGTGCCGTGACCTTATACTTATAGGTATATTATGCGATATATTTATTTCTTCGTTTTATAAATAGCGTAACAAGTAATTTTTGCGCCATGACCTGTAAAACTAAAATCTTGCGAAAGAAGCCAAATTTTCGCTAGAATTTTGGGATTCAAAAATACAGTTGCTCTCGGCGATGCTACGACTATAATTATACGAGAAATCTTTTTCTTTTATCTCACTCCTAGGTTGATTACTTGGTGATCTATGAATTAATATACCCTCCAACATCTACCTTACGGGTGAACGCAACACCTTCGTTTATTTGATTTATTTGATAGGCACAAATGCGTTAGCTTGGCGGTGCCAAATTCTTTTGTTTTTACATTTTGAATATCTTAAAACTAGGAGGTTACAATGTTGAAATATTTTTTTATGAAAGAGAAAAATTTTACAGCTATCTTAAGACTAGAAAAAAGATGCTATATACAAGAGAGGGGCCGAAAGATTTTTTTAACGCAACACCTTATTCAAAGGATAAATTAAATACAAAAAAACTCTAGAAAAAATTTCACTATGAGGTCATTATTTTGTCTTTGAAGAAAACTTGCATATGATTTTTGTGAAATAATTTATATATTATTGAGGTAATTCGCAAAACGTTCTAAGAATTTTTTTTTCCTTGAATCACGTAGATGCGTTTCCATACCCCGATATTCAAAATCGGTTTAGTTAAGCCCCTAAAACACCAGTAAATCAATACTCTGTATTCAACGGTCTCATTTTTAGATAGTGAAAATTGATAAGCAGGGAATAAAAATACAAAATGTTTAATATCTCCACCGCTCGTGAACGGATTTTGACAATCTATAGCGGGTGGGTGGTGAGCTTGTTTGAAAGATATTCGCTTAAAACGCATTTTGTTTTGAAAAAATCACCCATATCTCAAAAAGTAAACAACACATCGAAAAACAAAAATAATAGTGTCAAATGGTCACGTTAGGCCTTTCATTTGAAGCTAGTTTCGTTAAGATCGGTTCAGCCATTGCTGAGATAATTACATGACATTTTGTACATACACATGCACACACATACAGACATTGTCTCAATTTGTCGAGCTGAGTCGATTGGTATATGAAACACGGCCCTCCGGGCCTCGGAACAAGTTTTCAATGTTTGAGCGAATCCTATACATTTCTTTTGTAAGAAATGTAAAAAATAAAAAAATAGATTTTTTTGTAATTTAATTTTTTAACGTAAATTTTCGTTTTTGTGAAAAATGACACATTGTTTCAGTGTGTATTTTTTCGTACAGAATTATTCATTTCCTGTGATTAATTCTCTTATAGCTTTCAAAATTGATCAAAACATATTGTTTATTAATGTTTTCAATATAGAGATAAAAGCTTAGGTTCAATCGCCTCTTTTCGGGCTAGAGAAATCTATTTTGGAAAAAAACTCTAACTCTATGTGTAGGGTTGGGATTCGAACCTAGGTGAGCTGCGTACAAGGCAATCGATTTACCAACTACGCTATGTCAGCTCAAAAAAAAAAAAATTAATGCATGTGGAAACGTCTACGCCCTTTTGAAAAATTGCTCTTGTATCAATATATTGCAATTGGCAGAGAAAATCATGGAGATTCATAAACCGAGCACAACTGCACAGCTTAGGTCCAATTGAAGATGGTCTCATTTTGCGGTCGGCCGGTTTCTCATGGAGTCCCTCTTTTGTCTTTTCGACCTTTTATCATAGATTCGAACAGATTATTTTAGAATTGTTCATGTACCATTTTTACGCCTCTCATAATTTAGTGCGCCATTTAACCTTCTCAAAAAAAAATGGCAAAAAAAAACAAAAAAGTTGATCGGTTTTGATTTTCACTCCCTCCTTGAAAAGCTCATTGGATTACGTCAAAACTGCGCTGGAAATAGCACGCCACGTGGCTCGATAAAAACAACAACCGGTGGCGGCGGCGGCGGCAGTCGTTCCTGTCACACGATGTGTCCACCACCCGGTGCTTTCGGTGACCGGCCATCATTCCGATTTCTTTTGAAAATTATCATTTCACTCATCCACCCACCGGCGGTGGATAGGCGTGTTTTTTTGTTTTGTTTTAGCCGCTGTATTTTTTTTCTTTGTTGCTCGCTCGTTCTGTGTTTGAAGACTATTTCTCTCCAGGGATTACCGGAAGCGATTGTTCTACTTTTTTTTCGTTGGTCCGTGCTTTTTGCCGGCACCGCCGACGTCGTTGGGTTTCGAATACTGTGGGTGGACAGAATTTGCGCCGGAAGAAAAAAAATAAAGAAAACAATTATTCGTGCTTAAGCTGTAATAGGGATGTGGGGGAAATTTAGCCGGGAAAGGAAAAAAATGGAACAATAAAAGAATATAGATTTGAGAATATAATGGAAGTGATAAATTAACGGTTGGTCAGATGTGCATTGTGTTTGTCTGCATGCTGGCTAAAAACGTGTTTATTCCTAAATGAAGTTCCTGTTCTGGTTGGCATTGTGCATATGAAATACGATCATTTCTTGGAGCGTTTTTTCGGAATGGAGAGAAGTTTGCGATAATAGCAAGATTATGGTTGACAGATGGTTGGTCCACCCGAAAGATTTTGGGAGATATGGTGTCTGGATTTCAGTTGGAAACAAATTTTTCCTAACTAATGATAAAATAGGATAAAACTATTTTTGCGTCTAAAAGGCACAAGTCTTATAACTAAATTAGTTGTGAAATTAGCGTTATAACTTCGTCTCATCCGTACCCGACACTAACTTAGTGCTCAAAAACACAAATAGTGACTTCGCTTCTGGAGGTAGTGTCAATCCGGCGTTAGCGTAGTCCTAGATAGTGCCGGATTCTGATGAGACGAAGGAGAAACACAAATTCCATAACTAATTTATTTTTTGTCTATCAAAATTATTCAAAAGACAACTTGTCTGAACTGTCACATAACATTTCCACGAACAAGTCATTCGGACAGCAACAAAGTCGACACGAATCATTGCCGTTCAATGAACATTTGAATTAAAAAAAAGCTTAAACCACACTCGTCTCCCAACTGACTATTCCCGTTGGAAAATACATCCATTCCCGCAAGAAGCGACTAAATTTGCATAGAAAACGAATTTTTCAGCCCCAGCGGTTGCTTAGTTCGGCATCGGGACAAAATGGCACCGAACACGGAGCAATGTTTATTTATTTGGATTTGATTGTAAATAAACTGTTGATGGAAAAAAACAGACTGCGCTTCGTCCCCGTCCGGGTCCGATACAACCAACATGAACCAGGATTTTTCGGTTCAGAAAATGACATAACATTTTGAGACAAGGTTCATATTATCGTCCTGTCGACTATCGGCAAAGCCAATAACGGACATAAATCCTATTCCGTCTTTGAAACGGAGAGGGATCAGGTGATAGAGCTACATATCATCCATTACATTACATCAGCCAAGACCAAGACCAACAGAGCTTTCGGAGTGCAATCCGCTAACGAGCATTCCCGCTGATAGGATTAGAATAATTGGCTTTCTTTCTTTTCTCCAACCATCCGTCCGACCGGTATGGAGGATGCTTATTTTTTGCAACCAACCACTGACTGTGTGTTGTTCTGGATCGACGCCAACAGTTCGGGGCTAATTTCAATTATGCTCCCGTCCACACCCCCACCTCCGACTTCGACGGGGGTGACATCGACACATCGCGTCGCGATTCTGGCATCAGGTAAGCCACTTGCACACACTTATTGCCTTGTGATTCCTGTTTCCGCCCTTTTCGGTATGATTGTTTCAACGGTTGTTGTTTTGGATCAGGGTGATTTCCGGTTCCATCCACGTTCGGAGCCGGTGTGGTTTCATTTGGCTGCCATTCTGTCTGCCAGATTGGTCGTTAAAGATGATATATATTGCTTTGACTTCCGTATTCCGCGAGTGGTTTTTTTTTATTCTGAAGCCGGGGCGGGCGGCTTAGGTTCGGATCGATACTTGTGTTCAACTGAACCGTATGTCTTTTCAATGGTTACATTATAGCATCATTCATACAGGGTGTTTGGTTCATGGTTAAGAACCTCTCGAGGGATGATTGGCTGTCATATTTGGAGAAAAAAATCGTTCTACACATACCTTCAAATCTCAACCATTACTAAGTTATTGAATTTTTTGTGTTAAAAACTTTGTTGTCTTAAAATAGCTCTAACTTAAAAAATATACTTTGTATTTCAAATCTTTTGGATCCATTGGATAGGTGAGAAAATTTTCCATAGAAAAATGTCCTCAAATGTTTCAGCTAATGAGGCTAAGTAACCTTTTCACAGTAACTTATTTAAAATTTAACAATTTCGATCGATTTTTCGTTCATTTCGCGAAAATCTTAATAGTTAACATCACCATTTAAATAATTCAAATTTTTAGTCTTGAAGAGTTGCATAATTTGTTCCTTGACATGATACACTTATCTTTTCTTGTTTTCATGTGTTTGGGTTATTGAACTTGGATATTTTAATCTCATATTCACTTATACTAGCTCTTATTGAAAAAGTATGGCACTTATTGTACCTTTTCTTATTTTTATTCGCCAGGAAAATTTTGCATAGAAAAGGTATAAATACCTTTCAGTTAAGTGAATTTAGTATTCTTTTAGAAGTTAATTAGTTTAAAGTTAGTGTTATTATCAGCATTTTCGTTATTTTCTTAACAGTTACGTGTGCAACAAAAAAAACACCTTTGACAGGCCAACGAGGGTACCCGGGTACCCACAAATTGAAATGCTCATAACTATGGTTTACTTTAACCGATTTGGACACTTTTCGATGTTTTGGATTCAGAAACTCGTCTACTTTTTGATTCTTTAAAGTAGAACCGGATGAGCGGATCTGGTTCTTGGTAATCCAAATTTTCCCGAGTAGTGTTCCAGTACTAGGGTATGATTTGTAAATTTTAATAATGTCCTAGCAATATGAGTATCAAAACTCTTCAAATTGTCTCGGAAGTCTGTTATTTATTGTTAAGGGACCCTATGGCAATTTGAAAAGTGGAATTGGAATGGAATGGCCACTCACGGCCCAACGGGAACCTGCTCCGGAATATCCGTTCCGGGGTCAAATCACCAAATGGTTCCAAAACCGCGAGATACAGCCTACTGATACAATTCCAAGAATTTTGATACCCATATTGCTAGTATTTCATTGAAATTCACAAAGAGTATCCCAACACCGGAACAAGCTTCCGGAAATCCGGATTGCCGGGAACCGAATCAAGTAACCATACTCATTTTCACCAAGTCTAAAAGTGGATAAGTTCCTGAATCCAAAACACTTAAAAGTATCAAAATCGGTTAAAAATTACCTTAGTTATTGGCATTTCACTTTTGTGGGTACCCGGGTACCCACGTCGGCCTGTTACGTAATAAAAAAAATCAGGAACCCCTCCTCACTCCCCCTCTTACTATATCAACAATATTATTAACCGAAAAGCTTAACTTAGTGAAGTTCTAAGATGTCACAAATTTCCAATTTCCAGCTATGGATAAAACATAAGTATTTCATTAATTGAAACCTAAAAAGGTACCCGGATACCGCGCCGGACACATAACGGTTAAAATAGTAAATAAGAAACAGCACTATTATTATCATGGTTTAAATGCATCTCAGCAAGTTCTACAATTCTTTCTTTGGCTCCATTCAACTATTTCTATTAGTTTCGAAGCAAAATCATTTTTATCACCTCGTTTCATATGCAAAAAAAACGAATTCGAATACACTACATTTGTGATGAGGTCATGCTGCGTTAACTATTAAATTGCAGCGAATTGAAAATCGATAGGGATAAAGTGTCAAATAACAAGTTGTAGAGAATATTAAGGGGCACCAAATGAACAATAGTGATGATAAATTTAGTTGATTAATAAGTAGAATAATTACAAAACTCAAAAAAATGCTAATTTTGAGTTATTTTACTAGTAAACAATCATTTAGTACACTTAACTAAAAGATATCTGTACATACATCGAAAGGAAATTTTCTCAACTTTCCAATGAAGCCCTGGTAATAACGATATAAAGCATATTTTTTAGATTAAAGTCTTTTAATCACTTGCAGGTCGATTACAGGAAAAATTAGAAGTGAAATAACAAGGAAACGAGAAGAGATAGGAATATCATGTTCAAGAACAAATTATAAATCGTCCTCAAACCCATCTTTTGGATAATAGATATTACTATAATCATAATTCATTATTTTGAGAAAATTAACAAAAACCTCACCAAAAACACCAACTTTGAACTACTTTGCAACTAAAAGGTAAATAAAACTAATTAACTGAAAGATATGAGAACACCATTCAATAGAAAATTTTCTCACCTTTCCAATGGAACTAAAAGATTTAAAATACGAGGTGTACTTTTTGAGTTAGAGGCATTTTAAGATAAATAAGTTTTTTTACACACAAAGTTCAATAACTCTGTAACGGTTGGGATTTGATGGTATGTGTAGAACGAGTTGTTGAAAACCACACTAATGCAAGAAGGGCACCTATACCTAAATTAGTTATGTAATTTGCATTTCGATTTCGTCTCATTAGACACTAATTTAATGACAAGACTAAGCTAGCGCCAGATTGTCCTGTCACTAAGTTAGTGTCGAGTTCTGATGAGCCGAAATCGAAACGCAAATTCCATAATTTCTCTTTTTTTTTATTTTCTTCACGCTAGTGGAGTGGCGACAAAGACCGAATCCATCCAATATTTCAAATTGCCTCGAATTTCCCGGCTGGGTGTCAGTTTCAAGGGCCACGATAATCATTGACTGCGTCGATCAACTTTAACGTAAAATGCGATAGAACACTTGTTGCACTGATGCACGCTACTCTTTGTCGCTAATCTGCGCGGGAAAAAAATTCCCAAATTGGTGAATAAATTGCCACCAGGACCGTGAACAAAAATCATGTATTTTATAATTGTTTCCATTTTTCTTTCGCAACGCGTGCATAACGCTTTTATTTGTGGCGAAATTTGTTGTTTTGGTGAACATCAGTCATGGGAAGGGAAAAAAAATTTAGGTGAAAACTTGAAAAGTTATGGAAATGAGTTCTTTCTCTTTCGGGACATCACGCTTGGGTAGGGGTTTGCTCAGGAACACAAGTTGTGTATCTGCTGTTTTGGAGCTAGCGCTAACTTAGTCTTGTCGCTAAGTTAGTGACGGATTTTGATGAGACGAAGTCGAAATGCACATTCCATGACTAATTATCAAATCGTGTTTCTTTCGGCTAACTAGTTCACAACTTCACAGTCATAAACTAAATGTTGGTTCGTAGTTTTGCTCATGGACTAATTCATGACTCATTACATATTGATCATAACCTGGTTTTTTAACTAATCCACAGTTCCAAAATAAAAACAGTCTTGATATTTTCTACAACATACAATATATTTCACAATCAAATAATTCATTTTTATTTGGTTTTGGCGTAAGGGCCAATACCTGGTTTAACCTTTTTAGTGGCATGCAACGATGGTGATCATATTCCAGGGATAGCACAAGGGTTTGAGCATTGGGCCGGAGTCTCAAAGGTTTCAGGTTCGAATTACGCCTCTAGGGGGAGATTTTTTTCACATATTTTTTTTTCGTTTCATCAAAGATAAACTTTTTTTCGCAAAGCTTCGCTTCAGTTTATTAGTGAGCTGTCACTCTGACGGTGAACCGGGTTTATCGAGGGGTCACATTTGGGTGGTACATGGGAAACATCTTGAGTTTATCTTTCACTCACCATTTCAAACCTATTTTCCCCGTTGGATACCTCCAAAATGGCTTATTTTTCACAGTTTTCAGATTATTATTCATTGATCCATTCCTACCTCGTTATAATATATTTATCACGCATCACTATTCATGCGCGTGGAATACTTCACAAAACCATGAAATAGCTTTCCCCTTTCATGAGTTCCATACCATACGCAATTTCGTGTATGATCTCAAAAATTTTCACGTAAACAGTTTGACAGAACTTATAATATTATTCATCGATCCATGTTTGATTTATGAACTGGTTTCTGATTCATAGTGTACTATTCCCGATTTAACTCGCGTGCTCGTGAATAAGTTCACAAATTTAAAAGATATCCTATCATGTTCACTTCCATGCACAGTGACACGATTTAGAATAAAAGATGGGGTAATGTCAAAACTTGGTCGGATCGGTTCAAAAAGGATGGTTTTATGAAAATATGGTACGCTGAATTTGTTTTTAATATTGAACACATATTAAAAATAAACATTTACTATTCATGAGGGTGTCTCAAAAATATCTATTTTATTGAAATTGTTCTTAAAATTTTAAGTATATCAATTTTAGAGTGCTAAATCGTTTTCGATATAAATACTTGTTAATAAAATACTGATATTAATACTTGTTAATAAAACTAAAATAGTGAAAAATGGTTTTTCAGAGAAAAAATTCGATCCGAAAAGTAAAAAATAGAAAATAAAAAAAATACCGCCATAAGAAAAATTGGCATATTCAAATAATTGGCGTGTCACCGGCGACTAGCGACTACCAGGTGTCGCCCCAAAATTCTTCGCCTGAAAAATAGGTGGCAAACCAGCCGGTCGGTGCTCAGCTATTTTCGTCCGCTTCCCTTGTCACCTATTTTTATAGGGGTGTTTCATTGGCGGTGCTATCTTTGAAAATGAACCGCCTTGGATATTCAACTGTTTTTTGCGATCTTATTTTATTGCAAATGAGTAGAGGTTTTGATTCTTTTATATTCGGGATTGCAGATATTTTGTCGCATGTAAATTTTGGGTGCATGTTGATGTGATGGCACTGTAAGGGAACACGTATCCGCCGGTCGGCCAACTTTTCTTTGGACCGAGCAAACTAATTTCTATTTTTATTTAGGGTTTGTTTTACCAACGGGGGAACTGATCCACAGAGCATTCAATGTGCATAGGGAAAACACATGGCCTTATTTGAGTGGGATGATCACTTCAATCATATATAAGGTTTGAGAATTGACAATTCGCGAGAGGGATCGGGGACCGCTTGGCAATTACCTTCAGTTATGTCAGCACGAAGAATAAGTGTTTTGCTGTCATGTTCATTGGTTAGCTTTCAATTCTATCTCATGCCTCCATGCGAGTCTAGGTCTATTGATGACATTTGGTCCTTAGCCGGCGACGACTGGGTGCTGTCGGCCTGCTGCCGATAGTGGCAGAATGAGAGGGTGCGAACGGATCTAGCCAAGAAGACAATACCGTAAAAATGAATAGTTGTTCGGAGGTCGGCTTCAATGGCACTTTGATTTGAACCATCAAGATCTTCTTTTTCGAGCGATCGTGTTCTCGAAAACTAACTAAACTACTGCCTAATAAACTTTGCTTTACAGGTCGCATCGCTTGCTTGGAGCGAATCCTAGACTCTATTCCCTTCCAAACCACCAACTTCGCGACACCTATGGAAGAGTCTGATGAATTGAAAAAAATCGTCGCGTGATTGAATGTTATTAAAAAAATATAATCAGTGCGCCTTATAACCGGCTATTCGGAATTCCAGTTGCTTATTTTGCTAATCGTATCAATACATCAAATGATAAATTTCTCAAATTCTTGGCAGCCGGCTGCCCAGAGCAATTATTACATGATAACGCTGATAACGCAATTGGCACACTTTCTAACAACTCTCCCCTTCCCTTGATACATGTGGAGATGCAGAGGATTCCTCGGTCTCTAGTAGCAACATGTATCGGACTAACATTCCTTCCTTTCCCAGAAGATCTGCATTCGGACATGGCCGGCGTCGGTATTGATCAGCATGCAGGGATCAATATAGATTGTACAATGTGGCTCGTCATGTTATTCCCAAGCATGTTGTTCCAATGAACGTTTTGCACCCTAATTTGTTTCTGGTCAATAACGGAGTAGCAACTATGGGCAATCTTTTATGCTTATGCTTATGCTTAATACTTGTTAATAATAAAAAAAAAATTATATATTAGGGTGGCTCAAAAATAATTATTTTGGATAATAATTTTTTTAAAGACTTTTTTGTACGCTGAGTTCCTTTTTTAATTATCAAAATATTAGAAATTAATTTTACTACTTAATATGGTGGCTCAAAAGTGAGTATTTTGTCTTTGATATTGATTTTTTAATAGTACATATTTATGGGAAGCTGAAGTTATTTTCCATATTGAAACGAATTGATTTACATGGTGCTTCAGACTTGATTATTTAGTTTTAACCGATCAAATAAGATGTTATTGACTAATTTTGGAACGTTAAATTCATCGTTGGGTGCCTTGATATAAAAACTACATGTTCTTTAATTTTTAAAACAATAATTTTGAGGATGGTTAACGATTTTTTTTTGCAGGTGTGTTTTTAAATTACTTATCTTACATTAAAAATGCATCAAAAATCCTTTTTACATTTATATGGTTCATTTTTAAGTGTTCTTATTTTATTTGGTTAATATCGCGTACCCTTAAGAAAAAATACAAGTGCAAATTCTGATCAAAATACCAAATGATTAAAACTCAACTGTGTTCACTCAATTTGACAGTTACTGCGTAAGTTATCAAGAAATAATTGGAGAAGCATTCAATGACATATTTTAATAGGTTGAAATTGTTTACTGAATTTTAAACATTCTAAATACCTTCACCATATAAAAAGCATACTTTCCACTCGGCTCCTCTCGCTTGATTACTAGTAAAACTCTCGTAGATCATGCTTTCAGTGCTATAAAGTTATTATTCAAATTTAATATCAGTAATAACCATGCGTCTCAATTCATATGTTTTTGAAATTTTGACAGTTTATCGAAAATTTTCGCAACACTAACAACACGCTCATTTTAAAGAGAAAATTAAAAGCTTTCCAATGAGTATAGTGTGATTGCGGCCATTCGCGGGCGTCGTTGTTGTTATCGCATTAGAAGTTCGAATTAAATAAAAATTCATGAAAAAACAATTATCTAAACAATAATTAAACCAACTAGTGAATTATTTCTGATGATTTTACGATGTAATTTCATCACATGGATAATTTTGGTGAAGTAATGCAATGCACAAAATCAACCGTTTCTTTGAAAAACGAAAATAACCAGATATAATTCCTATGATCAAATTACGCAACAAAAAACACTAGAGAAGCAGGAAAAAAACTTTGTCAGAGTAGCTGACAGATGGGAGTTTAGAAACCCGATTAAATTTTACGGGGCGGTCAGAAAACAAAACAAACGATCTGGTGTTTGTGTACAATGTTGCATACAGCTGGTGTTCACGTTGGTACAGGTACAAGTGCATCTAAGTTTGCGAATAAATTTTCTTATAAGCATGGATTTAAGGTTGCGTACAAGCTTCAGAATATATTGGCTCAAATGACACGTTCCCCAATATATTCTGAAGCTTGTACGCAACCTTAAATCCATGCTTGTAAGAAAATTTATTCGCAAACTTAAATTTGAATCTCCATTTGATTGCTTAGTTTTTGGCATATCCACACATACCGCCAACTTATCCCGGGGTCGCGGTAAGTTGGCGGGTTTTCTGCGTCACATATTTTTGTCTCTAAAAATGAAGACAATGCATCAAACGCTTTAATAAAATTCAGAGATGTTGCCAACAGCCTGCTCTTTCATGACACGGGTTCTATTTCGCAAGATCTATCTACATCAAATCGATAAAAAAAGAAAACTGAAAACACCGCCAACTAGCCCCGGTCTCCCCTACAATGCTCACATAAATTTGCATCTAAGTTTTCGTACAAACTTTGATACATGTTTGCGCGTCAGGTTTGCATACAAGATAGCGTACAACTGTCTGCATACCATTTTGCGTTTTATGTATAAAATCGTACGCAAGTTTCCATACAAGTTTTTACAAATCCCTGTAAGCATGCACATTAGAGTGCCAAAAAAAAAAAGAAATTACCTTTTTGCAACTCAATCGGCCCACTCCTGGGTCGATTTACAGAAGTTTCTGTTCCTAAATTTGAGCCAAATCGGACAAGTGTAGCTGCCGGATCAACGTACTTGAAGTTTGTATGGGATTTTTCAACAATTTATATGGAGAAAACCCACTAGTTCGCATTTTCACCGCTTGGAGGCACTTTATGCATCAGTTGATCACTACAAGTGCAAAAAAGAAAGATAATTTTATTGCCTGCAACTGTGTCCAAGAGTACGAGTAAGTGCAGCTTTAGTAGGAAAAGTTATTAAAATTTCAACGAAGTGATGTCTGAGTCAGTCAGAGTCAACAATAAAATCTAAGTTGCGCTGAATAAAATAAAACCATATACATGTACTTTAAAATTTGGAGCAAAATTAGAGATTATCTCTTCAGCTGCTTGAAAGAAAATTTCATATGTTAATTTGGCAGCTAGACCCGGTGGAAAATACACTGAGACAAAAATGTGCATTTCATTAGCGATATGTGCTTTTACCACTACATGTTCAAATTCAATTTTGCTGAAACAATAAGTTCAGAGTTAAATATAGATGAAACTGCGATTAGAACTCCTCCACCTGACATTCTTTGGGTTAGTCGTAAATCGCGATTACCCCTGAAAACATTATAGTCACTTCGAAAAACCTCTTAACTTTTTATGTCCTCATTCCAATTTGTTTCGGTACCTAGAAATATTGAAAATGGGGAGCTTAGTATGGGTTTCGTTTATCTGCGCTCTTGATTCTATCAAAATTTTGACAGTGAGTGAACCAAAATTTCAGTGGCTTTCGAAGAAGTCGGTTGTGATTCGTTATGTGTAACAGTATTATCTAAAACTTTTGTACTGTTACCAGCTGCGCCATGTTTGTCCTGATCCTGGAAAGGGCGTTAGAATTGACAAAAAACGTACGTTTACAGAAGCAAGATGAACAATAATGTCGATTGTTAAGGTGATTGTCGTTGAAGCCATTGCAGTGATAATAGCTGTTATTATTTTGTTCTGGTTGTTGTTTCTGTTGTAGTTGCTGTTTCTGTTGTTGTGACTACTCTTCTGTTGTAGCTGCTTCCATTGAAGTTGATGGTAGTGTAATTGAATTATACACGCGAAGTTATATACACGCTAACACACGCGACAAGTACATTAACTTGCGAACGCTCGAGTCCTTCGCGATCATCCACGCACTCCTACGCCCGTGATCTCGCAAACAGGAAAACACTCCGAGGACTACGTGAACGTTTTATCACTTATAAATTCACAAACGCGGTCTCAGGAGTGAACCTAGAAATACCCGTGTTCGCGCTACCATGAATCGGTTACGTTTAAAAGTCTAGTAGCGTAGGTACAATGCCTTCGATTGGACCAAACAAAAAATGATCCACTAATCCACTAAACAACACAAAAAAAAATCGAATTTATTCGTGGAAATTCACATACACGCGACAAGCACGTTAACATACAAATGCTTGAGTTCTTCGCGATCATCCACGCAACTTACATACTTACCCGCGCTCTCGCTAACATGGTAACATTTCAATAATAAGATGAGCATAATAATTTTTACATAAATTTTCAAACGCGGTCTTAAGCGTGAGCCTAAAAACTCCCACGCTCGCGTGATTATGAATTGGTCACTCCCGGAAGTCTCAAACTACACCAAAAACTAGATACCAGAATGACGGTCCGCTTGGTCATCCAAGATCACGCGCGAATATGTCAATGGCCACACGATTATAAAATCGACTTCATCCTCGCGATGTCACATACACACGAGCACATGAGACAAACACGTTAACATACGAACCTTCGCGATCAACGCAACGCAAACCTACACCCGCGATCGCGCGAACTTGATAACACTCCGGAAATAACGCGAACGTTTTAGAACTTAAGAAGCTACAAACGTTGTGTCAAACACGAACTTACAAACGCTCGTGTTCGCGCGATCACTAATCGGTCATATCCTGCAAACTTTAACCTTTATCCTGGCAACTTACATCCATACATTCAGTTGGACCAATAAAAAAACGCTGATATCACCTAGACAACACGACATGAGGATCCGGTCTAGTGATATGGTAGAACTCACTTTCTTCTAGCATCTGAAACGTTTGCCGAAAATTAAGTATTAGATTCACAGTCCCCGCGTGATCATCCGAGAATACACGCGAGTATGTGAAAGGATACACGGTCATAAATTTGAATTTATACACGTGAAGTTACATACACGTTAGCACACGTGACATACAAGCGCACACGCGATCGAACACGTTAACGTACAAATGATCGAGCCCTTCGCGATGATACACGCAATCGCGAAGTCCCTACGCCACATTCATAATCACGGTCCGCTGCAATTGGCCTTAAGCAGTGTTTTAGTGAGTGATATTTCCTGTCTCGTCTGCAATTGTAGTGAGTGATTCTGACGGGGAACCCTTCCGAGAATCTAGCTCTACAGCTCCAGTAGGACAACTCTCGGAAAGAAGAATCATTTTTTTGCGATCAAAATTTTATAATTCCGAAACCGTCAAGTATGGAGGATCAGCGTCTTCTAGGGAGTTTTTATTTGTTTTATTTGTTTTATTTTGTTTTTTTTACATGATACGGCTCATCTTTCGAAAAGAAATTGTTGGTGATTATCCTCCCGTAAAGTAATAATTAGTAATCGTGAATGATGTTAGAAACAACTTTCTTGAAGACATAACAACTCTATGTGTGTAGAATATCGATATATAAAACAATATTTACGTAATTTTATTAAATCCAATTTTCTTAAGTATAACTATAGTACGCT
This sequence comes from Topomyia yanbarensis, assembly GCF_030247195.1. Taxonomy (NCBI): domain Eukaryota; kingdom Metazoa; phylum Arthropoda; class Insecta; order Diptera; family Culicidae; genus Topomyia; species Topomyia yanbarensis. Next base: position 56,688,287 of record NC_080672.1, read on the forward strand.
TTAGAGTCTAATAGTGATTTATTCTGCTGAACAACTTTGCAGAAGATCAAATATATATATATAAGAGGTATCGTAAATTAGATATTAGAACAACTTGTGTTAAAAGGGGTTTCTTGCAAATAAAATAATATATTTGACACCCTGAATATATAGACCATTCATATCTTCAACCAAGTTGTTTCTAGTATCACTCTCAACAACTTTGCTGAAGACACGAATTCTTTAAATAATGCTATTTATTGGTTAATGGAGAACCTTATTTCTTTTGGGGGGATTAATCACCAATTTTTTTTTCAATAATGTGCTGTACCATGGTATAGAATATCCTGGAAGACACTGATCCTCCAACGTTGACGATTTCGGAAATTTTGGAATCTTGACCGTAAAAAATTGATTCTGAGCATTTCTTTCTGGATTCTTGATTTTGAAAGTATATAGCTTGGGATGGCGACCTTGTATACAGAATAGGGCATAGCAAAATTTTTTTTTTTTGAATTCTCAAAGCCCTCTCATATTGTGATAAATGTCAAAGTAAGCTCAGATGCCAAATTTCACATCATTTGGACAATTTTAGAGGGCCCACTTCGCTTGAAATTTTTTGAAATTGGTACTATGGGAAAATATGGAGGAAAAATACATTAAATGCTATAACTTTTGAAGTAGCAATCAGAAAATTACAATTTATACCTCTTTTGGAAGGAAATAATCTTAGTATTTGACTGAAGATATTTTTGTTTCTAGGAAAATACGGGAAAGTGGGGTACTGGGTCATTTTGGCCCAAAAATCCCCTATTTTTAATGATTTTTCTGCTCCGTGATGCAAATCATATATATTTTGTAGCTTTTCTTATGTGAAAAAATCTCAAAAATCGATCGGGGCCTTTTTACCTTTATCCGAATACGAGAAGTTGGGGTTATATGGCCTTTTGTCATTCATATTAAACTTCATCATTTTCTCGTGAATATATCTCTATTATTCTTCACTCAATTTTCATAAACTATACCTTGTTGAACGTGAAAAATCCTTAGGATTATAACAAAAATAGATTCGTTACCGGTAAAATTCAGGAACATCAAATTATTTGACATATTGTGTCGATTTCACATTTTTATCATAAAATCGCACATATTAACTTCATTTAACAACAAAATTCTTATTTAATTTACTACTTTTAGTGTAAAATGAGCTTAGGGATCACATGACAAAAGTTTCATTCCTGGAAAAATAGGGGAAGTTGAGGTATTAGGACAAATAATGAAAAAAATGAGATTTGTAGAGTAAATATCAAAGTTTGATGTTTTTGAATTTTACCTTTAACGTTTTTATTTTTGTTTTATTCCTCAGAATTTTGCAGGTTCAACAAGTTACATTTTATGAAAATTGATTGAAGAATAATAGAGATATATGCATGAGAAAATGATAAAATTTAATATGAATGACAAAAATCCCTATAACCCCAACTTCTCGTATTCGGACTAAGGACAAAAGGGTTTCGATCGATTTCTGAGATTTTTTCACATTAGAAAAACTACAAAATATGTATGATTTGCATCACGGAGGAGAAAAATCATTAAAAAATATGGGATTTTGGGTTCAAAATGACCCAGTATCCCACTTTCCCGTATTTTTCGAGAATCAAAATATCTCCCTTCAAATACTACGATTATTTCCTTTCAAAAGAGATATAAATTGTAATTTTCTGATTGCTACTTCAAAAGTTATAGCATTTAATGCATTTTTCCTCCATATTTTCCCATAGCACCAATTTCAAAATATTTCAAGCGAAGTGGGCGGAGGTCTAAAATTGTCCAAATGATGTGAAATTTGGCATCTGACCTTACTTTGACATTTGTCACAATATGAAAGGGGGGGCCTTTGAGAATCCGAAAAAAAAATTTTTGCGATGCCCTAATACAATATCTAATTACGCCATTGAACTTAACAAACACTCAAAGGTACACCAAAAATAGTCACTAACGTCACTTTTTTAAGCTGCTTAATTTTAATTTGTGGCTATTTTTATAATACACCTAATATTAAAATGACCATATAAACCGATCTTGACGTACTAAAGCCAAACGGAAAATACTGTTTTCTTCATTTTCCTTCTTATTTCTGAAAAACAATATCTGGACAGCGCACTCAAGTTGTTTTTTTCACGAACAGTGCAATCTCTTAGTTGAAAGAGAAACAAACAATATTGTTTTATCGAATTCGACTGTTGCAACTGTTGCTTTGTGCAACCTTCCTATATTCTCAGTACGATATTTTATCCAAACCCCATATAAACACATTTTCAACAAACATTGCAAACCGGTCTCCTGTGAAGTAAAATATTTTTATTTTCAGGCAATCAATTGTATATAGTTGTTTCTACCCTCCTTGAAGGATGGTTTCCTAAGAAACCTGATATGAGAAATCATAACTCAGAAATCACAATTGAATCAAAGCAAAGCTGCCACACACATGCCACTATCTAATTTAATTCATATAAACAATGTCAGTTTCCCTTCCAGTTAGGTCAAAGGAGCACCCGTTGCACTTAAACCCTAATAATATACCCGTCGCAGTATGACCATAGTATGTAGTACAATCTTCACTGGGACATACGGTGACGACGACGACGCCGACCGTAGCAACAACCTTCATGGTCCTGTGTCCAACTCTAACGTTGTTGCGGTGTAGGTTTCTCTCTCTCGCTCTAGTTGCGGCATCGAAGCCACTGAAACCACCGCAGCGCACAGCATCGACCTTCCACCGGTCCACAGAATCTGGACCACTAGTTCAGTAGTGCAATGCAGTGCATATGATACATATGATACGATTATTATCACAGGGACCGTAAAGTGCATCGGCAAGCAGCAAGAAGCGGAGGCATTTATTAAGTTTAATTACAGTCAAATTTGCGGCAGTTTTCGTCCGTTTATATTTAAATAATAGTAATAACAGCAGTGTAGCACAGCCTGGCACCGGCGAATTATATTTTGAGTACAGCCGGGAAAGGTAAACTGGCGGTGGCGGCGGGCAGGTCGTCCGGAAAAGCACTTTCCACGTGGCCACTTATGAAGCAAGTAGCACAAGTCCTGGGGACGGCAGCTGCTGTAGTGGTAGGGGTAGTGCTGCGGTCTGTTGATTTATCTGCGAAGTGCCTTTTCGGTTTTTGTCAAGAACGATGAAGGGTAAAGGGAGCGACTTAGCGTGCCCAACTCTCGGTTCGGAGTGGATCGGGTGTAAAGCAAGACAACAAGCAAGCAAGCAAGAGGGCTGGGCACATCTACAACACGTTCGGTTCCGCCGTAACTCTGATGCAACTGATTTAAACCTATTAGACACGATATGCCATCCGGTTCCAGCACGAAAACCGTTTATCCCCTTTTTCGCTTATATGCAGATGTGGATGTGTGGAACAAGAGGCGGTTTTGGTTTCGAGAAGCTGAGTTGAAAGGTCGATACCGGCGGGGCATGCAGCGAATTTGATGGTGACGATGGCATCGATACTGATGTTGCTGCTACTACTGTTGATGATGGTGGTGATGATGCTGCACTTGGCCTAACACACTTGACACTACTGCAGCAGAGAGGAGGGTGTGGCATTTTGATCGGGATTCGGTAACAATATTGGATCATCTGATGCTGAAAGGATTAGGTATCCGCCATCGAATCGTTGGCTATACGTATACGTTTAATGCTCATGCTTTTCGGGATAACACAACTCAGACGACGAGTGGCTTTCAGAGGACTCCTACTTTGGATGAAGAGGATGATTTTAACGGGAGTGGCATTTGTGGGTTAAAATTTTGTTCATATGTGAGAGTTCGAGGATTGACTATTATCTAACGAAGGATAATTATGCGGTTTCCGATCTAATTTGGTTGCTTTTAATAACAGAAATAAATACTTTTTGTAGTGCAATATTCGCTTTTTCATACAAGTCAGTCAAAGATGATTGAATTCCAACGTTTTTATGTGGTTATTGAAATCGGATCACACACTATAATTGGCTCTCCAGCTAAAGTAATGATTTTCTGAAAACCTGAATTCTGAATGAAATACTTATTGCTGCTGAGATCATAGCGAAATAAAACATGGTTCGGCGATACCAGCTTGAACCTTCGTTCGAACCGGTCACAAATCTTGATAGCTCCTGGTTTACCTAGAGTTTTTCAAGAGCAACAGTCTCTCAAGACTACCTACATTTTCGCACGATCAGTCTTTCTCAAGACTACCTATATTTTTTCGACAATTAGTCTTTCTCAAGACTACCTACTTTTTCTACTCAATCAGTCTTTTTCAAGACTAAAGCATTTTTCAAGAACAATTCAGCCTAAAGAAATATTTAATTCTTCCAACATGCCTGGGTCCTCCTAGAAAGGCCGTGTGCCAAAAATTAAAGCTAAACGGAAAAGGGTATCTTCTCCACCCGAAAATTCTGCATTGACTGCAGCAACTCATTCGATGTTTTATCCGAATATGAAGCTGATGAAATTTCTAAATTTCCTCGCATTGTGCATAATGTTAATGTGAAAAAACGCAATCACCTCCGCCTATAACAGTGATGATCTCCGACTTCAAAGCCTTTTGAACTGAGCTTTCGACGTTTCTTCCGGACGTGAAAGTCTCTTTTCAGATTGGCCGAAGAGGAGAATGTCGAGTTACAGCGGAAGAATTGATTGGCCACAAACGACTACTCCAGTATCTTACGGAGAAGTTATATAAATTTTATTCATATGATTTCAAGACAGCTAGACCATTCAAGTCTGTCTTGAAAGGGCTACCACAAGGTCAAAGTTTGGATGAAATATCCAACGAATTGAAAAATTTACTTGGCTTTTCTCCTTCACAAGTTATTCTTATGAAGGAAAAGGCTAGCGGCGATAACACGCCAGTACGCTGTGGAATTATCCAGGACCTTTATTTAATTCATTTTAACCATAATGAGGTTAATAATATGAAAGTATTTGAAAAAGCACGTTTTATGTTCCACCTGCGAGTAAAGTGGGAACATTATAGACTACATGGGGGCAGAATTCAAAATCTGACCCAGTGTCGTAGATGCCAAGCCTCCGTGCACGGCACAAAAAATTGTCGTTTGGATTCCAAATGTATGATCTGTAGCGATAAATCGCACACGAAAGATACTTGTCTGGTAAAAAAAACCACAAAAAGTTTCAAATGCGATAATTGTAGCGAAAATCATAAATCAAATTTCTGGGGTTATAAATTATAAATTCTCGTTCCAGACAACAAAAACAACAAATAAAAAATATACCTACTTCTTCAGGTATACTTCTAGAAAACAACTTCTTCTACCTCCTTCACACCATCCTACAATGGTGTTTCATCTTATGCTTCAGTGGCGGGTAACAAGGCCAAAATAACGGCTACCGTTACCACGCCTACAAACTCGTTTGCACCCTACGCTTCCTTTAGTCCAATAGATCTAGGTAGCGTAACGGAAGAAAAATTAAAATACTTGCAAGACTCCATGCTACCTATGATGATTGCTATGTTAAATTCTACCTCCATGTTTGAAGCTTTTCAAGCGGGGTGGGATTTTGCTAACAAAATTGTAATAAAATTGAAGTTTACAATGACTTTCAATAACCATTTAAATTTATTAAATTGGAATGCTCGTTCATTAAAAACGCGCGAAGACGAATTTTTCAACTTCTTGAGGATACATAATATGCCTATAGCCGTTGTGACCGAAACTTTTTTAAAACCAAATATTAAATTGAAGAGTAACTCTAATTTTGTTATTCATCGATTTGATCGAATTGTTGGATTCGGCGGAGGAATCGCAATAGCGGTTAATCGCTGGATCAAACATTCCGTTACGCCGTCTCTTGACACCAAGGTGATCGATAGTTTGGGTATCGAAGTTGAAACTGATCTTGGTATCATTTTTATTGCTGCAGCCTATTTGCCTTTTCAGTGCAATTTCTTGAAAGGAGACTTACAAAAACTTACAAGAAATCGGTCGAAATTCTTCATAATCGGAGATTTTAACGCCAAACACCGAGCCTGGAATAATGCTCAAAGCAATTCCAACGGTACACTAGCAATCACTCTGCTGGTTATTATTCAATTTTGTTCCCGAATGGTCCTACATGCTATTCGTCTGTAAGGAATCCATCAACAATTGATTTGGTTTTGACAGACGAATTGATTACACATGCTGACTTTGATTCTGATCATCTTCCAGTAACTTTTTCACTTTCTAAAGAAGCTGTTTCCAATCCCATTAGCTCAGTGTTCAATTATCACAAAGCGAATTGGGAAAGGTACAAAACTTATATTGAGAATAATTTTAATCATGAACTTGATTTACAAAATAAAGCTGACATTGATACGGCATTACAAAATTTAAGTGATTCTATAGTTGAAGCTAGAAATTCATCAGTACCAACAACACAGAAAAAATTTAATACTCCTATTATTGACGACGATCTTCAACTTCTGATTCGCTTGAAGAATGTTCGAAGACGTCAATATCAATGTTCTCGTGATCCTGCTATGAAATGTATCTGGCAGGATCTACAAAAAGAAATTAAACATAGATTCACACTCTTAAGAAATTAAAATTTCGCGAAAGAGGTTGAACAAATCAAGCCAAATTCTAAACCTTTCTGGAAACTTTCTACGGTTCTTAAGAAACCTCAGAAACCAATTCCAGCTTTGAAGGAAGGTGACCACATACTTCTTACAAACGAAGAAAAAGCTCAAAAACTTGCTCAGCAGTTTGAAAGCGTCCATAATTTTAATCTCAACGTTGTCAGTCCTATTGAAACCGAAGTCTTACAAAAATATGAAAACGTTTCAAATCAGGTATTGTCTCTAGACGATATTGTTGAAACAAACTATGATGACATCAAATCCATCATGAAAAGTTAAAAAATATAAAAGCTCCAGGTTATGATGGAATTTTCAACATTCTTCATAAAAACCATCCCGAAATCACCATGAGATACTTGGTCAAAATATTCAACAAATGTTTTGAATTAGCATACTTTCCTGAAAGATGGAAAAATGCCAAGGTTATTCCTATTTTGAAGCCAGATAAAAACCCAGCAGAAGCATCTAGCTATCGACCAACTATCTATCGACTCATCAACTTGTGAGAGTAACTAACATGATAAAGGCAAATATCTCAGAGGGCTATTCCACTGGAGTTGTTCTTCTAAACATCGAAAAAGCTTTCGACAGTGTTTGGCACAAAGGATTAATTGCCAAAATGTGGCATTTCAATTTTCCAATTTACATAATAAAGATAATTAAAAATTATCTTACTAACCGTACCCTACAGGTTTCTTATCAGAATTGTAAATCTAATAAACTACCCGTTAAAGCAGGCGCCCCTCAAGGATCAAGCGTCGCACCAATGCTATACAATATTTTTACCTCTGATCTTCTAAATCTACCTACAGGCTGTAAAAAGTCACTTTTCTGCCGCTGGTAGGAGTCTTCGTATTAAAGCGTGAATATTTTCAATGATGGAAAAATGGAAAATTTCCACTAATGCGCCAAAAACACAATTGATTGTGTTTCCGCATAAGCCAAGAGCTTCTTCTCTTAAACCAAATCATAACCATATTATTGAATTTAATGGTTTGAATTTAACTTGGTCAGATCAAGTTAAATACTTGGGTTTGATTTACGACAAAAAACTCACTTTTAAGGATCACATTGAAGGAATCCAAACAAAATGGAACAAATATATATATATATGTTTATACCCTTTTATAAATAGAAATTCTAGGCTCTGCCTAAAGAACAAACTATTAATTTATAAACAAATATTTAGACCGGCAATGCTATATGTAGTGCCAATCTGGGCAAGTTGTTGTGCTACTAGGAAGAAAACGTTTCAAAGGATTCAGAATAAAACTCTGAAAATGATTTTGAAGCGTCCTCCCTGGTTTAGCACAAATGAGCCTCACAGACTCGCAAACACAGAAACGTTAGAAATTATGACGAACCCCGGGGGTACCTAGCGTCCAAAAGGGGCTATCCCACAAATCACAATCCTTTTCTTATCTTTCGTGTTAGACTAATGGACACTTGCATTGGAATTTGTGAAAAAATACACTCAATAATATACATTTGTGCAAGAAATATATATTAGATAGAAAATAGCGCCCATACATATCAAGTGTGTGAGCGGCCCTCACCCCCAGGAACGACTGTTTGGGCCGAAACGTCAACGTACAAGCAATCCAACTAAAAACAGTATTATATGAGAGGCTGAGAGCAAGAGTGGGTTGAAATTTTGTTCAGAGCAAAAGTGGGTTAAAATATTCTGTTAGATCAAAAATGGTATACTTATCACAACCTTAGGCAAAAGTGGGTCAAATTCAATTTAGCCCAAAAATGGCACGAGAAAATTTTCACAGCAAGAAAGGTATAGAATATTAACCTTCTTTTGGGCTAAGAAAATAATACATAGGTTCATAACAGGCGTTCAGAATATTTCTTATTCGGACGTGTGAGTAGAAATCATGAGATTTAGGATCCGTATAGGTCAGCAGACACCGAAAATTGACGATTACCGCCATTATGAAATCTAAGATGGCGACTTTCGGCTACCACAAAATAGTGAGAACCACCATCAATATGGGTGTCATTTGAAAGGGGATGGTCAGCAAACACCGAAAATTGACCAACAGCGCCATTTTGAAAGCCAAGATGGCAACTTGCGGTAACCACAAAATAGTGAGAACCACCATCAATGTGGGTGTCATTTGAAAAGGGGTGGTCAGCAGACACCGAAAATTGACGATTACCGCCATTTTGAAATCCAAGATGGTGACTTCCGGTTACCACAAAATAATGAGAACCGCCATCAATATGGATGTCATTTGAAAGGGGGTGGTCAGCAGACATCGAAAATTGTCGATTCCCGTTGCCAAAAAATAGTGAGAACCACCATCAATATGGGTGTCATTTGAAAGGGGTGGTCAGCAGACACCGAAAATTGACCAACAGCGCCATTTTGAAACCCAAGATGGCGACTTGCGGTAACCACAAATTGTGAGAACCACCATCAATATGGACGTCATTTGAAAGGTGGTGGTCAGCAGACACCAAAAATTGACGATTACCGCCATTTTTAAATCCAAGATCGCGACCTCCGGTTACCACAAAATAGTGAGAACCACCATCAATATGGGTGTCATTTGAAAAGGTGTGGTCAGCAGACACCGAAAATTGACCAACAGCACCATTTTGAAACCCAAGATGGCGACTTGCGGTAACCACAAAATAGTGAGAACCACCATCAATATGGGTGTCATTTGAAAAGGTGTGGTCAGCAGACACCGAAAATTAATTGACGATTACCGCCATTTTGAGATCCAACATGGCGACTTCCGGTTCCCACAAAATAGTGAGAACCATCATCAATATAATTGTCATTTAAAAGAGGGTGGTCAGCAGACATCGGAAATTGATGATTACCGCCATTTTGAAATCCAAGATTGTCGCTTCCGGTTACTACAAAATAATGAGAATTACCATTAATATGGATCTCTTGTGAAAGAAGGTGGAGCAGTCATTGGAAATTGATGATTAGCATCATTTTGAAATCCCAGATGGCGACTTCCGGTAATTACTAAATTGAGAACCACCACCAATATGGATGTCTTTTGAAAGGGAGTGATTGGCAAACATCGGCAGTTTACGATTAGCGCCATTTTGAAATCCAAGACGGAGACTTCCGGCTACCACAAAATAATGAGAACCACCATCAATTTGGATGTCCTGTGAAAGTAATTGAAAATTGATGAGTAGCGCCATTTTGTAATTCAAAATGGCGTCTCCCAGTTTCCACAAAATTGTGAGAACCATCATCAATATGGATGTCATTTGAAAGGGGTGGTCAGCAGACATCATGAATTGATGATTAGCGCCATTTTGAAATTCGAGATGGCGACTTCCGGTTACCACAAAACGAAAACGACATCATCAATGTGGATGTCATTTGAAAGAGGTGGTCATTTGAAAGTGGATTTATATCTTTAGGTTATTTGAATAACTATATGATACCGTGCTAATTGTTGATTTTTCTATTCTTTTAATAACATTTACATACGATACATTATATTTTTGGTACGGATTCATTGAAGCTTTTAAAATTTTTTTAAAGATATCCACAGAAGTTGCAGCCACGTATTCTGTCAATATTTTTGTATGTACTACCTAGGGTGATAAGTTTAACGTTCCATTTTTCAAATGTTGTTGTTGTTCAAATTTCATGCGTTTTTATCACTTTTAGACATCTGACAACATGCTTCAGTAGGTATTTCTAAAGACCGGGCAGACTCCACTGGGTTTGCGCCTACTGAACGGTGGGTGGTTAGTTGGCGATTTTGATGGGTGAGGAGGTTGAGTTTTGTTAGAGCAGTTGCAGTTTTGATTTGTTTTCAAAAAGTTGCGAAGCTAATCTGAAGCGTTTCTTGGTAGTCAAATAAAAAGTAATGCCATCTGACCAAATGAAGGTACTGATTGGTATTAATTTTATAGCAGGTTTACAAGCATTAATATTTTACATCTACCACAATGAGCTCACAAGCTCAAGCTCATTAATATTTTATATCTACCAAATTCCATGTTCAATAGCGTAGTATTTTGTATAAGAGTTTCAAAGTACACCGCAAATCATTTTTTTTCAGAAACGTTTTATAAAAAGCTTCGTCACCGAGTCGTTTGTCAATATTTTTGCATGGAAAAATTACCGAATGTTATTGAAATGATGCAGTATAATGTGCAAAAGTTTCGATCAGTTCGCTTCACCCAAATTTCTAAAAAAATTGCAATAAAGTGATTTTACGCAGAAACCCTTACTCCCCCCCCCCCCTTAACTCGATTTTAAAATTTTGTTTTTTTTTATTTTCCAAATTCTTTGCATTTTTAGAGGTTTTAACTTGTTTGATGCTTTTTACATTTTGATTCCTTAATTTTTCTACTCTTCTATTTTCCTACTTTTCAAGTTACAATGTTATTTTTATATCCTTGCATTCTTTTATTGTTTTTTTTTCTAGATATTTTATTTTAATATTTATCTTTCGATTATTTCCTTATCCTCTATTTCTATTTTCTTGCTCCTATTTTCCGATTCATTTATTCTTTAATATGTTAGTTTTTAATTAAGTTATTTTCACCTTTTTCAATATTAGTTATCGTTATTTTCAATATTTTTGTATTTTTATAACGTTTTTATTTATTTGAAATTTGTATCTCTTAGTATTTCAAATTTAATTCCATTTTTATATTTACCATGATTTTTATCTTCGTATTTTTTATTATTTTGGTTTTTTATTTATTATTCGTAAATGTTGCAATTTTTAATTTTCTTGTTTTAAATTTCTTTTTTGAAATATTTTAGAGTTTATATTTTTACGTTTTACATCTTCATTCTCTTATTTGTTAAATTTATTCTATTTCATTTTTTATTCACATTTTATTTGTTTAATTCCTTAATTTTCATTATCGTGACTAACGCCTTACCTTTGCGAAATTTCAGAAGAAAAATCTGGTAAGCTCTAGCAGGTGTTTTGTTGTACTGCATGGAAATTAAGAATTTCTTCTACATTTTGTCGACAATATATTCAGAAATGTTATATTAAATTGCAATGTATGTAAGACATGCATAAACAATGATAAAACTGTGTTTTGAAAAATCTGTTTAAAACTACTCGGATAAAGTTAAAATGTTCAATCCGAAAAAAAAGTTGGGCATGAAGAGGGTTAAGGAGAAAATTCTTTGAAACCACCTTTGCGCGTGAAGAGAACAAAACCTATAACTAACTTAGTTATGGAATCTGCTTTTCGGCTTTGTTTCATCAGAAACCGACACTTACTTAGTGACAGGACTAAGCTAGCACCGGATTGACGCTAGCTCTAAGAAACAGAGAGACAATTTGTGTTCCTTAATAATTTTCTAATCACCATTCATAATCATCCAATAGGACGGTGCCAACAATATAATAAAATACTCGTTCGCCGGACGAACAGTAGACAACCAGTCAGGTCATAAATAATGACTGTTTTTAACAAAATCAATGATTTTCGCTATTTATATTCGAAACGTTACAAATATTCTACCTCAAATCAATTAGGAAAATTACTTGAAACGAACTTTGGAATTTTCCAAAGTCAACTAATCGACCCCCTTCGAACACGCTTCGACCCCCTTTGAACTTTCTGAAAAGTAGTAGTAGTGACTGGAAAATTTCGGTAAACCAAAGTCAATCTCAAGAATCCATAGAATAAACACAAAGACAAAGTTTATTTCACTGTTAAACAACCGCATCTGCATGCTGGCAGTCGGTAAGCTTGCACAAAGTTCGCCTCCGCTTTTCATTCGCCCGTGAGCACATCTCTTGATTCAACCCACCGCTGGTTGACAGATCCGTTATTCCGATGCAAGCAGTGCAAAACCTTCATGTTAATACAAACAAGAACGTTTTAGTGCCTCCATTTACATTCATATTTGCAGTGAACTATCGTTGAATTTAGCAACACGACGTCCATCCCGATTCACCACGCCGCCCCTGCGGCAGACTAGGGCCGGGGCTGTGGCATCATAAAAGGAGAAGCTGTTGAAATCCACCCTCAACTCGAGTGCTCTCGAGATGCGCTACCGTTGTCTGCCTCACATTAATTTGATTAAGTTTTCCGAGTTTATACATGATTCTTGCTCGCCGACGGCAGCACAGAGTGCGAAGCCGGACCGAGAACGTCTTTCGTCTGTCTTACCTCTGGGTATGGATGCTTCGCTGGCAGGTACTTTCTAGGGCAACCAAAACAATTCTTCCCCGGTTGACAAGATAAACTTTTGTGTTTTGTTGATCCTCGTCCGACCTGCTCTTCACTGCTTTCCTATTGGCACGTTCTGTAAACACGAATGAACACAATGAGTACCGACAGCAGCCTGGGTTTCCCTCGGATCTCTTCCTCATCCCGCGGTAGCTCTACACAGGATGTCAAATTCTTAACTTATTCGTTCTACGCGTTCGGTAGGATTGCAAGATTTCTCCTGGAACGCCAGAGCAAAGTTAATTTGCTGAAATGAAGATAATGGGCCGGCACTTCCCAACGCCACACTCGGAGCATGTGTAATCAGGTAAAGTCAAGCTTTCGTGCAAAGGGGCTGAAAGGAAGCTTGACTCGCTCTTCACCGGTGATTGCATGTGTGCGAAAGCATTCGACGGAGTGGAAGAGAAAATTACCAAATGAATTATTTATCTACTCTAGTTCGGCAGATGGAAGCTGCTCGGGAAAAGGCAGGCTGAGAGTATCCTTTCTGTCGATTTTTCGTCGTTTGCCGCCGTCGACCGGGGATCGAAGTCTGATGGAGTCATTTGAATTCAATCTAGAATGTTCGTTGGAAGCTGCATCAATAGTAGTTTTACTTTCTTTGCTGGAGCTGATAGCACTATCAACGGTTTCGTCGTTTCAATCGAATCAGACCGTTCGGGGGGTCTTTTGCCGACGGTGAAAAATCAAGAAGAAGCAAAAGTATTCCGATATATGCTGGAGATAAGAAAATGAAATAAAGGCATATCAAACTTATCTGGTAGAAAAATACACTGTATGATCGTTTGGGTTGTTGTGAACTGGTGGGTAGAAGGGTGGACATAACGGGGATATCGGTCATCTTAAATGTGGAAGATTGGATTGATAACGTACATTCCTAGAAGCGGGTAATCGGATATCAAATAACGCTTTCTCCATTTTGCAGGTCATTCAGTTATTCATACGTTCGTCGTCTATGATACCAATCGGATAAATTCGTTTGAAAATAAAATTCTATGGAATTAATTTCGCTGTTGTTAGTCAAACATTAAGTAACCGCAAATTCAACATAAATCTTACTTTCGATAATGGAGTCTTAGTTATGAGGATTTTTCAACGGATTCAAAATATTTCTGGTATTTCCTGTTATTATAAATGCTTTGTTTTAATTCTTCAACTCATATTAATGAATGCTATTTCTTTAAAGAGATATTCATTTTTTCAAAGTGCACGATTTTATCAAAATCCTAAATTGTCAGTTTTTTTTTATTCTATCAATATCGACTATAATATGGTACATCTGGCTGTTTCGTTTGTCGCTCACAACCGGAGTATTTCTCGACCTCTGTAAATCTTCCTTAATGTTTCCAGTTCACAAAAAGGAGATAAAAATGAAGCTGACAATTGCCGGGATATTACTACGCTAAGTGCAGTTCCTATGCTGTTTGAAATGCTTGTGTTGGAACCCATCTTCAATCGCATCACCGAGACTTATGATGGTACTCCGTTGGATGCAATCGTATATCGTCGTCTGGTTATCTGGCAATAAAAATGGTTGAGTATGAGAAGAGTCCTTCGCTTCATCTGGTTTCCCGCAAGGCAGACATCTCTGCTCTTTGATTTTTCTCTTGTATTTCAATGACGTTAACTTTTACTTAGAAGGTCCACTGTTGTCATTCGCTGACCATCTTAAATTATATCACAGAATCCAGAATACTGACGATGACGCTTTTCTTCAACGGCAACTGGTAAATTTTGCGGATTGATACGAAATCAACCGTATTACACCTACGCGTCCTACAAAATGTACGATCATCAAGTTCTCGATGAAAAAATGCCAATTCGATTTTTTTCGATGAACAATTGACATTTAAGCAGTTTATTAGCTATATTGTCGCAAAAGCATTACGCTGTTTGGGGCTCATAATGAGGGTATCCAAGAACTTTTCCGATATTTACTGCTTGAAGTCTCCCCCAGTTAACCAGGTGTCGCATAAGGATGACCAACAAAAATCGTATAAGCATACATTTTTTGTCGGAATCGTATAATGGTACACCGTTTGTATACGCATTATACAAAATTTGTCTTAACTAGTACGTAGTGATGACTTCTTTACGATTCTCGTATATGAGGGCAGACAAAGTCACAAAATGTTTAAAAAGGATCGTTATTGGTGAAGTATTAGTAATCCAAGTATTGTACGCCAAGTATCGTAAAGCAAAGGGTGATGGGGCTAACTTCGTATGAAGAGCTGACTTGGTACCGACTTCAATTCAATCCCCAAAATAAAATATCAGTTCTGTTAGGTTTCCAAACAAAAAAATGAATCGATACTTTGAAAAAAGGGGTTCGTATATTGCCCTCAATTGTTTCCCTTACCAGCATGGTTGCATCGTACCATAAATTGTAATTTAGATCCATGCAAATATGGACAAAACTTTTAGGTGAAAATGATGAGTTTTTCTATATGTGGTTTATAAACAGCTTAAGTTAATTTCAAGACTGGAGCAGGTACTTATGTTACCAGAACAAAAATATTAAAAGCGTGGATAGTATTTACTGAACTTGAAACATGTTGAAGCTATAGTGCATCCTAGAGTAAATTTTTATAAAGTTAATATGATTAATATGATTTTATAAATTTTGCAAACAATTTTTTTGATGAAAATTGCTTATTCAAAACGAAAATAAATACCAATGGGGTTTCTTACGCCATTTTGTATATATGTTTTGTAGAAGCGAGGCAAAAGTTTATAATTTATTTATATAATTACAATTTGTTTCAAATATAATGTGGTATTAGTTTGACGAAGAGCTTCTTTACTACGATAGAGCAAATAATCGAAGACTGCGAAGAATTTATACAAATGTGACATTAATTAGATTATTACATGTACATATGGAAATAGGTGTACATTTTCATTAGTGCAAGAAAGATGTTATAATACAAGAGTTGATTACAACACATTTCGGATATCATTAATAGTATGTTATGATAGGCGAGTAGGATATCTGAAGTTTGCATATACAAAGTTGTATATCAGAGTGGTATAACAATAATCATTTACCCAAGAGTCAATGAATGTCGCCCGAACTAAGCACACCTATCAAATGGTACATGGGCTATGTTACAGGCACGTGAGCTGATGCTTCGGGGTTCGAGACCGAGTGAATCCATTTGGAGGAAAAAAATGATATAGAAACGGTTTGGGATGCGAAAATTTTAACGTAATTCAGGCGGTTGAGTGTGTCCTATTCTTAACTTTTATTTTATATTACTATTTTCAAAAAGCCTAATATAATCGTATATAGTACTGTTTTGAGTCGTAAGAGCATATAAAAGGTGTCTGTTTCTTGCCACATGGAATCGGACTAAGTACCGACCACAGTCGCATTTATGTACAGTTTACATCGTATATTGAAGCCCAATTTTATCTCAATGTTGATATATTGCCTCCACTTTTGTCAGCATCAGAGTTAAAAATATTCAAATTCATTGAATGAAAATTGATCATATTCAGCCGCATTCAGTTTCAATATTCAGTGACGCAGCTGAAAACGTCAAACGAACAAACCGCCCATTCATCCATGCAAATTTTCATTCGTCTCCGATTATTACACGAAGCGCCCGTGCAGCAACGAATCAAACGCATCAAAGTAGGCCCTGGCACAATGTAAGCGATGATGATTGTTGTTTCATATGCTTTACCGGCATTTGAAAACATTTTCCTAGATAAATAGCGAAATGAATATATTGTACGATATTTAACTGAATGAATAACATGGATGTTTGAATGAATATTTTTTCTATTCACCGCGAGTCGCATCAGGTTCATTTTCAGCCGTCAACAAAGAGCTTCGATTATTTTTAACTCTGGTCAGCATATAGCATATTTGCGCACTGTATACGATTTAGTTGTACTGCTCACTCATTCGATCAACACTGGGATATTGCTCGATTGTGTGGAATCCTCATTACCTCAACGGTGTCCACCGAATTGAGTCAGCACCACGCAGATGTGTTCGTCCTCGTGCTCTCCGCAATGATGTATTCCTCAGATTATCTCTTCGCCGGACTAAAGGGTGTCGCATATCAAATTGAATCACGCAAAAAAAAATCCGCAGAAAATTACCTAGTAAACCGATCTTTCTCAAACTTTCAAAATAAAATATAACCCATTAGTAAGCTTTTGGCATATTTATTTCACTCAACTTCAATACCATAACCGTACGCTTGCACCTTACGCTTAACTCCACTTAGTAGGAAACCAACTTTTTTCATGTCTTCCTCGGATTTGACCTCCTTGGTATGCCATTGTAGTGCCTGATTCGTAATTGCCCAGTATTCTTTGATGGGCCTTAGTTTCGGTGCCTGGTGGGGGGAGGGGTCAAGTCGTTGGGTACAAAAGTGACCCCGTTGGCTTCGTACCACTCCATGAAAGCATTTGAATAATGGCACGAAGCTAGATCCGGCCAGAAGATCGTAAGGCGCTCGTGTTGCTTCAACTTGATGATGAGATAATGAAGCTTCGTCAACATCTGGGTGTACAGTTTCCGGGCTCGTGGCTTTCTCACCGTATTTTGCCTGTCCCTCCCGGTCCTTGGTTTTCTGAACGAAACAATTGGATAGATTCAACTTTTTGGTCACATCCCGAAGCATTAGGATTCCGTTTAAACGCTTTCACTATACACCTGTGGTGCTGGACACTAATGGAGTACCCATTCTGACCGCATTTCTGCTTCCGTTGGATGTTCAGAGTTTGGTAGTAACCACTCACCGTTGACTGCACGATTCCGAGTTGTTTTCCGATGTCCCGATGAGAGAGTTGAGGATTTTTCAGGTGCTTGCGCAAAATCAATTCGCGACGTTGGTTTTCGGGTGACACCATTATTTTCAAATTTCGCGAAACTGACAGCGATTAAACTACAGTGTGAACAATACACTCTAAACTACTTCTGCCCAAATTTTCAAGAGAATATACCCAATGCACAGTGGCTCAAAACAGCGTTTTAAGGTACTTAATTCACTGGAGTCAAAACTGTCAATATTAGCGATTTCACATATTCTACAATGTTTGTGTGTGTAAAAAGCGCCATCTTTTGGCGATATTTTTTTTTACATTTATCATAGTAGGCTACAGAAAATTTAACTTTTGAACCGAAAGAGATAGCGCTTGGCTGTCTTCGACAAAGTTGTAGAGGAGAGTATTTTTATAAATTTTGTAGAAGACATGTTGTCTCTGTCACTCATAGTAATCGAGTTATGAGAAATTCTCTATGGTGAACTCCTTCATTTCCTATTTTTACTCATAACTTTTTTATTTCTAATTTTTCGCATTAACAATGTTCTAAGGTAGTTTTTATCATCATAAAACACACAACTTTTCTGAAGAGACCAGATAGCTGTGAATGCTGTGTAAAGACTTATAGCTGATTTTGATTTAATTTTGGCCTGTTTTTGAACCCGTGTGACCTCACTATCGGCAAAAATTGTAATTATACTATCAATTATTCTAATAGAACTAGGTTCTATTAGAATTTTTTCACCTACAAAACGAAGGTAAAATTGTTTGTCCATAAGCACCCGTTCAAAAGTTATACACTTTTGAAAACTTTATGTCTGGCCCTCCTGAAGTCGCGTGAATGGCTCACTGAACGAGTAGGCGCTGGTGTTCAAAGACGCTTTCGCTTGATTTCCTGAGTTACACACACAAACATTGTAGAATATGTGAAATCGCTAATATGGACAGTTTTGACTCCAGTGAATTAAGTACCTTAAAACGCTGTTTTGAGCCACTGTGCAATGGGTACTTTCATTCATCCGTTTCATCCGAATTTGGCTCTCACATTCCGCGTAGTAGAGTCAAAACTAATTCTTAACAATTTTAAGAAACTATCCTTAGGACCATACTGTGTTTGTTGATATTAACTTTAAACTTTTAATAAAGGTAGGGAGTATATCGAACTATAAAACGTATTTACGAACTGTTTAAAATTAGAAAAAATGCAATTCGACATTTTCTTAGTGTCAGGTAGACGCTAAATATAAAACTAAATTTATAACGTGTGTTAACCCTAAACTGGTCACAAGCGGCGTCCCGCAACTACATAAGTTCTGTTTGCTAATGAGAAACATAATGGAATTGAGCTCTAAGACAGTGATCGATACTGATGAGAAATAGTCACTACAGTAAATAAAAAACAGTTGAACACATTTGGATTTTATTTTGCAATGTCAAATACTACAAAAAAACTAGATCTTCCATCGGAATTGTTTTTTCATTAATTTTGGGTGGCACGTTTGAGAAATTCTAACTCAAATCTATCTATCCATCTATCCATCCATCCATATATATAAAAGTCAAAGTTTTTATGTATATGATTTATAGACTCCGAAACGGCTAAACCGATTTACGTAAAAAATTACACACGGTAGGCATTTGTTATGGAGCGTGTTTGTGTGTTATTGGTTGGGGATTATCTGCCTACCAGATGGCACTACAGAACAAATTGTGTTTTCCTCCTATTTCGTTGAAAGTCGCAGCAACGCGCGATGTGTATTAGCTAGTATTAAATAAAAGTTTTTTGACGTCCGAACTGGCTAACTTTTTTTTGTCAAAAAAATGTGCAACCCTGCATCTTTAGTCTCATAATTACCCCTTTTAGACTACAAACATAGTTTTGTGAATGTTTTAACATAAACTCATAGTTTTTACACCACGTCAAAAACTATTTTTTGATTATGTTTAGAATTTTAGCTCAGGCAGAAAATTACATATCCCGGGCTGACTAATATATGCCAATTCCGTAACCAGAGAGCCCACTACGGGAAAATATGTGCCGAAGCAACTACACAAAACTCATCCATTACAGTCAACTCTAACAAGCAGCCACCGACACTTACAGATAAACCAAAAACAACGACCCAATTAACCAATAAAGAAGCGACAACCACCACGACAACCGTTCCCAAACCAACAACTAGCATCACCAATAAAGAATCAAATACCGATGGAGACGGATTTACAACGGCGACCTGTAAGAACATGAGACAAATAAGAACATCTGCCCGTGAACAACAAGAAAGCAGTACCGATTATCACATGAACGTGAACGATAACGCGAGAATAGGCAGACTGCATGACCCCCTAGCTGCGACGGATAAGGCAACTATTGTCTCGCCGCCAAGGAAAAGGATCTCAACACGCAGTAACAAGATCTGGCAGCCAGACACTCTTAGTATTTTTTGGCAGCCAGACACGCTTAGTATTTATTGTAAAACTTAAAAGACCTACGGCTCAGTGGTAGTAACGCATTGAGCCGTGTCAAATAAATCCAAAGAAAAAAAACCTGTTTTAATCCACCTAGCGGTGCAATTGTGTCTTTCTCATTTCTCCAAACTATGACTTCATGGCTGGTTATGTTTCTGTGATTTCGACTAACTGAGTGTAATGGTCCTCTGGGCCGGGAGTAGGTTGACGATTTTTTATGTTTTCTTTCTATATGACAAAGGCAAAAGGTGCAAAGTTCCAAAAAATCGGTTTTCGTACCCATTTTTTTGAGATCATATCAAATCTCGACGTTTCATGCATTTTGAAGACATTTGGCATAGAAAATATGAATTCGATTTTTAAAATTTTATTTGAAGAAAATTGTTCTATCTTGGATGGGAATTTCATATGCGTCCGGACGATTCAATCTATATTTCCGGAACCATATAATCGATCCGTACGAAATTTCATAGTAATCTTTGGGGAAAATAATCTTTTCATTTTTTTGGGAGACGAACCACTGCGTCCAGTATTTAGATCTATTGTGGTAATCTTTTCATTTAAGACACTAATTTGTAACTGATTTAAGTTTGGTAATTTTGGCATCAAAAGGTGAAGAGAGGGAAGAGGGAGAGGAGTGCTGATGCGAGGTGCTACCAACCATATTTTATACCTTCTATTTGATACTTGGTTTATAAAAATTGGTTCAGTCATCATCGAATAACCGATGTGACGTTAATTATGGAATATTTCGGGCCCGGTATTTCCGGAATTGTCGAGAGTGGACAATAACTTCAAAGAATCTTTGATTGGACAACAGTGATCTGGATTTGCTAATTGAAGTAATCTGATGTCCATTTCAATAGATTTTGAACCTATTATTGCGATTACGGTTACACGAGTGTAACGTTTTATATGGGAAATTCCTTTGTAACAATACTAGCCAACCTATAACTCCGAAACCAAAAGTCATATCTGAATAAAATTCAATAGCAATTTCATTTGAAATCAAGTTTGTAAAAATCAGTGAAGAATTCGCTGAAAAATAGATAGGACATTAACTTCAGAATACGGCAAGTTTTTCGGTGCCATCAATAACCGCCACAGGCCGCCAATGTGGTCAAAGCTACTTCAATCTAGACCGGCAAATCCAAATATTTTTTCATACATTTTAAAATGCAAATACAACATTTGGCCATCATAGTAGTACCGGTTTATATGGGAATTTTTCTGTATGACGGCACTTTTGGACCTGTAACTCCGGAACCGGGAGTCCGATCAATAAAAAAAATAATAGTAGTCGATGGGAAGGTTTTCATTTGAGACTAATTTTGTGCGAAGCAGTGCAGCCATCTATGAGAAACATTATTTGCTACATGCACACATACATACACACACATGGCTAAAGACTGTTCGTGTAGCGTGTGTGTACAGAACGATATCATCTGAGGCGGTATGCGTAATGGCCGGGATGATACCTTTCTGCATCATTCTGGCTGAGGACGTGGAATGCCGATAACGGAGAAATACAAGGAGACTGGTCCGAGCGGATTTGTTGTTAAAGTGGCAGCAAGAGTGGGACAACGCGGATTAAGGGGTTACATACCTTTTTATTTAAAAAATCGAATTTTTTATTACTTTATCTGAAAGTAAAACTCCTTGAGATCTTCCCAAATTTTTATAGAGATCTGAAAAATAGATAGTAAGTTATAGCGCTTCCAGGCGCGCTTTGTTTATCGTAGTGGTAATTTGAAATTTTAAACTTATTATTTCGAAATGTCATTTTTTCAAAAAAAAACCACTCAACCGATTTTCTTCAATTTTTTTTCAATTGATCGTAATTTTTGTTGTCCCTTAAGGATTCCGTTTTTATACATAAATTTTTGTTCTATAGATGAGATTTTTTAATACAATTTTTAGAGCTTAAAGCAGTGATTTTTTAAGAACAAAGTTCCCGCATGCAGAAAAAAATTATGTATTCAACTAATCGCTAAGACACGAGGAATACTCGTATATTAATAGAATTTTTTGAGTTTTGGGATTTTCCTTGATCTATTGGTCTTCAATCGTGATCACCACAAACCTCCTAAATAAAAAAGGGTCTCGGGGAAAAAGCCACAACTCCGCCAATTATCAATACATTTTTTAAACTTATCCTTATTTATTTCATTGAAATAGGTTCGAAGAAGTTCGAAGGGGTATGTCTGGTGTGACAGTTGACAACATCGTCGAAAAGATGTGACACGACAAGCATATCTGGGACGCTGTCGACAGAGTGGTTACGATCATTCTCTCCGAGTTGCAGAGAAAGTGGCGAAGTGACCAACAAAGTAGTGTCATCGGGTTTCGGGAGAAATTCAGCCGCCGAGGAACTCTCCGACGGTGTAGACTAGATCCACCGCCGGAAACCAATTTAGCAGTACGCGACGTAGCACCGGGTTCGGGTCGTAGGGGCGACGGTGAACCAGACGTCAGGCTTAACCGGAATCGCCGGAACGACCTGAACACCTTACCTGGTAGCTTGCGAGCAGTCTAAATCCACCGCCGGTGGTTACACCGAGTAGACCGCGTCGAATAACTAGCAGTGGGTTGCTCGAGCGTCAGTGAACCGGAAACTACGCTCCACCCGGTATCGTTAGGCAGACCTCAGCATCTACTGGCTGGCCCGTTGAGTACGCTAGGTCTACCGCCGGGGTGAGCGGAACGAAGCAGGAGCTAAATGGCCCATGAAAACAAACATAGCAATCGGGAGAATTCTACTGCCGAGGAAGTCACAGTAGGGTAGATTCATCACCGTTGAATATCCGACTATTTCCTGACGAAAATGGGAGTTAATTGTCTCACGAAACAGACATCGGCACCGAGAGAAATTCCGCTACCAGGGAACTCTCAGTCGGACTAGGGTAGCTCACCTCCGGATGATATCCGAGTAGGTCTCGATAAAGCTAGGAGCTAAATGGCTCAAAGAAGCGGGTATCGGTATCGGGAGAAATTCCTTCGTTCGGGAACTCTCAGTCGGAGTAGGGTGAGTTCACTGTTATGGAACTATCCGAGTAGATCGTGATAAGGCTGGAAGCCGAATGACTCACGGGAATAGGAGAAAATAGCTCATGGAATCAGCATCTAAACGGCTCACTTACAAACATAGGAAGAGTTTAAAGTTGAATCAAAACTCAAAGGTCGAGCTCTTTCATGGACCAAGTGAGATAGAGCAGGCGACAGTTGAACGAGCCTCTTGATGTAATTCCGAGGGGAAGAAGGACGAAAAAAGAGTAAGGAGTGTTTAAGTGGTTAGGTACGAAACCAACACACTACAGGTCAGGCTTTTGAAGAATTTTAAACCTTACTATGAAAAACAACACACACACAGATATTTTCCGATCTCGACAAACTGAGTGGAATGGTTTATGAGACTCGGCCCTCCAGGCCTCCGTTACAAAGTCGATGCTTGAAGCGATTGCATAACCTTTCTATACAGGTAAAGCAAAAAGGCTGTAATTGAATTTAATTTGGATCGCAGTTTCTGTTCCGCAGATATGGTTTGATGATTGCGGTCGCGCATAAAATTCCCATGAAAACCAGTATTTTCAAGATATTTATATGATGCAAAACTTGTTGAAAGGAGATTCTAAATTACTGGAATTTGTAGGTTCAGCTGAACAATCAAACCGTCGTTGTCCGCTTTGGCCTCCATCTTTGACTACGGGGAAGTGGTTGAATTCCTGAAACAAACTTCCAACTCTTTCGCCGAGACACGATTTTCACAAACTTGGTCTCAAATGTAAGGTATGTTTGAATGTTGGATTGAATTTATTTTGGATTGATTTTTTCTATAATTTAGAGTTTTAAATGGGTTTTACCAGCCTTCAATACACGGGAGGGGTCTGAAACTTCGTTATTGAAATGAAGATTGTACAATACGTTATACGTAATACCTCATTTAATGAAAATCATTTTGGAGGTTAATTTTGTTTGAAATGATTTTGAGTTTGAAACCAATATAAAATGTATACTATCTTAAAACATTTCAACAAATTTGGGGGGTCCGGATCTCCAGTTCCAGAGCACTGCTTCAATATAACAAAATTTGTCACTTGATTATATACAATTAATGCAATCTATTCTTATAAAGACCGGTGAGCTGATTCAGACAGTTTTATTTTTGTAAAGTAGTCGATTTGAAACCAAAGCTCGAACAAGATTCACGAATAATGAAACAGTCGTTAAGAACATGAATTACGAACCGTAGTAATTGAACCGATAGTTGCTCTTAATTTAAATAATAAAATCTCATCATATCGTAATGTTCATCATAAGTCATAAGGTTGTTCTTTTCGTGTTAGTTATTGTTTATTAGCGTGACATAAAATCTTAGGGATCATCCATAAATGATGTTGCATTTTTGAGTGATTTTTAACGCCCATCGTAGCATTTCGTCACAAACCTGGTACCCCCTGGTAATTACGTAGCCTGACGATAATCCTGTCCCCGTAAAAAATAAACAAAAATAAAAACGATGGTAGTTAGATGAAACGGGTAAGGTTGTCGTGAAATCAGGTCAACCATTATTCGCTTTAAAAAAGCTACGTAGCATGACATGACCCCCTACCCCCCTGTCGTCACACATCATCACAAAATACAAAACTCCCCCATATTATGCTACGTCATTTATGGATGGTCCCTTACTTCTTCTTCACCATTCAATTTCGATTAGACGATGTCGTAATTTAAACTTCACAAATGTGCAATCGAAGTTTTGTTTTTATTCATCGCTTGTGTAAAATTTATCGTTGATCCAGGAAATGGCACTATATGGCACTATTGAAACTTGTTGTTGGTACGACAAACACCAGCACACGCTTTAAGTATCTGGTAGACATACATGTATGCAATGCAACGTATGTAGTGTAATGTCGTCTCTACCCAAGTCACCAAACGCAGTAAATAAGGAAGTTGTTTACTGTTAGCTCGAGTGAGACAGACAATGGGACACTTGAAAATCTAGGGTAATGGCTACAGATGCCATTCACGGGCGCTAGAAGTACACTTGGAAACATATTGTCGGTAGTGGGGGGAGAGAACGAGAGACGTTTAGCCCTGCCTGCACCAGCACGGATGGGGATTAGCTTAACGTCAGAAGGTACCAAATCTTACACCGGATAACGTTGAATTCCAGTAGGGGTGCACCACATCGTTCGTCTCGAAATTGCCGCAAAGTTGGATTATTCAACGAATCTCGACCGCCCCGTTGAAGCTAGGGTATCGTGTATCTTGCTCATACCAGCAAGGAGCATAGCTTTTCACGTCGAAATAAAAGTCTGAAAGATCGTGTGTCATACCTACTTGCTGCAATACCTTGCACCTACTTGTCTGTTCGGGGATGGAGCTATGGCTTTTCTTTTGCCTTGCGGAAAAAAACGATAGGAATCAGTGGCAATTGAGAGTTCCCGTTTTATGTTATATTCTACTTCATCCTAGTCCGTTCGTATCCTTAGCACCGTATAGAGTAGCGGGGAACGAGTAGGTCAGAAATAGAATCGGAACATTTTACTGCAGCGTGCAGACTCATTTTCTTTCTCCCAATTCATTTCCGCTTATCAGAAGCTGAGTGCTTTCGAGAATGTATCCGGGGCTATCGCATGTTCCATTTTTCTTCGCGCCGGGGGCATCTCGAAGTCCATGTACTAGTTCATGTTTCATTCAGAACAGAAGATCATAGCCCACTGGAGCGTCACAGTTCTCACCATCTATCGGGAAAACGATTTCGTTGGAAAAAGTGGTCCATTTAATAAAGGTATCACTACTTGATTGATGATGGCTTCGGGGTCCGAAGGGATGCTTCGGTGACATTGAAGAAATTTAGGTAATAACTTTTTTTTCTCCATAAGGGGAAAATTGTTTTAAACCACATTTGCTTGTTAAGGGTACAAAACTTATAACCAAATTAGTTATGGAATTTGCGCTTCGACTTCGTCTTATCAGAATCCGACACTAACTTAGTGACAAAACTGAGCTAGTGACAGATTGATGCTAGCTCCAAAAATACGACAATATTCTATGTGTTTCTGAGCAAGTCCCGCGTGATGTCCCGCAAGATAAGGAGTTCTGATTAAGTTTATGAGAATTAATAAAGGCGAAGCTTGGTTTGACTTAGAAATCCAGGGGTAGGGTAATAGTAGGATTATGGTACAAATAGATTAATTATCCTTTATGAATGTAGAGCTAGAAAGTCAAAATAAGCGTAGTCCTTCGGGAATTTGAAACATTCGTCAAAAAGAACTAAAAATTCTACTTCAGGTTCCTTTTATCTTGCGTGCACTGTCTTAAGAACAACGGAAACTATTGCTTTTATTCTTGCCGTGATGATATATCGAGAACAGTCAGTCTAAGCATCAGAATGTGGTGCTCCGGTCAAATTCGGTGGCTATTGATTTCCGGTATGTTCCTATCAGATCCAATACTCACGATGTTGAGCATTTATTGAAGTCGAACTGGGAGCTTAATCTTAACGAAGTCTAATTTATGCAGTTCCACGATGCTAGACATACAGTACTGATAGCGTTCAACAAATTGGTGCAGACGAAAAAGCGGTACGCATACGAGGCGACAGGACACACGCCACAAAAATTTTCACTATGGATTTTATTCTAGCTATTTCAACGCGGCAACAGCAACAGTGTTGGATTAGGTAGAACAAAATCTACAGTGAATATTTTTTATGGCCTGTGTTCTGCCACCTCGTGTGCAAACAGCTAAAGATTCATTTTTCAAAACATCCTGAAACGTTTGGTAGCGTGTGCCTGTGTTAGAAACCCCGTGTATACGAACGTAGAAAAAACGTAGTACTTCTACATGATCTGGCATCGCGTACTTGCACATCGAACAAAAAAAAATGTAAATCGCAATTCGGAAAAGGAGAATTCGTTAGGGCGAATGCGTGAAGAAACTGCTTCCCAGGTATTCCCAATCCCATTTTCGTAGTGTGGTTGAACAGACCCATTCCTTCCTATCTGACACTGCAATGCAAAGTACAAGGCAGTACATATACAACTCTTTGCACATTCAAAGGGCAAATTAATGCGTGTAAGTTCTGTGATCGGACGGTGCATCACGGGAACCCATGCTCAGAAACCGGTAAGAGAAACTCCTCTACGGTAATCAAATCTAACACACAGTCTAGATTACCTGATCTACATACAGTATAGCCACAGTTGTAAGTTACTTTTCAGCCGATATTGACAACTTTGTTTAGTACCTCAAAATTAGCAGCCAGCACTATCAGACAACTACGACGGAGGAATTACACTCATGACCCGGAAGTGCAAGAAACAAATATGATCATCTGATCGCAAGCAAGCTTATTGCTTGCTTGCGATCATATGTTCTTGTTTGTTTTACCTTTACCTGATTTTCGCAAGACTGCGTATCGTGTAAATAGACGATAGTCCGTAATGAATATCACAGCACCTCAAAGATAGAGCAGTGGGTGTAGGGCCAAGTTCCCCTTGATGTACCTTGTTTCAAGTTTTTTGAAGATCGTGCCATCGATTATTTATGCAAAAATCGTTCAATGACTACTTCGAAAGAATTTGTGGGCATTTTAAGTTATTTCATAGGATTCTGTGAATTTAATGATTAATCTTCCTATAGGTCATATTTACCAACTTTATTTTAAGCTAATATAATAAGATTATGTATTGAGCAATATTGTAGGGCTTTATTTAGCCATTGGCTCTCCGTTTTCAACACTTTTAACGCTTGTCGTTTGTGGTTAATCTCTTAAAAGTCAATTCTTTATTATAAATCTCAAATACGACCCTGCTAAGTTCGATATGTTCCGTGAAATAATTATCAAAATAAACGATTTTCTACACTACAGCATTGGCTTATATCGTGTATTTTCGAAGTAATTAAGCAAGTTTTTAAAACAATAACATTGCGAAGCAAAATAATAAAAATATTGGAAGCAGTACGAAAAAAATGGTGGAAGTTTGGGGTCCCAGGAAACCCGTGGCGAAGATTGGATTTTTTTAAAAGAAGATTGGAACGGGGCTTTGCATTCTAAAACCAAAATTTGTATGGAGAACTAGTGTGGTTCTATCGGGAAGATATCAATTCAAATGGTCATCTTAATTTTCGCCTCTCACATACAATGCTTATTACTTCGAAAAAGAAATCTATGCATTTGTTTGGTTCAAGCGGACCTCATTAAGGGGGTGCAGCGTTCAAATATTGATTTTTTAATATTCGAAAAAATCCAAAGAGGGGAAAGTACATAAAATGTCGGAAATCGAAATTAAAAATTCGGCAGAATAGGTCTAAATATAACATGAAACATCAATATCTACGAAAACCGCTGAGGGCTTAGACAACTTTTAAAATGCATGATTCGGCGAGGCCTGTTATCAAAGCAAAAACGTAAGTTCTGAAAAAGAAAAAAAAGGAGAAAAAGGTGAAAATAAAAGAACAAAAAAAAAATTGTTTGGGGGCATTCTTGTTGTGAAAAAGTCTTTCTTTGAAGTTGGAAAAAATTTGACCATCGAATTTTACGAACGAACTGAGCTTGGAAGCAAAAAAATACAAACAATGGCGGGGGCTTATGGTTCCAACTAAAACATTGTGAATAATTTTTTTCTCGAGTGTTATCGTACTGGAGGTGTAGAGCTAGGTTCTCGGAAGGGCTCCCCGTCAGAATCACTCATTACAATTGCAGACGAGACGGGAAATGTCACCCACTAAAACACTGCTTAAGGCCAACTGCAGCGGGCCGTGATTCTGAATGTGACATTCATTGTACGGTTCAGATATGTGCGGGCGCAGGGACTTCGCGATCGCATGTATCACCGCGAAAGGTTCGAGCGTTTGTGCGTTAATGTGTTTGATCGCGTATGGGTTTGTGTCTCGCGTATGCGTTTGTATCTCGCGTGTGCAAACGTATATGTAACTTCGAGTGTGTAGTATGTATTTTATAACTGTGTACCTTTCGCATATTCGCGTGTGTTCTAGAATGATTGCGCGTGGACCGTGAATCTGATACTTAATTTCCAGTGTACGGTTCAGATGCTAGAAGAAAGTTAATTCTTCCATGTCACTAGTGTTCCCGGCCAAAGGCGCTAAGGAACGTGTTGTCTAGTGGATATGAGCTTTATTTTTTGATTGGTCCAACTGAATGTATGTACATAAGTTGCTGGGACGGAGGATAAAGATTTCCGGACGTGACCGATCCAAGATCGCGCAAACCCGGACGTTTCGCGTTTGAAACCGCGTTTGTAACTACAGAAGTACTAATAAGTTCACTGTTTCACCGAGATGTTATCAAGTTTGCACAATCGCGGACGTAGGTGTGCGTGGATGATCGCGAAAGACTTAAGCGTTCATATGTTGATGTGACGGATGTGTCTATAAATTGGTCGGTATTAAGTCCGACCGGACTAAGTGAAAAAGTATTAGTTTCGGGAAAAACAAATTTAAGGCTTGAATTGCAGCATCCTTTATATTATGATTAGAAATTAATTTTTGCCATATTTCTTGTTTATTGTTACATATTTCAAATCAGGCAAAAGTCGAATGTAGCTGACGAAATTCTTTATCTAGTGCTATCATTATCTCATTTTTTTTTAATGTTTTGCGACCTAGTCCGGTCTGACTTAACACCGACCAATTGGAATTTAGAACCGCTAAAACGTTCATTTAATTGCCGAGGTAAGTGTTGGCGAGGTCGCGGGCGTAAGTATGTATGGATGATTGCAATTGAATGTTCGCGTTTGTAGCCAGGTTTGTGTTATCGCGAAGGCCACGAGCGTTTGTACGTATGGAGAGAGATTGTGAGTGTATATGAAAGAATATGCAATTTATTGTGTTCATGAGTATTAGTATGAACCTAATTTAAGATATAGTAATAAAAGGAGAAATAAAATGGTAAAAAAAAAGAAAACGGAACTAAATTAAATAGAAGCGTATAAATTGATCGATTTTATTTTTGGTACACATGAGTAGTGGAAAAGCAAACTACTAGAACTTGAACAAAAAAGACTAATGAAGTAGAAGAAAAGAATATATGTAACATGCAATCAAACTACTTGAACTCGTCTAAATGCCAGCAAATGATACTTTTTTACCAATAACGATAGTTGCATTATGTTAGAATTTTTTCATGCTATGCTGACCGGGAATGGATGATTGACATGCGATACAATCCGTACACTAGTACTAAACCTACCATTATTACAATACAACTCGTTATAGGCTTCCACTTTTACATTAATTAAATAGTCTGTGAACGATTGCGAGGTCGACCGATAATTCGACACACAATGACCCTCACTACGAGCCGTGTCCACCAACACTTTTATTAAGCTTTGGAACAATGTCTGCAAATACGGCCAACAGCAAAAGCCAATTAATGCCGACCCGCCAGTCGGCCACGCCAGTGTACACAGCCTAATGGCTGATAGTATGGGCAGGTGCAGAGTATGAAGAAACACAACTCATAAAAAGCCCTCTCGGTTTCCTCGATGCACCACTATCAAGGCGTAATGCAATAACCATATTAAAGCAATTGTCTGACAGAGGTTCTATAAAACTAAGGCACAAATACGCTTGTTTGCAGTACCGTCAAACCCATCAACCAAAGCATTCATTTATTATTATTTATTAAGGCTTTAACCTTGGGGGTCATTCGCCTTTTTGAAAATAATATATATTTCAAAGATACAACTGAATTTACAATTCTAAGTAGATAAAAGAATAAATTATCGAATATTATTTCTGTTGACTATCCTGGGCGCACTGCTTTCCGCTTCTTTTGTTATTTTTCTTTCTTGGTGTTGAGCAGTGGCCAGATTTACCCTCTGCCGCTTGCTAATCATTCCGTCTGCCTTCTCCTTCGCTTGTGTTCGTGTCCGTGTCGTCGTCGTCGCTAGAGTTTTGATTTTCGCTGTTACATGTTTGTTGCTTTTTTTTCGAGTGACTCTGGTATAGCCGTCTTCTTTCTTGTTTATTTCTTCCCTAGCTATGTACTTATGAAAATCAGCCTCCAGTGTGTCACCAGTGCAAACAAGCTGCACTTCATGGAAAACGCTGCGTAGGATTATCTAAAAATCTAAGTTTAGTATAAAGTAATAGGTTATTTTTAGAATGATTTTGTAATCAAAAATAGCGATGTCCGGTTACCAGAAAACCCTGAAATTTAGCATCAATTTCGATGTTGTTTGAAAGCGGGTGGTTAGTAATTAACGGAAATTGATGTTCGACGCAGTTTTAAAGTCCAATGTGGAAGTTTACCACAAAAACCTGAAAATTTTCTTCAATATGGGTGTCGTTTAAAAGGGGGTGGTCAGTACATAACGGAATCTTATGAATGACGCCATCAAGTGCATGATGGCGGCTTCTGGTTCTGGCATCTCTTAAAACTATTATCAATATGGGTCTCATGTGACAAGGGGTGACCTTTCAAACGACTAGATGAGTTGTATTAACTGTTAGGAACCTACATATTATTTTCTTACTGCAAAAATGGATAGTCTATAACGTTCTCGTCCCGAATACTTCGTCGCATCATTTTTGCACTAATTCTTATTCGATCCGTCTTTGTCCGAGATTGTGATAAACATATTATTGAGCTAGCAGAAAAATTGCTTGTAAAACTGATTAAATAAATTAAATAAGGTGTCGTGACAAATAAATAAATAAACACTCCATATCCCAAAAATTCCCAAAAAAAAGTTTTTTCTTTGATTTTAATTATAGAGACTTTAACCTGCATATTTTTCAGGTTGAAAAGATCTCCAATCTCATGTGCGGGGTTGGGAATTGAACCCAGGTGAGCTGTGTACAAGGTAATCGATTTGCCAACTACGCTATGTCCGCCCCTCTCTTAAGTTGTTTTGGCACATTGATTACCGTAGAACCACAACATAAATTTCGCCCATTACGGGAGAACAGAATCGCGATCAACTTTTCGCAGACCCGTCTTAGACGTACAGAGCGCAAGATGGAACAGTTGATCAAGGTGAAAGTGGAACTTGTTCTTACAGAACCTTCACTCATACAGCTACATCATACGAGGCGAATAGTACTAATAACATTCAACTCGTTAGCCGAGGCAGTGAGCTTCGTAGCGAAGAACAACATGCAGCACGTCGTCGAATATGAAAATGTCAAAACTAAGATCCCCGTGCATATGGACCGTGCTCTTATTGAAATCCGCCTACACGATCTAGCACCGCGCACTAGTATGAATTATATTAAAAGATTCCTGTCGAAGTATGGAGAAGTGTGATCCGTCTCACACGACACTCAGAGAAACTTTTTCCCTCTCAACGGTGTTCAGGTGGTGCGAAGGCAGGTGAACCAACCTATACCGTTGTGCTTAACTTTCGATGACGGATCATCCCAAGGTGTTAACTATATACAATGAACCATATGCACATACCCTGGATAGGCGCCAGTTTTGTGACCAGACGGCACACTACGGTAACCCATGCGCCAAAACAACTAAAGAAAATTCATCTACCATAACCATCACCATCAAACAACCCTCGACATCTGCTGCTACACCACAGACAGCCGACTAAAAAATGAATCCCAGACAAACAATATTCCACCGGGCCTCTGAGACCCTTGCTTTTTAAAGGGTTAAACACAAAAATCGTCCCACTACATCTGTGCACGATTAAACGACTTGTCGGGACTGACGTCCCGAAAGTACACAAGCTCTGGGATCACATTATGTAACCAGGTCGAACCGACTTTTTCATACAAGCTTGTATACAACAGACTTATCGTTTCGAAATGCTGAATTGCCACCCCTGGATTGCCGATCAGATCATAGCGACACTGAAACTTGCTTTTACACATTGCTTGCTATAGTCTTATCAATAATCCAGAATTTCTGCACTTTCGGGGCGTAACCCCGACCTTCCGTTGAACCATGGAGACACGTAGTGTGACATCATTTTTGGATACAGTGTCTAACTGACGGCCAAGTCGGTCTGTCAGTTACTGATGAGACGAAATCGGAACTCAAAAATCTAACATGATTGTATTTAACGCTCCTATTTTCGCAGTGATTGTATCGTAATAGAGAAGTTGTTCATTAGTTTAGTGATACATTTTTTCCGTGTAGAAGCACTTTTCTACACTGATTAAACCATATCAGAGGTTTTCGTAGATTCATTTCATTCAGTGTATTAGTCTGTTAATGCAAAGCACGTGTACGTGGTCTGTTCCTTAATCGTCGACGGTCAAACGGCATTCAGTGACCTTATCACAGGAGTATTTTTCGAGACAGTACTTCGGAACAAACACGACGGTTTAATCCGTCGCCTATTAGAGCGGCCATTATTGAAACTACACCGCCAAACGTCCTGCATAAAAAGATCATTTGGCAAGCACCACCACCGAGATGGAACCGAGACCGAACCGAAATAGCAGCTTATGACAGCATTTTCCCCAATAAATTATCCTTTATGGTCAGTACGTGCGCGATACGACCTTCACCTTGCCGCCGCCGGAGGGGATACTAGACCGATGTGGTAAATCTAATATAAACCCCAGCCCCGAGGGGGATAAAAATCTCGCTTCGTTTTTTTTCGGAAGCAGCAGCTACCAATTTTCTCTCTGTGACCTTGCCAGCTCGGGAAGACCAATCAACTTCCCCCATTGGATTGCTGTTGATCTGTGCGTGTGTCCGTGTGTGTGTGTGTGCGGGAGTTTCCGAAGAAAGTTGTTCACGTCTTTCTTTCTGCTGCGCACAGATAAAGGTTCTGAATAATGAAAAACATGACAAATTAGAAATACACTCCAGGTCCAGGTCCAGGAGCACCGATCCGAACTTGTTCGAAGCGGGGGCTGTAGTGTGGGCTGGCAGTGTTGGAAAAACGATGAAACCAATGTTCGGTGTCACGTTCGAATCTTCTCTGCTGCTGCTGCTGTTGCTAACAAGACGTCATTGTGTTCCAAAGTTTCACCGCCTTTTACAAGTTTGTCCAGTTTGGCGTGGTTTGAATTATGTGGCTGATACTGAAGGGGGGACGCTCAGCAGGGGACATTTGTCCGGAGTTGGTGTGGGAATTGGGTTACGGAAAAAAATTCAAGGAAATTCAAGGTCAGTTATCGTTATACTATTTGAGTGTCAACTGCCACACGTGCCATACGTTTTAGCTAGGTATGGCTAGGCCGTGAAGGTACGGGACTACTCGATGACAGTGGTGCAAAATCACATTTACGCAGGCAAATTTTAAGTTCCGCAATCAACACGCAAATTCGAAACCTTGAATCGTTCAATTTCGTTCGAATTTGTTTTTTTTTCGGACATACCGTTCAGCTACACTAAACTATTTTTTTCGCTAAGGTAATTTGTGGAAATTTTGCAAAACTTTCTGTTAGGAGTGTAACAATGTCTCCGAATGATTTTAGATCTATTAGCAATCTTCGACAATTTATTTGATGATAACATTGAAATGTCATTCTGACATTTCTAGTGATGTTTCAAGGCCTACAGTAACACCCAATTACAAATATGTGAACAAGTTTAAATTAAGTTTGATTTTTGTGTTTCGAATCCATCTCCTCAGTAACTAGCACCAACTGGGTGTCTAGTTAGACGATGTATTCATTCCCTACAAGCGTAATTTTTTTTATTTTTTCGTGGATGAGCTTCTTTCGTTTAAGTGAACAGTTTTGATTCACCTGGGGGCTTTGGGTTTGCAGAGACTCTCGGCTGATGGTAGTTCGGTGAAGTTTTGTTGGGTCTCGATTATCAAATTTCGATGTGTACAGATGAACCTGCCCAGAGGCCGTGTGGTATCCGGCCTAGAATTGAGCCACTGGAGTCCTGCTGCCATGTCGTAGGAGGCGACTGAAAGTAGGAGACCCTAAGTCAAGGTGTAGTTCCGTGCCGAGGACTTAATGATTGGAGGGTCTAAAATATGCCAGTCGCGCACGGAGCATTTTGGGTTTTGCCCTTGCTGTGTTATGCGAATCTCTGACACAGTGGACCATTATTTTCTTCGCAAATCGTGGGAATCAAATGATCATGTCCCATTTAAACCTGATATGGCTCGCTAAATGCGTTAACATCCCAACTCGCTTGGTGTCCTCTAGTTGTTGTGCAATTTGTGTTGGAGATGAAATGTACAGTTCTCTAATCAACAATGGTTAGAATAGCACAAGTCAATCTCCAACATAAACGTACAGCAACTATGAATTTATCTCGACTCATGCAGGAAGGTAAAGCTTCCATAGCATTGGTTCAAGAACCGTATTTCCATAAAGGAAACTTCTATTTTGGAAAGTTACTTAACACTGCCTTCATTGCTTACAACAAGACAGGCATGACTAACCCACGTGAAATGCCTCGTGCTTGCATTCTTGCAAATAAGGCTATTGACGCGTGTCTCATATCGGAGCTCACAACTCGCGATATCTGTGTTGTCACAGTTACATTGACTGTCAGAAACGTAGACAAAAAATATATATATTGTTCAGCATACCTACCGCATAACGAATCATCTCCTTCTGATGATTTCAAAAGCGTTGTATCATATTGTAGCAGAAATGGGCTTCCGCTCATTATCGGCAGTGATGCGAATGCTCATCACATCATTTGGGGCAGCTCAGACATCAATCTGAGAGGCTCTGAACTGATGGAGTACATAAGTAGTACAAATCTCCATATTCTAAATGTGGGAAACCGACCAACTTTTGCGAGGTCTGGGAGGGAGGAGGTGTTAGACATAACACTTTGCTCTGATAGAATTTTGCATGAACTGGGAAATTGGCAGGTTCCAAATGAAACTGAACCGTCTCTATCCGATCATAAATATATATTTTTCGAGCATTTTGATGTCACCTTCAATGTGGTGACATATCGTAATCCTAAATCTACAAACTGGGACCTCTTTTTGGAAAACTTGGCGACTAAATTTCATGGATATTTTCCAACAATTAGTCAATTAGACGACTTAGATGACGTCGTGGATACGACAAACTCATTCATATTAGCATCCTACGAAGAAGCTTGTCCACTTCGTACTGTTAAATCGACTAGGGGAACCCCTTGGTGGAGGGCTGAGCTTGATAGAATGAAGAAAGTTATGAGAAGAGCTTGGAACCGGCGTCAGCGTGATGACTCCAGGGCTTTCAGGTCAGCTCGTAGTGCATATAAGAAATGTCTTAGATCTGCAGAACGGGCTGGCTGGCAAAGCCTATGCACTAATGTCTCTAGTCTGAACGAGGCTAGCAGATTAAATAAAATTCTCTCCAAATCGAATGATTTTCAGATGAACTCCTTGAAAACCAGAGATGGTGTTTATGTGACAGACGAAAAAGATGTTCTTAATTGTCTCTTCGACACACACTTTCCAGGTTGTATCGATCCGGAGTTGATCAATGTTCACAGATCTCATTCTGGTGATTCGGACTCGTGGGCGTTAGCACGCACATTGGTTTCCACTGAATCGGTCAAGTGGGCAGTTGACAGCTTTGCTCCATACAAATCACCCGGAAAAGATGGAATACTTCCCGTGCTACTGCAAAAGGGATTTGATATTCTTAAACATGTCTTGAAAAAGATTTTGCTTTCCAGTCTTGCTACCGGGTATATCCCGAAAGCATGGCGAGAAATAACTGTTAGATTTATTCCCAAAGGGGGGCGCCCAAGCTATGAAGAAGCCAAGAGTTTTAGGCCTATCAGCTTAAGTTCTTTTCTTCTGAAAGCTTTGGAACGGATAATCGATCATCACATCAGGAACGTTAGTTTAGTTGAATATCCACTGCACAAAATGCAACATGCATATCAGTGTGGGAAATCCACGATCACTCTGCTTCACGATGTTGTTTACAACATTGAGAAAGCCTTCTCGCTCAAGCAATCTAGCTTGGGTGTATTCCTAGTAATTGAGGGTGCTTTTGACAATGTATCCTTCCAGTCTATTCTGGAAGCGACGCGCGGTCATGGGATACCTGCATGTATCTCAGGTTGGATAAACGCAATGCTTAGTAACCGCATACTTTGCTCGTCACTGCGACAGGCTGAGATACGGAAGTTGAGTATTTGCGGTTGTCCTCAGGGCGGCGTTCTGTCACCTTTGTTATGGAACTTAGTAGCTGACGGCTTGTTGAAGAAACTCAATGAGCTTGGATTTCCCACCTACGGGTTTGCTGACGATTACCAAATACTAATTACTGGATTTTGCATCGGAACAATCTTCGACTTGATGCAACAGGCATTAAGAGCTGTCGAACAGTGGTGTCGACAAGTTAAACTATCAGTTAACCCAAGCAAAACTTCAATGGTTCTTTTCACGAAGAAGCGAATAACAACCGGGGTTCGTCCCTTGCAGTTCTTTGATTCTGAGCTGCTGTGTACAGATCAAGTCAAATACGTTGGAGTCATATTGGTATCCAAACTGAATTGGTCTGCTCACATTGAGTTCAGAGTCAAGAAAGCGTGCATGGCCTTCGGGCAGTGCAGACGAACTTTTGGAAAGACCTGGGGTCTCAAACCTAAATACATCTATTGGATTTACACGACAATTGTACGTCCAATACTGTCATACGGATGCCTTGTGTGGTGGCAGAGGGG
Organism: Topomyia yanbarensis; assembly: GCF_030247195.1. Lineage (NCBI taxonomy): Eukaryota > Metazoa > Arthropoda > Insecta > Diptera > Culicidae > Topomyia > Topomyia yanbarensis. The sequence goes on from NC_080672.1 coordinate 56,725,942, forward strand.
AGAGGTGGTGACAGTCCAGTCAAAGCTAAACCATCTGCAAAGAATGGCGCTCATGGCGTTGACTGGTGCTTTCACCACGACTCCGACTGCTGCTCTTGAGGCACTTCTAAATATCAAACCATTACACATACACTTAAAACAAGAAGCACTATCATGTGCATACAGACTACAGGTTACTGGGCTTTGGAACAGTAATCATGTTGATCTTGCTACCAGTCATACACGATTGTGGTCACAAATGGTTACATGGGGTGAAGATATTCTTGCTCCCAGCGATATTACACTCACTTGTAGTTTTCCTTACAGGACATTCCATGTTAAGATTCCCTCTCGAGAGGAGTGGTTGTCTGGCTTTATGGAAAGACAACAACAAACGCAAGTGGTTTGTTACACTGACGGTTCTCTGATGGAGGGACGTGCTGGTGCTGGTGTCTACTGTCGTGAAATGAGACTGGAACAATCTCACTCACTAGGTAGATACTGTACTGTATTCCAAGCAGAAATCTTTGCGATTATGTGCGGGGTGCAAACGGCCCTTCAACTGAGTTTGTCCGGCAGAGTTATAAACTTCTGCTTCGATAGTCAGGCTGCAATCAAGGCCCTTAGCTCAGACAAATCCCGGTCCAAGCTAGTGATCGCGTGCCGAACCCAAATCGAAGAACTAAGCATTGTCAACACTATCTACCTTGTCTGGGTGCCCGGACATTGCGGTATTACTGGAAATGAATGGGCTGACGAATTGGCCAGGGCAGGTTCAGCGATTGACTTCGTTGGTCCTGAGCCCGCGCTGCCAATTTCGACAAGTTGGATAAGGGAAAAAATACGGTCCTGGGCTTCGTCCGAGCACCGCAATTATTGGAGAAATCGCCAAACAAAGGCGTTTCTAGAACAACCATGCCCAGTGGTTTCGAAAAATCTCTTACATTTTTCGAAGCTCCACTGCGGCATGCTGACCAGGGCTTTAACCGGCCACTGCAAACTCAATTATCACATGGCAACTATTCAGCGCGCTGAGACTTTTTCATGTGATCTTTGTGAATCCGACTACGGAACCTCATATCATCTGATATGCAACTGCCCAGCGCTAGCGCAATTGCGATTACGAGTCTTCAGCCGTCCTTATATAGACGAAACCATGTTTGGTCGACTGAAACTCAGAGACATACTAAAGTTTCTTATCCAATGTGGTAAAGAGCTTTAGGCTTATTCGCAGGCAAGTTGAACTACTTGTGAGTTTAACTTACCTGTTGTTTATTTTTTGTTTTGTGCTGTTATTTTTCCCACCCTTCCAAGTCTACTTCCCCACACCTCCTTCTCCTTTCCTTCCGCTCAGGAAATGATGAAAACACACGGCAAGGCACAAATCCCCGCCTACATACGGGGAACGTGCCATTTGAGCCAATATATTCTGATTCCTGATTCCTGATTGTGGAAATTTTGCAAAACTTTCTGTTAGGAGTGTAACAATGTCTCCGAATGATTTTAGATCTATTAGCAATCTTCGACAATTTATTTGATGATAACATTGAAATGTCATTCTGACATTTCTAGTGATGTTTCAAGGCCTACAGTAACACCCAATTACAAATATGTGAACAAGTTTAAATTAAGTTTGATTTTTGTGTTTCGAATCCATCTCCTCAGTAACTAGCACCAACTGGGTGTCTAGTTAGACGATGTATTCATTCCCTACAAGCGTAATTTTTTTTATTTTTTCGTGGATGAGCTTTCTTTCGAGTGAACAGTTTTGATTCAAGCACATTTTAAGACTATTGGAAGTAGTACCAATTCAATTGTATCCAAATATTGAAAAATAAATCCTAATAATGAACAAACATCAAGCTTTGGAACCTATGGAAATTTGCATTGTTAAGACAGCATCAGCATTAGGGTACCAATATAACGTTTGGGCTTATACCTTTTTCGTTCGGGTAATTCGTCACAGTACACGAAAAAACGTTCCCTCATATCAGACAGTTTCCGTAGTTGCATCATTCTTTCTTTCATGAGCTGTTCTTCAAGACTTTCTTCTTGGGCAATTGCACCATACATGTAGGTAAGAACTAATCTGAAACTGAACAGAGCAAACGATTCATAACACCAGATAATAAAGTGGCTCAAAAATTTCTCAGCTTACCTAAGAAGGATTTCGGTAGTTATTCTGGGTTAATTACTGGACATTATGGTAGCTATCATCACATGAAGATAATTGGGAGGCTTCACGATGACACTTGTCGTTTTTTCAATAGTGATAGAGAATCTTTGGAACATTTATTGTGCAATTGTCCTGCACTATTCCTAAAAAAGAACAAATTCTTCGGATTGGGGCTAACTGTACCATCGAGAATCTTGTCAATCTCTCATAGAAAGGTTGTCAATTTCATACGATATATAATACCTGATTGAAAATGCTAAAAATTCAGTAACAGCGGTTACTCAAACTTGCAGTAACTAGCTGAGCTGGTAAGCATATATTAAACAGGGGATATATCACAATAGATCAAAACACTAGTCGCAGTGGTTAATGTACCCAATAAATGATAAAAAGAACTAATCTAAGTTAATGTGCGTTCTTCATACCTTATTTCAAATGGGAATGATTTTATTGTTTTAATTTATTTATTTGTTTCATTTGGAGCAGGGAAAAGCCCCTTAGGTTTCATTGAAACTCTCTCTCCAGCAGGCATAAAACCTCCTCGTCTTTTTTGTGCCAACAGATTAAACAAAAGTTTTGAAACATTTTCAGCTATGTGTAATTTATCGGTTGTACGTCGAGTAATTAACGCAAGCTGAGTTTTCGCAATTTATGTCTAACGTCAATTATGCCTGACGTCTTTAGGCCTAACGTCAATCACCAAAAATAAGCCACTAGTTGGTTGAATTATTGTTATAGTTTTGTCATGAACTTTTTTTAGAATTCGAAAGCTTTGAATTTTCTCTTTAAAACGAGTCTAACTAGTTTTGTGAAAACTTGCGATAAACAGTCAAAATTTAAAACAAAACTGAATGGAGACGCATGGTTATTACTGATTTTAAATTTGAACAGTCACTTTATTGCTAGAATAATGACACGAATACATGCACAACATTCAAATTGCATTGAGAGAACGATATATGAGTGTTTTACTGGTGATCATGAGGGAGTAGCCGAGAGGAAATAGTGGTTTCTTAGATGGTGAAGGTGTTTGGAATGTTTAAAATTCAGCAAATAATTTCAACCTATTGAAATATGCCATTAAATGTTTCTGGAACTATTTCTTTATAACTTACGCAATAACTGTTAAATTGATTGAACATAGTTGAGTTCTAGTCATTTGGTTAAACTATTTCGATCAGAATTTTTATAGTACTGATTTATCTTAAGGGTAAGCGATAATATCAAAATAAAATAAGATCATTTTAAATGAACCATATACGCGAAAAAATGGTTTTTAATTTATGTTCTAAGTCACTTAAAAATCCCTGAGAAAAAATTCGTTGACAATCATGTTGATTAGTGAATGTAATTAAACATTCCACTAAAACGCTCAAAAGTTTTGTTTCAAAAATTAAAGAAAATGTAGTTTTCATATCAACAAATTCCAGTGATGAATTTAACGTTCTAAAATAATTCGAACACATCTTATTTGATCTGTGAAAGCTAAATAATCGTTTTTGAAGCACCATAATGAGATGTAAATCAATTCGTTTCAACATTGAAACTAAATTCAGCTTACCATAATTACTGTTGAAAAAATCATTATACGCGTACAGACAAAATATTTATTTTGAGGCACACTAAAAAGTTTAAAAGTTCAATGTTTTATAACAAAAAAAAAGAAAATCAGCGTACAAAAATTTCATTAGAAAAAATTATGATACATAATTTTTTTGAGCCACCCTATTGTATAATAAAGGTTTTTTTTAACAATTGTTAATATCAAAAACGATTTAGTGCACAAAAAATAATATACAAAATTTTTAAGCACAGTTTCGATTAAATGAATATTTTTGAGACACCCCAATGAACAGTAAATGTTTATTTTTAATATGTTTTAATATCAAAAATGAATTCAGCGTCCAATTTGAACCGAAACGGAATAGATTTGACTTTAGTCCACCTTTTGTTCCAAAACATGCCACTGTGCTCTGGTGAGACTTTGACCCGGAGATCTTTACTGACTTAAAGGCAAACTTCCAGAGAAACAAGAGTATGCGCAGCAAGTCAAACAGAAGTTCGAAACAAAGCTCGATAAAATTTTGGAACTTTTTCGTCACTGTTTATTAGAGATAAGTATGCTCTCTGCAACCTTCTTACCACAGCGTTCAAACGTCTCAACTTCACTCACATTCGACGTAGAATTTTGCTTTGGCAGAGCGTAATGTTGACCACTTTTATGTCTCGTTCAAATTTAGCATATAAATTTGGTTTGTTTTTATGATTTTGAAAGCTTTTATCGGTTTAGTTTAGGAGAGCGAATGAAGGCGCTATAACCTTGGCCCATTGGCCAGGGCAGGGCTAAATATATCTATCCCATCCAACCAAAGGAGTGACATTAACCCTCTTAGCCAAGTCACTCCCAATGATTTATCAAACCCCCACCAAATTGAAGCGGTCGGTTCGGTTGTCCACGTTTCTTGCTTATTCAAGGTTTAAAATGGTTCGTCGATTGAATTCTTCATTAAATGAATAATTTGATTGCCGTATAATTTTGAATCCTCTTCGTTTTGTACGCTGCACAGTTGGCTTGGTCACTTTAATGATTGTGTTACGTGCCGTATGTACCACAAACATTAATATTGACACGAAAAATTGTAGGCGAACGTTTGCATTTTTCCTGGATTGGCTGTGTATGTGTAGACTAGACTAGATTAGACTAGACTAGGCTTTTGTCGGTTTAGTTTAGTATAGAATTACACTTCTGGGGCATAGTTGATAAATCGCTTCCATTGTGTGCAGCTCACATGGGTTTAAGTCCCAACCCCGCAGGTAGAGAAAGAAATTTTTCCAAAACCTCTATAATCGAAATAAAAAACTAGAATAAAAAATCACTTCTCTATTACGCCAAACGCATCACTCACTCTAACTGCGGAGGATAAGCCAACGAACATTGCTCTCCCCAGTTAATAACCAAAGGAAGTGTATCAGGCAGGACAGCGGCATCGTACGGAAAGCACACTGCAGTGATCGTGACGTCCAAACAACCGTACAATGAAAATCTCGATCAGAATCACGGTTCGCTGCAATTGATCTTAAGCAGTGTTTTAGTGGGTGACATTTCCCGTTTCATCTGCAATCGTAGTTAGTGATTCTGTCAGAGCCGTCTTAAACCCATTCAGCCCCCCGGGACACTACTGAGCTAAGGGGCCCCTATCAGAAGTGCAAATTTTCGATAGGTTTATTTGAACTTGAAGGAGAAACAAATCTCAAATCATGTCCTACTATGTTCAAACTGCAGTTGTTAGTTGCATCATTCATTCAAACAGTCACACCGCTGAATCATTTTTCATTCATTTTCAATTTCATTGGTCGTATGAATATATATCTACCTGGGGCACTGACTAGGGTTTTGAAGCAAAACTGCTCTGATTATACATACTCACTATTCATGTATGCAGGAAAATGCTGAACATGTCCACATTTCATGAGCATGATGACCGTACAATTCGTAGTTGCTACGCCGTGATTAACCAGAACAAGCAAAATTGTACGCAGAATCAACGAATGGGGCCTGGGAATCTAACCTGGATGTGCACGTATCGAGAGTTCTATACTTGAAGTGCCAATAACGGCGTTGGCCACGTCCTTACAGTCATCGGGGAAGGGAAGAAATATTAGTGTAACAAGCGTTGTTGTGGAGACCGTGTATAGCTCTCCATCTCCACGTTTGTCACGAGAAGAAGCTGTTGTTAGTAGGATGGGGTAGAGTTACACAAATCTGGATTCACCTTTATGAGTGATACGATCTATGCAACTCTCAGAAATGATATCATGTGTTTTTTCCTCTGGGCAGCCGGCTGCCGGGAATTTAAGATTTTGTCAAGGAAGCTGACCTACTAAAACAGATATAAGATGTATCATCACTTCGACGATCTTCCTGCGAATTCAAAAAAGCAGCATTTTCCTTGAAGTACACGTAACAAAACTGACTGACCCAGGGGGCAATAAACCGAACTTTTGATATTTCGTGTTCCACTCGTCAGTAACTGACACCGACTTGCTGCCAGTAAGACGAAATACCAAGCACCAAAGTCTCACAATGTTTTTATAGCTCAGCAGATCTACACCACCGGAAATACTTCGGACCGAATTTTGAATAATGGCCTTCTAGGACCATTTACAATATCAACATCGGCAAGATATTGTCGTGATCCGAGTGCTTTTCCACTAAAAAAGTTTGGCAGTGTGAGTATCACATAGAAAATTAACCATCGTGCTTCGCGCGCGCTCGGAAAACAGAAATTCACGGTACACACCTTCATTTGCATCACCTTAAAACTAATCAATAAAAAATGAGTATTAGAATAACGTCCTCGCGAACATGCAAACCTACGTGTTCGTGCGATCATGAATCGGTCACGTTCGGAAGTCTCTACCCTCTGTCCTAGCGGACTAGACCCATGCCTTCCGTTTGACCAATAAAAAATATCTGACACTCATATCTACTAAACAACACGTTTCATGGCGACATGACCGGGAGCTCTAGTTGTATGGGGGAACTCACTCTCATCACAGCCGTACACTTAAAACTTAAGTATCAAACTTGCGGTGCGCGCGAAGATTCAAGAACACACGGTTATAAAATCGAATTTAGGCACGCGACGTTACCTACTAGTACGACATACAAACGCCCACGTATTCGAACATGTTAGCATACAAACGCTCAATCCCTTCGCGATAACGCACAAAGGCGAACATGGAATCGCGTCATCCAGGCACAACTGCGCCTAAGATTTTGCAAACACAAAAAAAGATGTCTGATTTATAATTGGCTTTCTAAGTCTTGTATATATAAATCAAACGACATGGTTTTAAATTATCCGACGTTTCGGCCGTTTCTAGCGGCCTTTTTCAAGGAAAACTGTAAATGTAGTTTATTTAGTGTACTGTTTTTTAAGTCGTTTGATTTAAATATATAAGACTTAGAAAGCCAATTATAAATCAAAAATCATCACAGTCGAACAACAAATAGAGCCTAAACATGGCGAATATACAATATGGATTCTTCCTGGCCTGGGTTCGACTTCTCGTCTATTAGACCAGCATCATGACCCCGTACTGATTTACCTACTGCAAGGTACAAACATTGCATTTCATTATAGCTAGGTAAACGCAGAATAATAGCGAATCCAGCGGCCGTCCAAACGCTCATCGCTCTTCACCAAATCACAAAATACGTGCCGAAACGAACCACAAACACCAATAAGCTCCCGATCAGAGCCCACGCCGAAAGCGCGAGGCATGTTTGCAAACATCAACAATCCTTATTGCGAAAGATTCTTCCCCGAGTTTCAATATTCCAGTGACCTGACCTGGGAGAGGGTAAAATCCGCAGACTTATAAATAAAACCGCACCGACAGATTCACCACAGTCACGTGCCTGATTCCCAATAATAGGAAGGCAAATTGCCTCCGGAAGTGCACAACTGCAGTCAGACCGGGATGGTCGCAGTACCTACTTCCTGCATCCTTCCGTTGGTAGACACGGAAGGTTACCGGAACGATGCCGATTTACTCGCGCGCTACCACAGTCCTCAGCGCGGGACGATTCCGAAAAGAAATGCTTATTTCTGCAATCCCCGTATAAAGAATACTAATATTTGTGGTGGAATCAGGTATATATTGTTAACCGGCAACTCAGCTCTCAGTGCCTTTACCTAGCTACCAGTAGTGTGTCTATGATTGTGCTTCCATCTTCCACAAGAGGAGGATTGCGAAGAAATCTTCAACCATTTTTCTGCTGAACGACTTATGGGTAAACATAAAGGCTGGTGGCAGGTGGACGGAAGAACTGGCTAAGGCATTGAAATAGTATGCACTCTACCAGCATCAACTTCAGGCACCTGTCGCACTACTGGACTCCGGTGGCATGACGACGAAATAGGAAAGGATTCCCGCCCTTGTACCAGCACAGCACTGTGAAAACGAGCGAAAAGAGAAAATCATATTCGATTGAACCAATATTTTCCGATTTCCATTTCTGATGGCACTCTCGAGGGAGGTGCACCGGTGACTTTTGACGTAGGACTACGTCTTTGTGTTCGATCTGGGGGTGAACTTCGTAAATCAAATAAAAATAATTTAACGACAATTTTCGAAATTTTACCGCATATCACTCAGAATTGTTTCTAAGAAAAGATTCCTATAGATGAAACTATAGATTTTTAACATTTTGGCAGTGAATATTTAAAAAATATATAGGGCAATAAAAATACTACGCATTTTATACAACAGGTTGCGCTTTTCAAACCCGGGACGACAGATCTAGGCCTTCGGTGCATAGTGGGCCAGGAAGTTAGTATCGACGAACAGGACCTCTGGGATTACTATTTTCGATGGGAAAAGTGTCTTATACTCTGAATATATACCAAGGAGGTTTTATCTTCTTGGAAAATTATATTGGGTAATATTGAGTTAAAATTTGACTACTGGATGTGACATATCAAGAATTTTCATCGGATTTATTGGCTTAAAACGGCATTGTTTTAAAATTTTAACGTGTTGTTTGCGCCTTCTCCAAGGCAGATTATATTGCAGAATAACTGAGCAGAAGAATTACACGTTTAACAATTACAAAACCTGGTCAAAATACAAAGACTTTGCTAGTACGCAGAAAATTTGACGTGTTATTTCAACTAAATACGGACATACTATAATACACATTTAGTCAAATATTCTGTTACTGCGATCGATTTTCTTTAGAACAGACATTCAAAATGGGTGAAATATAGTTCTATGTAGAATGTGAAAAATTTCAGGGCAGGTATAGAAATGTTTCAAATAGAGAAAAATGGTTGGGTGGACGTTTTGCGGGCGAAAAACTTCTTAGTGGTGTGAAATATTGCTGCGTATATGATGCTGGTATTCTATGCAATGTCTTCTTAGCGCTGGGTAGAAAATTTCCAGCTTGTCTAATGCACCAGGTTCAGAATCAAGAATTTGTGGGAAACACTATAATTAAACTATCAAAATATAAAATTTAAATTATCAAAATACAAAGTTCAGGATTTGAAAAATGTTCTAATCGATATTTTGTTCGAGATTTAAATCGATAATTTTAATATTTTTCTTCAATTTTTGTTTAATAATATTTTTTTCTTCAATTCATTTTTTTCAATTTTTTTTTAATTTCATGTATATTGTTCCATATCACAATACATAGAGCGACCGTGTCTTGCAAAATATGTCAATCTCAACAAGTTTGATGAAGACAACAAATCTCTTGATAACTTTTTTAGGATTCAATTTCCAAACATAACTTTTAGATGGATTACTCTCACCTAGGTTGCTATTGCTGACGGTATTGCAAACATCATCAAGCAGTATTACATATATCAGTTTGAATAATCTCAATACGAGTTTATTCCTAATTCTTAATTTAAAGTGCCAACTAGGAAAATTCTAATGAACGTATTTGTAGCTCTTCATATTGATCTCTACCAGAAAGTAACTTGATGATGTTGGTTGCAATACGCCTTGATAGTGTTTCATTGAGGAGACCGGGAAGGCTTATTGGTCCTTTTTTATGTTACATACCATTTTCCTACTCTCACCTAAGGGTGATTTTTTAGTGTTTCAGATTCTCTAAAACACCTCAGTAACTAACACCAACTTGATGCTACTTAGATAAGCTCTAACCAGCGCCAAATTAGCGCTAGTTAAACGCTAAAATTTAAAAAGTCACACTTTTGCGTGAAAACTAAGCAACTGGCTGGTACCGAGTGATGTCGCGATAGTACGCAAAGAGGTTCTGCTAGTCGACGAAGAATGTGATCCGAAACCGTTGTTTGATATAAGAACCAAACGTCCGGTACTACTAGAATTCTCCCCTGCCTAAACCAAAGTTCAGTTATTAGTTTGTGTTTCTACTATACTGCCGCTAGAAGCATAATTGTCCCATGTGCTATGGGAATCCCTATTCACATGGGACAATTATGCTTCTAGCGGCAGTATATATGATGTAAATACTATTGTCACAACATCTATAGGCTTTCTCTAATATATTGTTGTGTACGAGTCGTAAGCCCCATCTAATCTAATCTACTGAATGACTATCTAAATAATGTGTTGTGTCTTCTGCTGTTGTTTCTTTCTCAGCGACACTTTAAAAACAGGGGAATATGCAATATGCAATCAAAATTCAATACAAATTCACACGTATTGTATTACGAATGCGTGCAATAATGTACAAACGCTCGAACTTTTCGCGATAATACAAATCCGGTCGCAAGCGCAAACCCACGACCTCGCAATCATAAAAAACGTACTGGCGATTAATTCCTGATGATTAGATGATTTCTTCCTTCAACAACAACAATTATACAACAGAATGACAGCTCGCGCGAACATTCAAAAGCCCACGCGAATATGTAAATGGATACACGGTTATATAAACGAATTCAAACCCGAGAAGTTATAAACATGCTAGCGCCCACGACATAAAAACGCCCACTCATTCCAACATGTTAACATAGAAACGCTCGTGTCCTCGCGATAGTGCAAAGCTAGTCACGAATGCAATAATCTAATCGCGATCATCTAATTGAGATCATCTGCGCACACCCGCGCCCGCGATTTCGCATAAAAAGAAGCGCATCGCTGATAATAAATAAATTAGCGCAAACGAATTCATAAACGTGGTCTCAAGTGTGGTTATAGCAACGCCCGCTTCCAAGCGAACAAGGGATCACGTCGGGAAGTCCCTATCTTTGGTCCTAGCAGTCTGAGTCCGTGCCTTCAATCTTGATCTCAAAAAAGAACACAAGCTCCTACACATTAGAAATATCAGGGCGGTAAGGCTCGGTACTCTAGTGACATTGGGGAACTCACTCCTTTTTTCTGAATCGTACCTACACTTGAACTCGCGGTTTTGATCGAATATTCAACACTAATATGTGAGCACTTACACCAGTACCAACGAAGTTACACGCGCAAAACACGTGCCCACGTGATCAAACTTATTAACATACAAACGCTCGATCCCTGCGCTATAATACAGTCCTGGTTACAAGCTCGATCATGCAGTTGCGATTATTCACGCAAAACTAGGGACGCGATGTGGCAAACATAAAAATGCCCTTTGGATCAAATGAACGTTTTAAATCTACAATTTATTAGCAAAAATCGATTTTTTGATTTTGCTTCAATCGGTAGAAATATCTGAGAATATTCTTACAAAGTTTCTCATAAACTCCCATTGATTTGATTTTTTTTCCTTCTAAAAACATTCGAGCCCATTTTATGAAGACCAAATCCGTTCCGATTAAAAAAAAAAACTAGAAAAAACTATGTATAAGTAAAACGCTGTTTTTTAGATAATTTCATTGTGCACAAACTGAATTATTTTTTTAAATCATATTTTACAATGTTATTAAAACAATACTGAAAAAGGCCAAAAATTGAGTACTCGACTAAAAAATGACAAATTATTTAAAATTTCAAATTTCGATCACCACTATACTGTGCAAAAGAACCTTCCGAATAAGGAAGTATTTCAATTTTTTGTTTCAGCAAAAAAAAATGCTAGCTGCATCTTGCACGGAGTTTGAGTTGTCCGCCGCGTGTTGCTGCACGTGATTGTTTATAAATAATTTTTCAAAAATACGTAAAAGATCATTGGTTTCGCTTGTTGCTTTCATGTTCAGAAAAATCCATTGATTAGGAGACCACCTTAAGTTGCGAAACACGGGCGATCTCGCGCAAACTTCAAAGTTACTTCTGGAAGCTGTAATCCTAAAAGTCTAGGTCCATGCCCTCGTGATCCGCGTGAATATACCAATGACAACACGGTTATACAATCGAATTTAAACACGAGAAGTCACATACACTCTTGTACACACGACATTCAATTATCAACGCGATCAAACAGACTAACATAGAATCCCTCGAACCCTTCGCGATCATCTTCGCACACTCGCGATTTCGAATATGAATTCGCCGGGTGATTGAGTGAACGTTTTAGCACGTACAAACTTCTAAATGCAGTCTCAAGCGCAAACCTGTGTTAGCACGATCATGAATACACTCTACTACACGTTCCATGGCGACATGGCCGCCGAACACTAGAACTAGAACTCACTCGCTTCCAGCATCTGAACCGTTCACTGAAAATTTAGTATCAGTTTCGTGGTTAGTGGATATAACAATTGCTACACGGCTATAAAAACGAATTTTTAGGTGCGAAGTTACATAGTCGCCAGCACACGCGACATACAAACGCACACGCCATTTAACACATTAACATTCAAACGCTCGAGCCCTTTACGATGATACACCTTTACGGTACACTAAATACCACACTGTCTATATCACGGTCCGCTGCAATTGGCCTTAAGCAGTAATCTGGTGGGTGACAATTCCCGTCCCGTCTGCAATTGTAGTAAAAACTAACAACTCCCGTGGGACTACTCTAAAAATACAACTTCTAAGTGGATTTATCAGGAAAGTTATCTTGTTGAAAGATGCATAATACAGCATGTTATACAACTTCTTTGAAGACAGTATACCTATAAATTTGGCGGTTTTTAAACATTCAATAATGACAATATAAAAAAAACTTCAAATGCTCATAAAAACTTTTCCTGGCGTACTATATAAAAAATGAAAAACTCCATTTTTTCATTTTCTTTCTACTTTCCACAAAATAATGTGTGGGCTCAGCACACTCAAGTTGGTTTTAATTTGTCGAGCAATGGTTATTGAACAAATATCGTTGATAAACAGTACATATGTTAATGGTACATGGTGACTTCCATGAGGAACACCTCAAGTAACCAGATGTTTGATCATTACATTCTAGGTTACTTTCCTAATATTTTTAACTGAATAGTGAAGTCTTAAAAATAGAGCTTCAAAAATTTAGAAACACCGGTCGAAAAGTTTGTTTTTTTTTGCAATCTATTTCACTGTTGACCCCTGAGCCAAGCATATTCTTCAATCAAGCACTCAAATTTGTAATTTAGGAACAATTTTTGTAAATAGGTTTCATCGGATGCGTTGGGAGCGCCTGGGAAGAATCTCCTCTAAGTATCGTCCGTAACAGAGCCTCTCCGTAATTTAACTACGTGATTAGAGGTAAGCAATGTTAGATCTTGTAATCGTACCTCGATTGAGTCATCATCCATATCGTATTCGTATTCGACGATGGGCTGCATATAGCTGCAGTTGAATGCATATGGCGTCAGATCAGACAGTGAAACTGTGTGGCCCTATAATTCGTTCTCGCAAGGCGCCCAAATTCTTTGTCATTGCTATAGACAGAAAAATTACCTGTCTGGAACATTTCCGTAGGGTAAACCCGGTTATTTCCGAACTCCACAGGATCAGAGGACTTGCTTGGTTTGGGCTGGGCCCGAATTTAGGTACTGACACCTGGGATAACCAAGACCGGCGCTATACCGGTTGTAGCGTGGATCAAGTTCTTGCCGCACCCTATATGGAAATACTCAACCATGTTTAGTTATTCAAGGAATCTAGGGATGCGGAAATGCGTCGATTGTTTGTTTTTTTTTCGCTAACGTTTCGACCCTTGGTTTAGATCTTCTTCAAGGCTCGAGAATAACCAATAACTTCTTCTCAGTCATCACAGTGTTTACCGAGGGAGATTTGATACATCCAGGTATTCGAGAAGTCACGCAACCAATTCACTACCATATACTGGGTTCCAGGTCACAGCGGAATCGCAGGTAATGAGAACGTAGATCAACTCGCAGTTTCCGGTCGTAATTTGAGACGATTTCTCATCAAGAAGATACATACGAAAGATACGTTTTTGGGCCGATTTAAAAGGTTCAAAAAAACCTCTCTGGCGTCTGTGATAGACACGCAGTGCTAACAGAAAATAAAAATTAGTGAGAAAATATCGTAATTAATTGTTGAGAGCTCCAAGAATTTCGACGGCACCCCCGATCTATTCTTTTCTATCCAATGGCGTAGCTGGGGAAGATTCCCTGCTATCGTGCCTGAAGAATGCCAAGATCTTTGAACCTATCTAGGGATTTTTCGTGAGAAAAAACTCATAAGCATGCGGACTAGAGTGCAGGGCCGTCTTAAGACCACTCGGGCCCTTGGGTACTATTAAATGAACGGACCCTTATAAAACGATGTTCAACTGAAAAAAAAACTCGACACTCTTTGAAAACGAAAAAACATTTTCTGTGCACACCGTTTCATGAAAATCAATCAACAGTATTGTAACAGTGGTGTAAATTCAATAATTCATTTTCAAGAGGCTTGTGTAAAAGGTTTTCAAAAATGGCCGCTTTTAAGGCTTTCTCAGTTGAACTCTAAGAGTAACATTCCACGAATATGATTAAACGTCACATCACTGGGATAAAATCAGCATATCGTATTTCACTTCAAGGGTTCCATTATGAGACATTTTGTAAAGGCATTGAAAAGATAAGAAAGGCTAGAAATATGCGTTGCGTTTCTCTTAATATCATCGCTATTATTGAATACGAAGTTACTGACAGAATTTCCAATAGCAATTTGATCTCCATAAGTACAATGCGTTGTTTGAGGATAAAGAGTTTCTTGGCCAAGAAGGAGGAATAATGGAGTAGGTCAAATTATGGATGCTGTTATGTGTCAATAGATGCCAATCTTCACTGACAGATACTGTCATCAGATTTGTTGAGTTTCTCACTCTTGATGCTATCCACGAAAAAATTGCACCACACTACTTCACCGAAAAAAGTTCATATCCTGCAAATTTGGTAAAATTTTCTTCCATAGTTTGGTAATCTGGTGAGATTTCTTTCTAAAAAATAACATAAACAGAAAATTTAGCCAAGCAAACGAAAGAAAATTCAGCTCGCACCTCGAAAGAATTCGAAATTATCTCATCGCAAACGTAGGAACGAGTCGGGGCAGTGAACGGGAAATTTTTAAGGTTTCTGAAAAATACAAACAATAATTCAAAATTGGTCAGGATTTTTTGCTATGGCAAGCAATCTGTAGCTGCGGCAAATGAAGTCAGTTTTATGTCATAACTGGGACTGTGAACCAGGGCAGTTGTATAGAATCAAAAATATAAATTTTGTGCCCACAGACTGCAATACGCCAAACTGACCGGAACTTTAGTAAATCGAAAGATACTGGGCAATTGCGAAGCAGCAGCTAAAAATTATATGTGGTTTGAAATGCAATGAAATATATTATCTTTGCGTTTGACATTAATCCGGTTTAACTAAACCTGGAATCAGCAGGTCAGGAATGTTCTACTTGAGATCGATATATTAAACTAAGAATGCTCATTAAAATATTTTACGAAACAAATATTGATTGGGCGGCTCTTTTCTTTTGAAGCTTTCACGGTGCCAGCCCTGCAGATAGCTAGTATGATTTTATGCGCCATCTCGCACAGTTGCTCGACTTAGACCAAAAGGTGGGCTAAAGTCAAAACTTTGTCGTATCAGTTCAAGTAGGACGGTTTTAAGTGATTTTGGTACGTACAATTCGTTTTTGATATCAAAATACATTAAAAATAAACATTTACTGTTCATTAGGGCGACTCAAATACGTCGAAACGGTACATAAATTATTTTAAAAGTAACTGTTGTTCACTAAATTCGTGTTGGATATTCACACAAGTAAAAAAAGAAGAAATTCTCACTCATTAGGGTGGCTCAAAAATAATTATTTTGATGTTTTCGTTCATAAAACTGTTGGAAGGTAATATTTCATGCGCTGAATTTGTTTTTAATATGAAAACCTATTAGAAAAAAATCCCTTCTCATTAGAGTGGATCAAAAATAATTATTTTTTTTTGTTAATATTGGTACACCGTATTTATGTTTGATATTCAAAAGAATTAATATCCATTTCATTAGGGTGCTTTAAAATGCTTGTTATATATTAATGATTCAAATAAGATGATTTTGAAAAACTTTGGAACGTTGAATTTATTTTTGACGTAAATTCACAAGCAAAAATAATTTAACTAATTAGTAGTTTGGTTCACGCATTATTTTGAATTTTTTGCCTACATGACTGCTTCAAACAGAATGTTTTGGATAGGAATTGAGTAAATGTTTTATGATAAAGTATTTTGGGGCTACCAAAAGTTTACTCGCATCCACTAGAATCCGATTTATCTACAAAAGGTTGAGCAAACGTGAATTTTAGTATATGCAATTTTATTTAAGGCTGATAAAAATTATTACGTTTATTCATATATTTAAGCATAATTTATTTAAATCTCCGTCCGATTCTGATGATGATTCGTCAGATATTTTCTACTTCATGGAATGGATAGTATCGATATCAAGTAACTACTCTTTCCACTCGGCTCCCCTCATTTGCGCACTTGTATAAACTTCATTGGATCATCCTCTCAATATTATTTGAAAGTTGTGCATGTCTTCATGTCATTATTTTAGGTTTAAAATAATTATTTAAATTTGAGATCTATAATTACCACGCGTCTTCATTTGCAGTTTTTTTTTAATTTTGATTGCTTATCGCAAGTTTTCGCAAAATTACCATGGGCTCGTAAGAAAAAGAAAATTAAAAGCTTTCGAATGAGTATAGTGCGATAGCGGGCATTCGCGGGCGTCGTAGTTGTTATGGCATTGGAAGTTCGTACTTTGTACTTTGCTAGTAACTCATTTGTGGTACTTTTACGATGTAATTTAATCAAACGAATAATTTTGCTGAAGCAACCTATGTCATACGAACAACTGTTTCTTCAGAAAACTAAAATAATCGAATAAAATCCCTGTGAGCAAATTATGCCAAAAACCCTGGATTTACTCCTTCCAAAAACCCTAATAGCTGTAAAAATTCATTTTTCATCCAAATAGCCTCCGACACATAAGCCAACATAAGAAAAATATTGATGAACATATCGCGTGATCTTCATATCTGGACTTAAGTCCGGGTTCGTCCCACTGTGTCTCGGGGCCCCTGATCCGGTCCCAGTGAACCCGTGCGTTAGGACTAGAGTGACAAGAAAAAATGAGCCATCCCTTCCTAGTCCCACCAGAAGTACTTGCTCCCAATTTGAAGCAAATCGAACAAGTCTAGCTACCGGACCAACGTACCTGAAGTTTGTATGGGATTTTTCGACAATTAACATGGAGAAAACCCACTAGCTCGCATTTTCACCGCTAGGTGGCACTGTATGCATCCTATTATCAATGTAAGAGAAAATAAGAAAGATAATTTAATGTTCTACAACTTTGTCGAAGACTGCTAGTCAATCCGGCTTTGTTAAAAGAAGTTATTAAACATTTAACGAAGTGATGTCTGAGTCAGTTTTGCATGGGGCCTTTTGCATGGAGCCTAGTTAGTGTTGGTGCCCTCTATGCGGTCACATGGGGAACTAAAATTTTCTAACCAAAACATGACTCGCCTTATTCACTATAATTGTTCGGAACATACTATTGAGCTAAACCTAACCGTTATGTCAGAAAAATTTATAGTTCATAGAAATCGAGTACTGATACACAACCATGCACTGCTAGGCCCCATACAAAACTGACTCAGACATCACTTCGTTAAAAGTTTAATAACTTTTTTAACAAAGTTGGATTGACTAGCTGTTTTCGACAAAGTTATAGACAATTAAATAGTCTTTCTTATTTTCATTTAAAGTGATAATACGATACGATAATCAAAATATTTTACCTTCAGTAGCGTAGTCCTACGTCAACAATTCATACAACTCAATAGGATTGTCCGTTGTAGTTTTTTAGAATGACCACTCAAGTCATGTGCTGGGGACCACCCTTGGAAACAGTGAATGACATCAGCAAACATCACTGATTTGGTTTAGTTTTTTTTATGGGAAAGCAGAAACCAATGTAAACATTTTGAATGGAAGTTCATTCAAAGGTGGGTCAGTCTAACGAAACGTAGTTTTCCGTGGCCAGCAATTGCGGTTGCATCGGCATGGCTTTGTGCAACCAAGAGGTACCTTTCTCAAAAGACACAGTGAGTTTTGAATTCGATTCCGAGTAAGGCCGTAGGGCGATACTGAAAAGACGTCGGCAATAACCAAGCTTTATAAGCTGGAAGAGCCTAAAGGAAATTGTCAATTTATGTATAGTCGTGCATGAAATACGGCATCAGAAGGCTGCTTATTCCGTATTCAGAAACGCCTGTTTTTTTCTCTATTCTTCAACCTGCTGTACAACTCCCGATAGCATTACCGTACTGTTAACTAAACATATTATTTTACTTCGAGTTCGCTAAAAAAATACCAAACGTCTAATGTTTTTCTTTGTTCGTTTCTTTTTTTCCTTTCGTTCCAGGTGAGTCTATGCGATATGCCACGCTTGGTCTGCAGACAATGCCAAAATAATAAGTAAGTAAAACTATTCTGAACGATGCTTGTTGCAGCTCAGTTTCCAGTTCTTCGGAACTTGTAGGAAAAAAAAGCCACGTTCTCGGATAGGAGCCGTACCGACGCACGGTTTCTAGTAGTAAAAAAAAAGATACTACAGGAAAAAACAGGAACTTTTACCGATGCTGTACTTTATCTGTAACAGGATACAAAGACTTGAAGCATACTTCGCAACGAACCCAATAGTGCAGCAGTCGACCGGAGGTGTACTTTAACTCATCCCCTTGTTTTTAGCATTAACACTTTCCTCAATGAATTTCCATTGCCGCCGCCTAGACGGAAAAACAAGATTGAGGCACAGGTGTGTGTGTGTGTGTGTGTGTGTATGCAATGCTCTTTGCTCGATGAACTTTGCACGCGTTCGTTCGGTTTGGATGGGGGTTGGAAGCGGCCAGTTCTTCATTGACGTCGGGAACTACATACATATCTAGATGTCCAGTAACATTGCGGGACGTTGATTTTGTGAAACAATTTGCTGCGAAAGGAAAATAACTGAACTTGTGTATTGTCTGCTTCCAGTAGCATACAATCGGAATACTCGTTACATGCAAGATGGCAGGCAAACGAGCTTAGGTTACTGGGTTTAGGGTTGTAATTTGCAATTCAATGGTGCATCTACTCACTCTTTATCGAGAACCGTTCGCTAAAGGCTGATAGTGAGACTGTTTGGAGCATTCGTTTGTATAGTTTTGTTTTTATTTATCTTGAAATTCAGCAGCTGAAGAACGGATATTGTTTCTCCGCAGCGCTGTTGTTTTTTTCCTGCAACTACCTCTACTATAAGTTTGTTTGATGGTTGTGGGACTCGGTATTACCATTCATGATTTTAGTAAAAAGAAAAAACTAAAAAAATATGTTCCGAGCGACGGAGGGAAATGTAAATTAAGGTTCACCAGGGCAAGTTGAAACAGATTTTTAAAAGCTAAAACTGAACATCTTCAATTAAATAAAAAAAAATACAATTTACATTAGTTTATTCTGTTTGTTATTGATAAAAATAAACAGTAACTCTTCTAATTACTATCTCTAATTCTAATGAATGCTAAAATAACATCATTAGTTAGGAATTGAGGAATAGTGTATTGTTTCTTCGTGTCAACTTGCTTCTATATTTACAGGGATGAAATGCAAAAACATTAAGATGAAAGACGGCTTCTCCGCTGATTTTGCATAATCGCTACACTTGATAGACACTAACTGATTTCTTAGCATATTGATTTTTTAGAAATAATTAGCAATAGAAACATGTTTGGGCCGATTGACCTGATTGGGGAAAAGATGGGTAGGTAATGTCAGAGACATAACCAAAGTGAAGTAGAGTACATTTTAGGCTGCCGCTTTTCCTAAATAATATTGCATTTAAATCATTCTTTTCGGTATTTCTTTTTACGTATTTTCAAATGGAAAATATTCAACTATATTCTCTGGATTCTCATGTGGTAGCATTACTTGCGCGGCATGTGGCATCAACAGGCTTGACTTGCACAATTTTATAGTAATAGGTTGCTCTAACATATTTGAAATGGTTATTGTAAACAAATAATTAATTCTTTCTGAGACGTCATTATATCCCAGGGATAGAGTATGTGTGTATTGGGTCGGAGTCCCAAGGGTTACAGGTTCGAATCATGCCTTTGGGGGATTTTTTCACATGATTGCTTTCGTTTAGTTCATCATTTCGATTTTTTCACCCGTTGGTTCTTGTACTTGATAAACACAGCATAGATTAAGCTATTTTTTATGTATAATACATAATCATTCGTCCAAATATCATATCGTAATCATAAAAATGTTCAGAAAACTCACACTTTTTTGCTTTTCTCTATCGGGGAATGGGTGATAGTGAAAAAAATCATTTACTAGCAGTCGTTACGCTAACTGTCCAGTAAGAATTATGCATTCTACATTAGACCAATGCGGTGGAAGTTTATTCCGCGAACGTCCAACATTCTTAACCCTTTCATGCCGAAATTTTTTCTAGTGCACGTAGGGTTTCAAAACTATTTTTCCTTGAAAACGGTTGGGTCAAGAAACACGAAAAGCCTATTTTCATAAACATAGGTGCTTCCATGGCAGTGCTAGAAGCTGGTCATTTTTTACCTTCTAATGCTCAATGCATTTCTCCTAGAATAATTACAATAATCCAATTACGTGGAGAACGTAGCCAACGACAGTCTAAATTGATAAGTTTTATCAGTTTTCAATAATATTGCACCATAACGAAGATATATGAAAAAATCATTTTCCGTCGTCAACGTAAACTGTCCCTGCCAGCACTGCTTCATCGGAATCCAATCAGACTAATTGCAATAACTTCAGTTCTAGGGCTGATCCTTGTAACTGTTTATACTCAAATTAAAGGCAATAATCACATTAATGAGCCTTACTTGTTTTTGTGAGAAAATCTCGCCTCAATCAGAAGTTATAGCTGTTTAAAAACGTTGTTGTCCACTAACAACATGGGCATGAATGGGTTAATTGGTATTGCCGTCAGGCGTGCGTAAAAAACTATTACTAAGTAGGGACTAAACTTTACAAAGAGAACGAAATTTACAGCTCTTATGGTTGGTGAAAATGTAATGTAATGTAATTTGTAATGGTTAAACGGGAACTATTTTCGACGGGGTTTATCAAAGCCTACCTGATTTAAATGCAATCTTCCAGAAGAAGATGGTAAAAATGATTTTATTCTACTTAACTCCGGTTATGTCTCTGATATAAGTAAGTAGGTACCCGATCAGAAACACATAACAGAAATATTTCAAAACTATATCTCGCATTGTTACTTGTTATAAATTTCTGTTATTTTAACTACTAACGAGACCTAATTTATAACACAATATGTTACAGAAATTGTGTTCTGTTATAATCTTGTTATTTCATTCTGATCGGGTAATCTTTCAACTTAAAAAGACCGCTACTATTTAATCTCACAGTATTTTTTATACTAAACATCCTCTTTGGTGATTTTATATCTAGTATAACGATGAAGAAATAACGCCTTTTAAAAACTGCCAAAGTCCATAAATAAGTTAAATTTGATGTCATGGTAATTGCGCACATTTTGATTGATTTTTGTTTCTCAGCAATGCTTGTTTCGTTCCACTTCTAAAGGAGATGAATAAAATCTCTAGTGAACTTTGCTCGGAAAATAATCGAACGTTTTACCTTTGAGCAAATCTGCAATACCCAAGCTTAAGCAATTTCTAATTTAAAACAACGGTCTTAGGATTTGATTGTTTCATTTTGGTCAGATGGTACTTTTCACTGAATATCTAGTTAGATAGTTAATGTTTTAATGAATCTATTACAATATTTCGAAAATAAATCAACACTAAAAATACTTAAACATCTCCGGTTCTTATCAACATCTCGAACTAACCCTCTGACAAATCGCACATCACTATACTCAGTCCCAGTCAATTCTGCCCGTGTTTTAGATTACTTACAAAATCCGAAATTCATATCAAATATATGCAGCTAGGTATCTACCTACAACAGCCGAAAATCTTTTTTTAAGCAAAATGTGAATTCCTCTGTCACCCATTAAACTTGTAAACACAACGCACACACAAAAACAAATGTATGTTTGTATACAAATGCACTCGATACACAACTGTTGTCGTTTAAAGTATTGAAATAATAATACCTGCTAAAGTTTTTACTTAAATACAGTACATCATCATTAAATCCAATTTTTTTTCTCGACTGGACCCTATCGGCTACGCCAACTAATATCGCATATACTACACGAACCCACACTTTTGCACACGCACATATGCGTAGCGTCAATTAATGAATGAAATGACTATAATGAATAAAATTATAATACATAAAATTAATTAAACGAATCAAACGAACAACACGAATGAAGTGAATGAAAAGTATTGTTGGAACTGGCAGCACGGACAATGTTGGAACTGGCAGCACGTACATTGTTGGAACTGGCAGTACGGACATGGTCGGAACTGGGAGCACGGACATACACGAGTAGGATTTACACATTTAGAGAGAGGAAAGATTTAGAGTGTAGAGAGGAAGAAGTGTCAGAATGAGAAAAAGGAAAAGATTAACAGCGTGCGGAAGAATTTCTATTTCTAAACCTAAACCCTAAAATTTATTGGCTAGTGTAAAACTTATTAACTAGTTAAAACTTAATATCTAGTGTAAAACTTAACCTATCTTAGAACTACTGCGAAACACTACTGTAAGTAAATTTGATTCAATTGCAATAATTAAAATATAAGCTAATTGGAAATTTATCCTAACCTAGATTCGCGTACGATAGAGTTAGTTTGCACTAAAAGCGGGAGATAGCGTATGCAATTGAACGAATACCGATTTATGTAAGTCTTTATTGTATAACTGCATTACCTTTATCTAAACAAATATAATTGCAGCTAAAAGCTGAATCGAAATCACAAATTGTGATTTGTTGTTTGCGATCTGCTAAACAGATTTCGGATCTTCACGCGCCCCGTCTTCTTGTTCTCCGGAACAAAACTTTTAGATAAATCGACCAACGGATCGATAATATGGCAACAAGTGGTAATAACGAGACCCCACAGACGCCAACCGGAGGCGTTGCTTCGAGCTGTGCGAATTGCGACCGTCCGGATAGTGCGGATAATTTTGTGCAGTGTGACAAATGCGACGCGTGGTGGCATATGTCGTGCGCTGGTGTATCGGAGTCGGTTGAAGGCCGTCCGTGGTCGTGTCGTAAATGCACCCCAGATAACGTAAGCATCCGTACGGTATCGTCAGCCACTCGAGCCGCTCGATTAGCGCTACAACTAGAGGAGCTTGAAGCGAAACGAGCCTTGGAAAAACAAATGTTGGAAGCGGAAAAACGACATCTGTCACAAATGTTCCAACTTAGAAAGGCCCAACTGGAATGTGAGGAAGAACACACGGACCGCAGCCGGATAAGCAAGCGGCAGAGTATCGACCAGGTGCGTCAGTGGATGGAAGAATGCGCTGAACAAGCAGAAGGTGCCGTTAGATTCTCAACCAATCTAGAAACAGCCTCGCTGTCAATGCCGCAGCAAACATCCCAGTTCGAGGGGAACACGAAAGACAGTTGCTACCCCGGTAGGACAGTGATGCCACAGGTAGGACAAGTCCAGAGTCCGCTGAGGCATCCTTCGTTACCAAACGTACTTCAGCGTACGTCATTGTCAGCAGTAAATCCAGCTGGCCAATACGGCTACTCCGTTCCAGGTGCCGGTAATTATAAGCAAATCCAACTGGTGGATACCGGTGCAATCCCCAAGGGAACCAACGTTGAGCAAGCCGTAGTAAGCGTTACCCACAACCCCGCAGGTAACCCTTTACCCCCCGTAGTACCAGGTAAGCCACCACATAGTAAAAATAAAGTGAAAGCCCAACTGTGTTGCGAGGATAATATTGCTCAATTAACCGAGCAGTTCGGGAACATTCAAATTCCCTCGGCATTACTAATGAACCAAAAGAGTGATGCTGTATTCCCAAAGAATCTAACGAGGAATGTGTGTATAGAGCAGGTACAACCGAACCCTTCGTTTGGAACAGTCCCAGTTCCTCAAGGGCTTTTGAATATGTCTACATTTGTTCCAACCCCCTCGCAGTTAGCAGCCCGACAGGTGATGACGAAAGAATTACCCCCCTTTTCGGGCAACCCAACCGACTGGCCCGTATTCATAAGCAGCTTTATGACAACTACGCTTGCTTGTGGATATTCGAGTGCCGAAAATTTAACACGTTTACAACGCTGCTTGAAAGGTGCTGCATACGAAGCTGTCCAGAGTCGTTTGGTTCTACCTGAGTGTGTTCCCCACGTGTTGGAGGACCTGCATTTTCTCTTTGGTAGGCCTGAGCTTTTAATCGACGCACTTCTTGAAAAGGTTCGTTCTGTCGCTGCACCGAAATCCGAAAAATTGGAATCCCTTATCGATTTTGGTATGGTGGTACGAACTCTTTGCGACCACTTGGAAGCTGCCGGTCAACGTGAACATTTATCGAATCCGTCCTTGTTGACGGAGCTTATCGGGAAGCTTCCCGCTCACGTTAAAATGGAATGGGGTGCACATCTGAAAAACTGCCGAGAAGTCAATTTGAAAACTTTCGCCAGTTTCATGTCCAGTGTGATGACTTCTGTGGGTAGAGTGACAATGACAAAAGTGAACAAGCCGCCGGAGAAAACGAATCAAAGAACTAGAGGATCGATTAACACACACGCTGCTAATCCAGTAGCCGCCGTTGTTCCGGATAGGTTGTGCTATTCGTGTAGAAAACCTGGTCACCGCATTCAGGATTGTGGAATGTTCAAAGCGCTGCCTATGGAAGAACGTTGGAGGTACGTGAATACGAACGGACTTTGCCGAAACTGCTTGAATGCCCACGGGAAACGTAGCTGTCGCAGCAAGGGCTCGTGTGGCATCCAGGGTTGCGAGTATCGTCATCATCCTCTACTGCACGCAGCACGAAACAATCAAGTCTTGAACGGCCAACTTCAACATTCAGCGGGAAACTTCACGCATAGAGTACTCGAACAAGTCATCCTGTTTCGTATTGTGCCTGTGGTGTTACGCGGGAGTAAAGCTACCATTAACACGTTCGCTTTTCTCGACGAAGGATCGTCACTGACGCTTGTCGAAGATAAACTTGCAAACGAGCTCGGCGCCAACGGGATTACGAAGCCTTTGTGTCTGATGTGGACCGGAAACGTGACGAGGATGGAATCAGCATCAAAACAAATTTCTCTGACGATCTCGGCGGTGAACGGAAATAAGGAGTACGAGGTAGAAGATGCACGTACAGTGAAGGAGTTGTCTCTTCCAAAACAAACAGTATCATTTGAACGCTTGGTCAACCAGTATCGTCATCTCCAAGGACTTCCGATTGCCAGCTATGAAGATGCTACACCCAGACTGTTGATAGGAGTAAATAACTTGAATCTGATTGTTCCACTACGAACTAAAGAAGGCCTACGTTACGAACCCGTTGCTGTCAAAACCAGATTGGGCTGGTGCGTCTACGGCGGAAAGATGGGTGAGGGAACAACACATACAGTGAACTGTCATTCATGCGGTTGCACTGTAACTCAAGAGCTGCATAACACAGTGAGAGATTATTTCGCGCTAGAGGATGTCGCGGCTAAGGCGGTGACCGTGCTTGTGTCAGAAGAAGAGAAGCGTGCCCATCGTATCCTAGAACAAACGACAACTCGTATTGGCAAACGCTTCGAAACGGGGCTGCTATGGAAGTATGACCATATTGAGTTCCCTGATAGCTACAATATGGCTATAAGCCGACTGGAATGCCTGGAGAAGAAACTGTCACGAGAACCGAAGCTTAAGGAGATCGTTCAGGAGCAGTTGACTGCATACCAAACAAAAGGCTACACCCATCTCGCTTCAAAGGAGGAACTACTCAATGCGGACCTGAAACGAGTCTGGTATCTGCCACTAGGACTGGTGACGAATCCTCGGAAGCCAGACAAAGTGCGAATAATTTGGGATGCAGCGGCAAAGGTCAGTGGAATTTCTCTCAATACGGCGCTTCTGAAAGGTCCCGATCAACTGACTTCGTTACCAGCGGTCCTGTTACGTTTCCGCCAGTTCAAAGTTGGAGTTACCGCAGACATCAAAGAGATGTTCCATCAAATCTCCATACGCAAAGAAGATCGCCACTCTCAGCGATTCCTCTGGCGTTCGGATCCTTCACACCGTCCGGAGATCTTCTTGATGGATGTGGCGACGTTTGGATCAACGTGCTCACCCGCATCAGCGCAATTCGTGAAAAACAAAAACGCTGAAGAGTTTCGGGAACAATATCCTCGCGCCGTGGAGGGCATAGTTGAAAACCATTATGTGGACGACTGCTTGGAGAGTTTTGAGAGCGCTGAAGAAGCCTTGCGCGTCAGTCGAGAAATGCGCATGATACACGATGAAGGAGGCTTCGAACTGAGAAGCTGGCATTCGAACAGTGCAGAAGTGCTAAATGGCTTAGGCGAAACCAAATCAGCTGAAACGAAGACCATCGTTCAAGGCGGTGGATTCGAGCGCGTGCTAGGACTACTGTGGAGTACGGAAGCAGATGAACTTCACTTCTCTACAACGATGACGAACGAGATCCAGAACTTGGTGGAAGGCAACCAACGTCCAACTAAAAGACAGATGCTGAAATGCCTAATGGGTTTCTTTGACCCACTGGGACTTATGAGTTTCTTCCATATCCATGGTAAGATGCTTCTGCAAGACGTCTGGCGATCGGGAATCGAGTGGGATGATGTGGTCAGCGATAGTATCTTTGAGCGTTGGCTGAAATGGACAAGACTCTTCAGCGAAGTTAGCGTAGTGCGCATACCCAGGTGTTACTTCCACGAAGCGACCCTAGAACACTATGATGGACTACAGCTGCACGTTTTTGTGGATGCTAGCGAGGTAGCTTACTCCGCAGCTGCTTATTTTCGAGTAGTGAATCCTCACGGTATAGGCGAATGTGCGTTGGTCGCTGCGAAAGCGAAAGTAGCTCCGTTGAAGCCCCTCTCAGTGCCCAGGATGGAATTGCAAGCAGCTGTTTTGGGATCGCGGTTGATGAAATTCGTGGAAGAAGCTCATAGTCTCACCATAGCGCGAAGGTACTTGTGGACCGATTCGGCTACTGTGCTGTCGTGGCTTCGAGCGGATCATCGCAGGTATAAGCAGTTCGTGGCCTGTCGTATTGGAGAGTTACTTACCACAACGGATGCCGGTGACTGGCGATGGGTGCCCTCGAAATTTAACCCTGCTGATGCCGCAACCAAGTGGGGTAAAGGCCCAAAATTGACAACGGACAGTATGTGGTTCAAAAGTCCAGAATTCTTGTGCGAACCGGAGACAAGTTGGCCTGTTCAAAGAATTCGTTCCGTGGACACGGAAGAAGAGTTGCGCCCTTGCTATGCGCACCGCGGAATTATCCTGCCAACGCTGATAATCGATTTGGATCGATTTTCAAAGCTTTCTCGGGCGGTGAGGACCATCGGCCACGTGCATAGATTTCTGGGGAACCTGAAACGGAAGCGACTCAGCGAGAATGCGGTAAATGGAAGATTCAGTTCGGAGGAGCTCAAATCGGCAGAACGCTCATTGATACGGATGGTGCAATGGCAGGCATTTCCCGATGAAATGGCGATAACAGCGCGAAATCAACAGAAATCAGCTGAGCAGTGGGAACCTCTGGACAAGAGCAGCAGAATTTACCAGTTGTCTCCGATCGTGGATGATTATGGGGTGCTCCGGATCGGCGGACGCATTGGGAAAGCCCCTAATATCGACCTAGATGCGAAGTTTCCGGTCATACTCCCACGAAATCATAGGTTTACCACACTATTGGTGGACGACTACCACCGTAAGTTTCGTCATGGTAACCACGAAACCGTGACAAATGAAATACGCCAAAAGTATTATGTACCGAGATTGAGAGTAGCAGTGAAGCAGCAAGCAACAGCTTGTCAATGGTGCAAAATAAATAAGGTCAAGCCGCAAACTCCGCAGATGGCTCCATTACCGGCAGCACGCATGGCCGCATTCACTAAACCGTTCACTTATGTGGGCCTCGATTTCTTCGGACCGCTACTCGTGAAAATCGGGAGAAGCAACGCAAAGCGTTGGATCGCTGTGTTTACATGCCTGACCATTAGAGCCGTTCATGTAGAAGTAGCGCATAGCCTCAGCACCGACTCGTGCGTGAAGTGCGTACGGCGTTTCGTTTGTCGACGGGGTTCGCCGGCAGAGATACACAGCGACAACGGCACCAACTTCCAGGGTGCTAGCCGACTGTTGAGGGAACAAATGCAAGAAATACAAGGAGAGCTTGCAGCAACCTTCACCAATACGAGCACAAAATGGTTATTCATACCACCCGCGACCCCTCACATGGGTGGATCGTGGGAAAGAATGGTGCGCTCTATCAAAACCGCGATGGAGACGGCCTACAACAACTGTCGTAAGCTGGACGACGAAGCTTTGGAGACGTTAGTCGTAGAAGCGGAGGCGATCGTAAACACTCGTCCCTTGACGTATTTGCCATTGACTTCCGAAGAAAGTGAAGCCATTACTCCGAACCACTTTCTGTTGGGGAGCTCAAGCGGTGTTCGTCAGCCAACGGTTGAACCAACGGATTCATCGGCAGCCTTGCGGACCTCCTGGAATCAGATTCAGTTTCAACTAGACGTCTTCTGGAAAAGGTGGACTCGGGAATATCTTCCGACCCTCACGAAGCGCACGAAGTGGTTCGGGGATGTAAAGCCTGTCGCCGAAGGAGACTTGGTGTACATCGTGGACGGAGACAGAAGAAACGGCTGGGAACGAGGTCGCGTGCAGTTAGTCATCAAAGGAGCGGATGGGAAGATTCGTCAAGCGATTGTACAAACTGCGAGGGGGGTTGTGCGTAGACCTGTCTCGAGGTTGGCTGTCTTGGAGGTGGATCGTAAAACTGAACCTGGTGGCCAGTGTTACGGGGGGGAGGATGTTGGAACTGGCAGCACGGACAATGTTGGAACTGGCAGCACGTACATTGTTGGAACTGGCAGTACGGACATGGTCGGAACTGGGAGCACGGACATACACGAGTAGGATTTACACATTTAGAGAGAGGAAAGATTTAGAGTGTAGAGAGGAAGAAGTGTCAGAATGAGAAAAAGGAAAAGATTAACAGCGTGCGGAAGAATTTCTATTTCTAAACCTAAACCCTAAAATTTATTGGCTAGTGTAAAACTTATTAACTAGTTAAAACTTAATATCTAGTGTAAAACTTAACCTATCTTAGAACTACTGCGAAACACTACTGTAAGTAAATTTGATTCAATTGCAATAATTAAAATATAAGCTAATTGGAAATTTATCCTAACCTAGATTCGCGTACGATAGAGTTAGTTTGCACTAAAAGCGGGAGATAGCGTATGCAATTGAACGAATACCGATTTATGTAAGTCTTTATTGTATAACTGCATTACCTTTATCTAAACAAATATAATTGCAGCTAAAAGCTGAATCGAAATCACAAATTGTGATTTGTTGTTTGCGATCTGCTAAACAGATTTCGGATCTTCACGCGCCCCGTCTTCTTGTTCTCCGGAACAAGTATTGAACAAATAAAACTACTAAAATGAATAAAATAAAGGAAATGATCAAAATTAATATTATGAATAAAAGATTAATAAAATAATAAAATGAATGGAAAGAATGAAAAGAATAAAATATAGAGAATTAAGAAAATGACGAAAATTCCATAACTAATTTAGTTAAGAAAATGAATAAAATCACTAAAATGAATGGTAGAGTAGAGCGAGTTTATGTAGGTCAGTTTTTTTTTTGGGCGAGCTCGAGCGATAGTGTTTTTGCACTGATTTTAACAACCAAGCACTCGTTGGAAAGGTTATACATCCGGAAACATTTCAACAATAATGTTTTTATGCCTGGCTAAACTAAATCCAATGAGGGAAGGGTACTTTTTTCGATGTATTTCAAATCTGGGGGTACGACAGGTCACTATATTCGAGGTTAAATAAATCAATGTACACGCCTAGAAAATCAGCGATTAAACTTTTATTTGAATAGTATGAACACTGCTGAGAATTAAAAAAAATAACACAAATAATCCATTGACGTCATTCAGGTAAGGAACTGAGAAAGTGGCAAATGACGTAAAAAATAATAAGCCGCAGAGATGTAAAAAACCGTTTTTTAGCAGCTGCGTCTGGTTCTATACTTGCGAATGACTTCTTAGATGTGCCCGTCGTCGCCGCCAGACTGTGGAATGGAAGTTGTGCATTCCAGCTCACGTGGTTGCTTAGCTGTAGGTCAACCAAGTTTGCGCTTCGGGGCATTTTTTGGATTCCTTTTTCTTCTCTTTTCCTGCCATGTTTTTTCAATTATCTGCTTCAACTACACCTTAAATTATTACATTGGTAGCTCACGCGAAATATCTGACGAGCTTTCATTGATGATGAGCACTTTCCGTTCTCATAAGCACGTGATGTTTAAAACAGAACCTTAAATTGTTTAGAGGCTTATCGAATACTGGCGCCATCTTAAACAGATGCAATTGCTTTCTTTATGTCCTCTTCACTTTGTTTTGGAGTTTTTAGCAGGAAATGCACATTTTTCCTGTCAAAATAATTTAAATTTTACATTATAGGAGTGATCTGTTGGGCCCCTAGCGTTGATTTCCGTATTTTTTCAAAAACAAAAATAACGAAAAACCAACACAAAACTCGTGTTCAGCGTTAATTTTTATTTAAGAAAAAAACCCTCTTGACATTTTGCTTTTCTCTTATGAAGAAATGCTATGCAATCACTCCAAAAATCAGCTTTTCAACAGAAGCCCGAAGAGCCGAGTGTCATATACAATTCGATTCTGTTCGTCGATATCGCAAAATGTCGGTGTGTATGTATGTATGTATGTATGTGTGTATGTGTGTGTCAAATAATGTCACTCAATTTTCTCAGAAATGGCTGAACCGATTTGCACAAACTTATTTGCAAATGAACGGTATAACGCTCCCATACGGCGCAATTCAATTTTTAGTTGATCGGATTTCCGGTTCCGGAGTTGCGGGTTGAATAGTGCGGTCACACAGCAAATTCCCTTATAAACTGGTAACCCCATGCTGTCCGAATGATGAAATACCATTTTCCAAAAATGATCTAGCCTATCTTTAGAAAAGGGCCAAACTTTTTTTACCATTTTTTTTCAAATAGCTCTAGACTAAAAATGACAATTCCTACAAAAAACGTTGTAGTAGTGATTTTCGCAAAATTAGTCAAATTTTTGAATAAAAATATTGAAAAAAATTTCATTGACTCCTACACTGAAAAAAATCGATTTAAAAAAATTCAAAGTCGATTTACAAAAAAAACCATTTTTGATTTGGATGAAGTTTTGTTCCAAGATAGTTAATTATGTTTCCTACCTACCGTCAAAAATTCAAGTTGGGCACTTTCAAGGAAAAAAAGTCATTTGAAAAAAACTTTTCCTTGTCCAAACTGAATTTTTTTTCAGTGCATTTTTATCGGAAACTAAACCAGTGAAAGTCATAATCATCACAGAATCCATTTTCCCAGCTTCTAGTTGCCTGATACATGCAAAAAGTATCAGTAACGAATATGGTATATATTCATAACAAACTTGAATGAAGACTGGAAGACTGGAAGATTGGAAGATCGGAAGACTGGAAGACTTGAAGACTGCAGTTCATTTGTTCCTCTCAAAACTGATAAATTTTATGAAACAATTGACAAACTTTTCTAAAATTTATTTTATGTCTTTATGAGCAGCAGTACAATACAAAAATAAGCAAAACTTAGCAAGCTTGTGCGCAGAATGGCATTTTGTTGCAGCATCCCATGGAAAATGACCCTGTGATGCTATTAGTGGCACTCTCAAGCGAATGGCGACTATGGAAATAGCATAACAACTCCTCGAGAGTTATATAACTGGGCAGTTGAACAAACTGATAAAAATATCACAAAATTAATTTTCTGCTACATATTCACCGAACAGTACAACAAAATGTCAGAAGAACTCGAAGAACTGTAACGCCAAAACAATATCTGAAACTCAAAAATTCTACAGTTTTGTGCCTATTCCTGGTGGCAAAGTAGAGACGAAAAGGTAGTCTAATTCAGAAGATGAACCACAAAAATTTTCCTTGTATAGAAATTATACAAAATAGCATGCATGAAGATAGTTTTAAGACAAATGTTATATATAAAAATAAATAAATAATTATGTAAAATTCAAATGAAAGAAATGTCAAGAAAGTTTGAATTTAAGTAAAGGAATAAAGCATTGACTTCATTACATCAAACTTATAATATATTGGTAGTACATTTTTCAATAAACAAGCATAAATTTATAAAAATAAATTGATAATTGTCGGAGTTATTGCTTTTTCCCCGAAACCCTTTTTTAATTAAGAGGCTTGCGTTGATCACGATTGAACACCAATGGATCATCAAAAATCCCAAAATTCAAAAAATTCCATTAGTATATGAGTACTCCTCGTACCTTAACGATTAGATGAATAAATAATAATTTTTTCCTGCATTCGAGAACGTTTTTAGTAAAAATCGCTGTTTTAAGCTTTACAAATTGTATTAACAAATTCTTATTCATGAAACGAAAATTTATAAATAAAAAATAATCGTTAAAGTATGAGAAAAATTAATTACGATCAATTGAAAAAACAATTAAGAAAATTGATTGAGTACTTTTTCGGCAATCGTGATCACGGAAAAACCATTTTCAGTAAGATGACATTTCGAGATTAAAATTTCAAATTGTAACTGCTCTTGGTAGACGGAGCGCGCTTGGAGGCGCTGTAACTTTTGATCTATTTCTCGGATCTCTATAAAAATTTAGGAAAACATTCTCAAGGAGTTGTACTTTCAGATAAAAAGTAGTTAACCTCTTAATAAAAATATGCTTAGTCGCTAAATTAAACAATATCTTCTCACAAACTGAGTTTTATTGGATTCTGAGATGATTATGACTGTCATTGGTTTAGTTGTTGATAGAAATACACTGAGGAAAAAAATCAGTTTGGACAAGGAAAAGTTTTTTTCAAATAACTTTTTTTTCCTTGAAAGTACCCAACTTGAATTTTTGACGGTAGGTAGGGAACATAATTATCTATCTTGGAACAAAATTTCATCCAAATCAAACATGTTTTTTTTGTAAATCGACTTTAAATTTCTAAAATCGATTTTTTTCAGTGTAGGAGTCAATGAAGAATTTTTTCAATTTTTTTTTTTCAAAAATTTGACTAATTTTGTGAAAACCACTTCTACAACATTTTTTTGTAGGATTTGTCATTTTTAGACTATAGCTATGTGAAAAAAATGGTAAAATAGTTTGGCCCTTTTCAAAAGACAGTCTAGATCGTTTTTGGAAAAACAAAGTATGCAAAGTGGCTTTTTGTGACAAAGTCTTCATGTACAGAAAGTTTCATTAAAATCTGCGAGGGTGCTGCCAACTCTGAATACGATTTAGCGCGAAATTCGTCATACTTTGTTTTTCCAAAAATGATCTAGACAGTCTTTTGAAAAGGGTCAAACTTTGTTAACCATTTTTTTTTCAAATGGCTATAGTTTAAAAATGACAAATCCTACAAAAAAAGGTTGTAGGAGTGATTTTTACAAAATTAGTCCAATTTTTGAATAAAAATATTTAACAAATTCTTCAACGACTTCTACACTGAAATAAAAAATCGATTTTCAATTTTAAAGTCTATTTTCAAAAAATCCAGCTTTGATTTGGATGAAATTTTATTCCTACACTGAAAAAAAAAATTTCCGACACTGAAAACAAATCAGTTTGGACAAGGAAGATGTTTTCAAAAAATTGAAAGTGCCGAACTTGAATTTTTGACCGTAGGTAGGGAACATAATTATCTATCTTGGAACTAAATTTCATCCAAATCAAAGATGTTGTTTTTTGCAGATCGATTTCAAATTTTTGAAATCGATTTTTTTCAGTGCAGGAGTCGATAAAGAAAATGTTGGGAAATGCAAAAACCCCGGGTTTCCCGGGAAATAAATTCCTGGGATGAAAGCTCTTCTTTTTACCTGGTCATACAATACAAAACACTAGACACTTTCAGTCCACAGACAACGCTTTGCACTTATCAATGACAGATTCCCACCTGCGCGTTCTATGTTGAAACGGTTCGCTATCGTAAGCCCTGAACAGCAGATGCTAAGACAATGTGGCTGCTGTTTTGGTAATAATGGCAACTACAAACTCACCAAAAACTGTGTTCAAATCAAATGCTAGCGTTCGGTGCAAACGCCGATAACATTATGAGAAATATAACTCGCAATATTATATTTACGTGTGAATTGCTTGCATACGGAGTATTTCAACAATTTAATTCCATGCCTTCATCCGTCGATCGGTGAAACAAAACGTTTGAAATATCCTTTGTTGTATTTTACGTTGAAGCAGTTTAGTTCAACAATAAGATTACTTGATTTCCAGTCGTTTGTGTCTTGGCTGAAAAGGTAGTGTAACGGTAAATGCAATTGTGTCTGGACTAAAAAAAGCGTTACAAGCCGAGACAAGCGTTTCAAGCTTTAGCTCAGATAGGCCTTTTAAGTTTTGTGCTAGGCTGAAACGTTCGTGTCCAGACTGAAACTGACAGCATCAAACCAACAGCGTTGGATTATTGTTTTCAACAAAAACTTAGTTCGCCCAAATATTAACTAGACGAAACCAAAAACTCAACTAATTTTTCAGTTGAAATTGTGATGAATCGGTTTTCCGTGTAGATAAAATTAACAGCGAAACCTAAACATTTTGAATTCAGCTTCACAAGCCTTGGAATCCAAATTCCAAGATCCAAAATTAACGATTCAAAAGCCAAAAAAAAATGATATCCACTTTAATTTAATTGTAACTTTAACCTTTAAGCATTTCCCTACATAAGCAGAACTTTTACATGAATGAAAAATAACTAACATTTTTGTTGGATATTTTAAAAACATAATGCAATGAACGAAATGATGTAACAAGCTCATTGAGCTAGGCTTTGGTGGCAAACTAGTTACAGCTTGATTTAATTAAAGCGCACCGCTATTTCAAATCAAAATCGATCAAAAAACTAACTCAGTAACTCTGAGATATACTTTCTGTGCTCCATTACTCACATTGGAACTTAAAAATATTTTCTAAAAATTGCATCGCTTGTGGTAAAATATAGTACGCGTGAAAACAACTGAACAGCCTTGTAAATCGACTCATGTGTTTTCACTGTTCCAGCATTTCAGAATTTTTCTAGCCCATAATTTGTCAGTTTTGGCATTGCATATCCAGCGAAAGCCACCCGTTACGAATCTGAATGGACATAGGATTTTGTTCCATCCTGCGGTGACTGATCCTGAGTCCAAATCGAATCGGTGACTACACCATTCATCTCTACTTTGTGGGTAGGTACGTAGACACAGTACTCCTTCGTAAAAAAAAATGTCCCCAACAATGTCAGACGAAACGAGGACATTAGCATTGTATTGGCACACCTGCGTTGTGTAAAATTTTATTTTAGCATTTAATTTGAAATTGTTTTAAAAACTTTACGATGCATGCAATTTAATGTTCAAGCTCTTGAGCTATATGATCAAACAATTGACATTTCAACCGATAACATCTCTCTCATTTTGAGATTGTGCACTCGTGCTCACACTAAAGACCTAAAGTATCTGAAGACCCAAACCCACCTACTGCCAAGCAAGGCGCAATATTCAAGTGCGATAAGAGCCAGGCTAGACACTTGACTAGTAGTTATACAATTACCTCCATTAGCAGCCATCTCTAAGCAGGTGTACATAATTGGAAGCTACAGATCATGGTGCCTAACTTGAAAAGCCCACCCGAAGCAAAATCTTGCTAGAAGTGTCATTTACACACCTGGACGCCAGCCCGTTATCTTATAATTACGCTTTCGTGCTGCTCAAATAAATCATCCTCTCAGAAGACAGACAACATCTAGATCGAATCCTCACTCTTATGTGAGTGTGTGTGTGTGTGGTTTCACATTCAAATTCAATCTCAACTGTCGGGATTATCTCACCGAAACGAATTTAAACACAGGAACGAAAAAGCCCCATCCCACCCCAACCATCCCCGGAGATCCAATCATTGTTCATTGCGGTCGTCTTACTTTTGAACTTCAGTTTGCAACTCTACCTGCGAGAGCAATTTTCGCCTACCACCTGCTGCTGGCTGGGGAGGGAACAAGCTGTAGTTACTAATTAGCGAAATTCCGATTCGTTGCAAAGTTCAACCTCTCGGAAATAACACGTAGCTAGTGTGTTGTTCATATTAGCTATACATACCGGTAGCTATAGTTAGGTGCACCTACAACTTCTCTCCATGTGGCCAAAAACTAAACACCCACTATAGTCACAAAAGGAGCTGCACTCGTCAAGCATCTCACTTTGCAGATATCTTAGTGGAGTTGGGGGTTGGTTGTGGTAAGTTAATGGTGGGGGGAGGGAAGGAGAGGGATGTCGGTTCGTTTATCATCAAAGCGCGCGAGAATGGCTGGCATCGTACTGCATCCGAGTCGTTGGCAGCGCTTTGCACGCTTTGTGTGTACATATCGGTTGTTGTTCTCCGTAACGGGGATCCCTGTTAGGTGGTAGGAAGTTTCATATCCTAGCAAATACCGAAAACAGCAATCTTTTTGTAGGTGGTTGGAAACGTCTTTAGTTCGTATTCTAACAGCTATAACGAAATCTTTTGAATAGTCATTTCTATCGAAAGTTTAGGGATTGAATCTGTAAGACGACTTCACATATGTAAATGATTGTACAACACCCTACTTCTACGTACGAAAATCTTTACCAACAGTGGGTTTTGGTAGCATTGTGTACATTTACAGGGTGTATTCGTAAAAATAATATAAACACATTTCTTTATTTTTTCACAACGAGAGTAAAAAAATAAATTGCAAGACTAGTTCTAAGTGTAGTAACCCGTTCAGAACGATCTAACAAAATAATAACAAAAACATGTTAAGATTGATAGAAATAACAAATTAAGTTTTAAGTTTGTTAAAGATTATCACATATTGAAAAAAATTCGGGAAAAATATTACATGAATATTGCATGTTCTAATACGTTTGTATCGTTTGGGTATTCTGGGTAAATCAGATTTCATAAAATTTAGGCAGGACAAAACTAAGCTTCCAAGATTCTATCGTTTTTATTCTGCAGGTTAACATCGTTTTTATCGCCAAGCCCAATATATCGCTTCAGAGCATCTCAAAAATAAAGAAATGCCGAAAATTACAAAAAAAATGTGATTTGGACGGCGATCCGCGAATGTGGTCAAATGACCACTACCTATAACAATTAACGATGAGATATACAAGAAAACGTGTCTTCAGAAATAACCTTTACAATTGCTAAGAAAGCAAAGCGGTTCTACGTCTACGTTTTGGATCAGACCATGCACTACGTATAAAACGTGCGGAAATGGTTCTACACCAATTAACGAAAAATGGAAAAAAATCTGGGCTTTTATAAAGACTGTACTTCGTTAGTAGGATAAAATTCTTGAAATTGAATGAAATAATAAGTCAAAGATTTACGTTTCAACTTCGTCTCATCAGTATCTGGCAGACCGTCTTGGCAATCTAGTCGAAATCAAAACACAAATCCTTGACTACCTAAAATTAGCTACGTGTTGAGCCCTTCATGTACGTAACGATTTTAGTCATTTTTTTCTTGAAGAATCGAAGTATATCAAACAGGTTATGTAGACAATAACTCATTATCAACTTTTCTATTCCTTTAAACCTTCAAGATAGTCCGACATTTTGGTAAATAATCATGTGCTATTTTTTTACAAATACACCCTTTACTTTGCAACGCTATCCTACACCTACACTTCCTCTATCCACCAACACCGCTGTGCCAAATTAAATTGAGATTGTGCTTTCTTGTTTCAAATCCCGGTGGAACGTTCCCGAAGGTAAAGAACATCATGAAGTACTAGTTGGGTTGAGATTCGTAAACAAGCTCGTTCGAATATTGAGACCGCGTTGGCTGGAGTGAGGTTAACTGGGGAAGTTATCCAGCGTTGATGGATAGTGTAAATCTGTTTACTTAAGCATTGCATTGAAAAAAAAATATTCATAAAGTTCACAAAAATGAGGGCGATACCCTTGATAATAAATTAAAATAATATTGAAAAGTTTGAAAATCAACTAGAATCTCGAACATGTCGATGACAATTCCAACTAAATTAGACGATTATCAATATTCAAACAAAATAGCTTATTATAAAAAATACTTGTCAAAACAAGGCCTAAAGGCCTACTTTAACTCTTTGAAAGATTTGCGGTTCTTCTTAATACGTCTTCATTGGAAGGATTATATACCTCAGAATGTGGTAAAATTCAGCATGTTTCGTTATTTCTTACTAGTTTCTAGTTGACGGAACGATAGTCGGCCAGGACTAGAGTTTCTACTCAGATAAACCCAGGGTTGTGGTTTTCGGTCTAAAGCAAGTAAATGGCATTGCTGAAGACAAAATCCTTGCGAAAGAGTACCGTGTCTATCGTCCCGCGCACAAGGTAGAGATAAATGGCGTTATTATCGATTCGAGTTTGGCATACTGTTTCAAATATCTCCTGATTTAGCTTTATTTTGGCGCGATTGCATTCAGGATCAGTCACACAACACGAGATATTTCAATCAGACTCGTGTCGGGTGACTTTTGCCGAATCTGCTTTGCCTAATGACATCCTCTTCGATAAGGTTCGTTTACCTATTCGCGTTTTTTGTGCTCGGGTCATGAAGGCAAGCAACTGTACAGCACGGCCACCTGAAAAGTGTTTCTACTGTAAGGATAGTTTATATGAGCTCTCGACATGTTCTGCGCACAACGAGCGTGAGTAGCAATTGCACCGTTTTCTTGAAGGACGTTATAAGAACTCTTACGCAGAAATGCTGAGAGTGTCATCAACTATGGCATTTTTTTTTTCGCTCTCTTGAACTAGGTTTAGGAAGAGTGTGATTTTGACTATCCCTAAGAGGGGACATTTTATATTATGCATATCTATCTTCTATCTATCTATCTATCTATATATATAAAAGTCAAAGTTTGTATGTATATGATTTATAGACTCCCAAACGGCTTAACCGATTGCCGTAAAAATTGCTACATAGTAGGCATTTGTTATGGGGCGTGTTTGTGTGCTATTGGTTGGGGATTATCTGCCCGCCAGATGGCGTTTCGGAACAAATTGTGTTGTCGTCCTATTTCGTTGAAAGTCGCAGCAACGCGCGATGGGTATTAGCAGGTAAGCTATAAGAGGAGGATTATTTCTTCACCTAGATTCCTTGCAACGGTTTCCTCTAAGTGACCACCAAAAATAACAAATCGAGGAAGCGCTGCCGCAAAACCGAAGCAAACAGCTTCTGTGGGTAACTTTAGCAACTACGCAGGTAAATCGATTGCGTTGTACGCAGGTCATCTGGGTTCGATTCTCAATCCCGCACATAGGGATGGATATTTCTCTAAAGATATTTTTCTAATCAGAAAAAGATGTGAGTAGCCTATAGGTTAAAGCCTCTATAATCAAAAATTAAAAGCAGCTTATTGTTTTGGAAATATGAGCTCAAACAAACAGTTCCCATCGCTTCCTGCGACACCAAAAACCTCAACTGTCCCAATTCAGTCAGATACTCAACCTAGTACTGAACTGATGGAATTCTCTGACATCCATCAAGGACGTGATATGTGAATCTCTCAATGCCTCTTGCTCACTTTTGTCTCTATAGTGAGAACATTTTGGAAACAGTTGACTGCGAAATGGCCCCTTCTTGGAGAGATTGCGTGACCTCACTCGAAACATTGATTGAAAGTGCTACGCAATTTCGTTATACCAAAAAATCGGATTTTCACAAGAGCTGTCTTCTCAGCGATAGTAGGCGGTTTTGATTGTCTTGATTCATGACACCCATATTCGGTCTGGTCTGTCAATCGAAGAGTGGTCAGACTTGTACACGGAGATGGCTTCGGCGTTTGAAGACAGCCTCAGCTTGATGGAAGCCAATACGGTCGTTGTTGGTGCCGGTTTGTCGACGAGTTAACGAGAGAAACATCGACGAGCATTCTACAGGGCACTGCCCAACGTACCAATACTAATGAAAGCGTTGAAGATTCGATCCGCTGGATATTCTATTGCACCAGTAAAGTATGTACGGACTTTGTACCGGCACAGATGATCTATCGATGGTGGGGTACTCCGTTGCTCTTCTGTCATCCAACAATAACACTCCAGGGTTAGACATAATCGAATTCAACTTGTTGAAAAATCCAGGAGACGTGATACGACCTGATTGTCGGTGATGGAGTACGGGTGTTCCTGCTCTAGCCTCCTCTGCGAACGTAGGTGTCATCAAACTGGAGAGAATCGAATTACCTAGAATCCCGGATTACCTACGCCCGCCAATATCACCGCTTCATTCAAGCTCAATGATTCTACTTCAGTTTACGTTGCAAAATTAGCTACCATTCAGTATAGCAGCTTTGGCTCTATTCCCAGTGCTTTGATCAAACATAGAGCTTTGGCTCTATTCCCAGTGGTTGGTAAAACCAACCTGCAAAGCACTGGAAAAATTCGGGAGTCCTTCTGAGCATTATCTGAAAAATCATACCAGAATACGTTACCTTACTTTGAGTACCTTCGTATTACTCTATTCCGGGCGATCAGAAAGCGGATTGTATAACTGGGCACCATGGAAGGGAACATCTACGAAAGACAACTCTGCTTCAATGAATTTTTCTGCATCACTTGCCAGTGGACACTCAAAAATTCTATTATCTCGATACCTTGAATATTTAGTGGCTGTTATGTTTTGGATCACGTCAAATCATTACACGTTGGCAGTCTTACCATCAACATCGACAAGTTTGCACCTGTGTACAAAATTTCATGCACGCGTTCAACCTCAAACATGCTTTGCCTTTGTGTACAGGTTTGCCTCGAACACTGTACCCAAGCGAGCGATGTGCAAACTTAGGTTTAAACACCGTGTATGCACACCGTGTGCGTACACAAGAAAGGCACACACAAAACAGAATGAGTTAACGCTAGTGATGATAAGTGAGAGAAAGAGAAAACTAGTGTCAAAATCATGTGTGTAAGAACACCGTGTACGTACATGGGGTTCGGTTGTGAAGGTTGCGTACCAAAACAAGTGCGCATGCTCGTGCACTTGTTTTGGTACGCATTAACGCCGAATATTGTGCACCAGGTATCAGTTATTGGATTACACCCTAGTTTCAATAAAAATTCAATTGATCCTCTTAATAAATGTAGTTTTTTGCGGGGCAAACTATTTTTAGACGTTTCAATAAATGGTATGTTTTTAACCGATAGGTTAATGTTCTTAGAATATTCTTCCAAAGCCTATAGTTTTCTGATGATTAAAACTTAAGGTTAGACATTTGATGATTATTTGATACGACCCAACTATTGCGCTAAACGGAGCTGTGGTTCTTTTATATATTTTTACATGACGTACAATGTCACGCGGCGGAAAACATTTGATTCCTCGACAATTGCGTCTTATGGATTGCTCATTTCGCTGTCGCTATTGTACACGTCTGTGTTATCATCGCGGTTGCTGTCTTGACGCTTGCGATCTGATGTCTTTCCTTATTCTTGCCCTTAGGTGCCATGAGTGCGAACCCCCCGCCCATAGTGGTAGCTTCCTTACACGCTATATTGAATTGA
The DNA here is from genome assembly GCF_030247195.1 of Topomyia yanbarensis. NCBI lineage: Eukaryota > Metazoa > Arthropoda > Insecta > Diptera > Culicidae > Topomyia > Topomyia yanbarensis. Next base: position 56,767,763 of record NC_080672.1, read on the forward strand.
AGCTGTCATTATTTTCGGTTTATATTTACAATTTCATAAAACTAAAACATAAAACTACAATACGAAACTAGCTGAAAATTACGTTCAAAGACTATGGAAATTTTATAATATATATATATATATATATATATATATATATATATATATATATATATATATATATATATATATATATATATATATATATATATATATATATATATATATATATATATATATATATATATATATATATATATATATATATATATATATATATATATATATATATATATATATATATATATATATATATATATATATATATATATATATATATATATATATATATATATATATATATATATATATATATATATATATATATATATATATATATATATATATATATATATATATATATATATATATATATATATATATATATATATATATATATATATATATATATATATATATATATATATATATATATATATATATATATATATATATATATATATATATATATATATATATATATATATATATATATATATATATATATATATATATATATATATATATATATATATATATATATATATATATATATATATATATATATATATATATATATATATATATATATATATATATATATATATATATATATATATATATATATATATATATATATATATATATATATATATATATATATATATATATATATATATATATATATATATATATATATATATATATATATATATATATATATATATATATATATATATATATATATATATACAGGGTGTTTGGTTCATGGTTAAGAATCTCTCGGGGGGTGATAGACTGCCATATTTGGAGAAAAAAAGATGGGTGGGTAATGTCTGCGACATAACCGGAGAGATGTAGAATACATAAGGAACACGTTCTTCAAATATGTTGATACTCATTGGAATTTTCGGACAAAAGGTGATTTGGGCGAGGAATATTTCAAATTATTCTTTACAAAAATGATGGTGGTCCTGAAAAGGACCGGTTTTGTTGGCGTTGTTGGCCTTGGTGAGGGAGATGGCTAACGATGAAATTAATTGTTAGCATGAGGAAGTCGCGTAGTACTGGCCAATGGAAGAACAGATAATAATTGATTCCTGAAAATCAATTTTTCTTTATTCATGTAAATTATACATACTTACAAATCTAACAGAAGATTCCTGATCATATTTCTGAATCATTAGTGCGAACATTGTGTAATTTGGTTAAGTACAATGAAAGTTACAAACTTTCCAAACTCGACCTTCTGTTCATTCAGAAATATTGAAATGGGGTGTCGTGGTCACAATAAAAAAAGATGGGTGGGTAATGTCTGTCACATAACCGGAGCGTCGTGATTTCAATTCGAGACGTTAATTTAAATCTAATAATATTCAACAGAATCACGTGAGAATGGGAAATTTTCAAATAATTCTCTATGGTAATAATGGTGGTTCTGAAAAGAACCTTTGGTATCGGCGTTGGTGTTGATGGTGATGCGCTGGATCGTTGGATATTTTTGGCATGATAGTTACGTGCCTGGCGAACTGTTTTGTAGCCTCGAACAAAACGACAAGACTGGCTTCTTCGGGTACCATTACGGCTGAACTTTATAAGCTTAGCTCGACTTTGAAATCCTGCACAATCTCACGAATCAGACACTGGTAGGGCCATTTTGTTTGCTACTAGCACGGAGCTGCACAAAAAATCATTTAATGCAGTTAGTTCACGGGGGCTGCCAAAAAGCTTGAATAGAAGCATGCGACTTCAACGTTTCTCTTAAACACATGCAACAACACATTCGTTTTGGTAATACTGATAATAACAGTAGAAAGGAATGGAAAAGCAGTGCACGAAACGAGCGAGAGGATAATTTAAATTTTTGTTCCGTGTGCAAGCTACTTCTTTCCACCCAACGTATTATGTTGCTTGTTGAAAATTTGCTACACACCTTAAAATAAAAGTTTCAGTTTAACTCTCACTAGAACACAATTGATTGGTCCTGAAAAGAACCGTTGCTTTTATTGTAATTTACGCCCACTCCCACAAACCGACCAAGTAGGCATCAGTGGCTTCATTACGGCTGAGTTTTGTAAGCGTAGCTCGACTTTGAAGTAATACACAACCTTACGAACCAGACGCTGGAATGTTAGCCAGCGGATTAGTTGCTCCGTTGCCCTTTAGTTGGGGCGAAATACTAGCATGGCGACAGTTCCTGATCGGTAGTTGGTTGCGATGGGCCACCAGTAGCTGGGGCACTTTTGCGGACCGTCATCATCGCCAACTGCTTTCCTCCGGTGGACTGGCTGCTTGCTAGTGCTTGAACGAATACGAATGATGAGAAAAACCGACCGACCAATATTCATATATGAAAACACAAGAAAGCACTACTATCGCTCTCCCGCTCGTTTTCGTGCCATTCCTGTGCCTTTCCTTTCCGTTCGGCTACCAATACTAGCATAACCAAAACGAATATTCTGTCTTTCCATCGCCTTCAATCTAGTGGCCAGTGCTAGCAAACTTGCATGTTCAGTTTTTCAATAACAACATTCCAACAATATTTTCAAAGAATGTTGCAGATTTGAAAAGAAGGAAGGAGAAGATTTTCACAAATTTAAATTCTTTTGTTTTATTTGTTAGCGCTGATAAAGGCTATTTAGTTTGCTACTAGCAAGGAGCTGCACAAACAAATCGATTTATGCAGTTAATCAACGGATACTGCCAAAAAGTTCGAATAAAAGCATGCGACTAGTGTACTTTGCATGTTCTATATTTTATCAATACTAGAGAGGATCAATAAAATAATTCAAATTGTTATAGCGACATGCAATTGTGGCAACACTGGCCATGAGATGGTGGGGGAACACGCACATTCGTTTTAGTTATGATGGTAGTAGCAGCAGAAAGGAATGGAAAAGCAGTGCACGAAAACGAGCGAGAGAAGATAATTTAAATTCTCTTTCTTTCTTTCCACACATCGTATTTCTTATATTGCTTTCTGAAAATTATTTGTTATACACCATAAAATGTAAATTTCAGTTTAACTCTTATTAGAACACAATTAATTGGTCCTGTAAAGAACCGTTTATTGTTTTATTGCGGGAGCATAATTCAGACGCACTCCCCGCGGACACGGTGAGCTAGAAAGCACTATTTTGCATTCTCGAACAAACCGACCAAGTAGGCATCGTTGGCTTCTCGGGGCATCATTACGACTGAGCTTTGTAAGCGTAGCTCGACTTTGCAGTCCTGCACAATCTCACGACCCAGACGCTGGAACGATAGCCTACTCTGTTGCCCTTTAGTTGGGGCGAAATTCTTGCAGGGCGACAGTTCCTGATCGGGTTGCGATGAGTCACCAGTAGCTGGGGCACTTTTTCCGCCGTCGTCATCGCCGACTGCTTTTCTTCGGTGGACTGGCTGCTTGCTAGTGCTTGAACGAATACGAATGATGAGAAAAACCGACCGACAGATATTTATATAATCGCGCTAATATGCACTACTATCGCTTTCTCGCTCGTTCTCGTGCCGTGCATGAGCCTTTCCTTTCCGTCCGGCTTCTAATGGCCTAACCAAAGGAATATGCCGTCTCCCCCACCAAGTGCTCTCGTCAAGCAACCCAATGCGAATAACCATACGAACAAACATGTAATGGACCTATATATAAACTTTTCATTATTTTATTGTTCGGTTGGTCTACCATAACGACGGCTCTGTGCGGGATGGGCTGAAAATTTTCACTTTTCCGAGTCGTTTTCGAAAGATTTTTCAAAACACATTTTTTTTGTTATTAGTACATGTTATACATACTTCAAATTTTAATACAGCATAGAGGAACATATTTGCAACAAATTGGTCTAAAAATCAAATCATTCTGTTAAGTATGATAAAAGTTATTAACGTTCAAAATCTGACGCGGCGCCGCAGCCGATATTTTGAAACGGGACCCCTATATTGAAACCTTAAATGTATTCTACATTAAAAAATTGTTCTACACATACCATCAAATCTCAACCGTTACAGAGTTATTGAACTTTTTGTGTAAAAAACTTATTTGTCTTGAAATACATCTAGCTTAAAAAGTATACTTTGTATTTTAAATGTTTTAGTTCCATTCGAAAGGCGAGAAAATTTTGCATTGAGTGATGCCCTCACATGTTTCAGCTAATGAGTTTAAGTAGCCTTTTCAAAGTAATTTATTGAAAATTAAACAATTTCAAACGGTTTTTCGTTCATTTCTTGAAAATCCTAATAGTTAACCTCATCATTTTAATAATTCAGATTGTTAGTCTTGATGAGCTGCTTAATTTGTTCTTTGACATGATACACTTACCTTTCCTTATTTTCATGATTTTGGGTTATTCAACTTGGATATTTTTATCTGATTTTCACTAGAGCTGGTGCTCTAATTGAAAAATTACGGCACTTATTGTACTTTTTTTCTTTTTATTCAAAAGCCAGGAAAATTTTGCAGTGAAAAATGTATTAATACCTTTCAGTTAAGTGAATTTAGTATTCTTTTAAAAGTAAATTAGTTTAAAGTTAGTGCTATTATTGGCATTTTCATTAATTTTCTTAAAATAGTAAATAATAAACATCACCATTATTATCATGGAAATAATGCATCTCAGCAAGTTCTACAGTTCTTTCTTTGACTCCATTCAATTATCTCTTTTGGTTTCGACGCAAAATCGTTTTTATCACATCGTTTCATATGCAAAAATAATGATTTCGAACCCACTACATTTGTAGGGAGCTCATGCTGTGTTAACTATTAAATAGCAGCAAAATGAAAAGAAATATAGACAAAGTGTCTTATAAAAAGTTATAGAGAACATTAAGGATCATAAAATGAACATTAGTTACGATAAATTTTGTTGATTAATAATTAGAATAATTAAAAAACTCTCCAAAAAACACAAAGTTTGAGTTATTTCGTTAGTAAAAAATCATTTAGCACACTTAACTAAAAGATATTTGTACATACACTGATAGGACATTTTCTCAGCTTTCCAATGAAATCTTGTTAATAACGATATAAAGCATATTTTTTAGATTAGAGTCTTTTACGCACTTGCAAGTCGGTTACAGGAAAAGTATAGTAATGAATTTACAAAGAAATGAGAAGAGATAGAAATATGACGTCCAAGAACAAATCATGCATCGTCCCAAAACCCAAGTTTTGGATAATAGATATTGCTATAATCATACTTCATTATTTCGAGAAAATTAGCAAAAACCTCCTCAAAAACACTAACTTTTAACTACTTTACAGTTAAAAGGTAATTAAAACTAATTAGTTAAAAGATATGAGAACACCGTTCAATAGGAAATTTTCTAACCTTTCGAATGGAACTAAAACATTTAAAATGCTAAGTATACTTTTTAAGCTAGAGGTATTTTAAGACAAATAAGTTTTTTACATAAAAAGTTCAATAACTCTGTAACGGTTGAGATTTGATGGTATGTGTAGAACAATTTTTTTCTCCAAATATGGTAGTCTATCACCCCCCGAGAGATTCTTAACCATGAACCAAACACCCTGTATATATATATATATATATATATATATATATATATATATATATATATATATATATATATATATATATATATATATATATATATATATATATATATATATATATATATATATATATATATATATATATATATATATATATATATATATATATATATATATGTATTTGGGGCAATGTTTAAAGAGAACAAATACAGCTCAGCTTAGCTTAGTTGACTGCCCGTGAGTTTCCCGTGATTGATCAAAGCCTGTTGAAATTACATATGGGGCCGTTCATAAACCACGTAGACTCATAGGGGGGCCGGGGGGGTCTGGCAAAAGTCTACGTTTGTCTACGAGGGGGGAGGGGGGTCTTTGAAAAAGTCTACGTAGACTTTTATTTTTTCTTATTCTCGTATTACTAATTATGAATGGGATTTAAAGAGAGTTGTATTCAAAATATCGGTCTATTCAGCATTTATGCAGAAACTTCAGAGCTAGTACATATTGAGGTAACTACTCGTTAAGCGACCACTCAACCCAGAACCCACGATTTTTTTTTTGGACAAGCTCACACGTTTTTGTTTCTTGCGTATATTTTGATATAGTTTTGATCTGGGAATAATACAAAATGACAGTTCCAAAGACGATCACCAAAAATTCCTCTCGTCGGAAGATTTTGACTGTGAAATCATCTGAAGCACCACTAGTTAGCAGACATGCATGGACCATTAAATGCATGAACCATAAAAAGTTAAAAAATGTTCAAAGTTAAGCATTGTAACAACAAAACACCCGATTTTTAACAATAAGTAGATTATTTTTTTTATTTTTATTTAATAATTTCGGTGGTTAAAGCAGTAGTGTAGTTAAACTTCTACAACAAAGTGTTTACTCGAGTTAATCAGTTTCTCTTGCAATCATTTACACTGATTAAAAAATCTTTAAACACCCGTTAAATTTTACGTCTTGACCCTATGCAACTCCGTGCAAACCGGCTCTACTATATTTATCTTCGAAAATATTCGGAGTTGAACTTTGATACTTTGCGATAATACTCTAAGGTGATACGGCTATTAATTACATAAGAAATATAAATATTTTTGGGAAGATTTAAATAGCTTCGTTCCCTTAATCAAATAAGGCAATTCAGATTATCTTATTATCTTTGAAATATTGGAATTTGTTCACGAAAAGTTAAATTTGTGTGCATGTATGGTTTATTATTTTAGTCTAGATGATAGTACACATCGACAGTATTAATTTGTAATTGTTTCTTATAATTTAACAATTTTGAATGCACCAGTAAGGCTCAAAAAGCTTTAGCAATTCTGCATTGTTGGTGTAGGTCGCACTTCGGCCAAAATTTAAGCTAGTTATAGCAATGTATCTTTATACATATATTTGAGTGACTAACCTTGAAAAGAAGTATTCCGCTACACAAACGTTGGAAAGCACCTTGAATCGGTATTAATTGATTTGATCAATCATAGACAAAAAACCAATGTGAAAAATCTTTCTTTAATATTTAAAAAGCTTGAAATAAATCTGAACGCTTATTTTTAATTGAACATTATAATGTGCTTCTTGCTAAATTCACATTTCCTGCGAATAAAAAAAAACAAAGTCTACGTAGACTTTTGGTGGGGGAGGGAGGGGGGTTGGTAAAAGTCTACTAAGGTCTACTAGGGGGGAGGGGGGGGGGGGTTAAAAATTCTCAAATTTCGGTCTACGTGGTTTATGAACGGTCCCTATTGAAACAATTGTATGATACTTGGGAGTAGTTCATCATACTCAACGTGCAACCTAAAGAGACTAAGATTATAGTATGATCAATAACGTAGATAGACACGCCCATGCAGAACAATTTTGGGATGGGAAGGAATGTTAGTTCAACACTTGTAACTATTATGACCGAGGAATTCTCTGCAGTGTCGCAGGATAGGATTGGTGTTAGTAGTTAGGGAAACGAATCAGGATATATCTTGTTAGATATTGTGGCTTTGCTAAGTGCTCATGGGCTTTGTCTTTTCATTTTAGATCAAAGTTTTCAGGTGGGCGACCTCCAGTAGAAATATGAAAGCCGTTCGAATAGGTATTTCAATATTTTTTTATTTCGATTATAGAGGTTTTAACCTTAAGGTCATTCCCCTTTTCGGGTTAAAAAAATCTCTTATGAAAAATTTCTAACCCTATGTGCGTGGTCGGGTCTCGAACCCAGGTGCGCTGCGTACAAGGCAATCGATTTACCAACTACGCTACGCCCCCCCCCCCCCCCCCCCATTTAAATAATTATTCTTCCGCGGGGCGTTACATAAAAGGATAAATAAAATAGAGGTATCTATTCATCTATAGGCAATACGATCTTAACAATTTGTACGAAAGTCACTAGCAATAAATTTCCGAAAATTCGAAACGAGCTATTTTAAATACGGACTGCCGGCTTCAATGATCATTTCCAAAGTTAGTAAAGTAAATGATATCCCAAATGAATGTGAAGAAATTTACTGCGAAATGTTAATGACAAATTGGCACCACCACTCTCCCTATCAGACACGTTGCCATAATTGGGTTAAATGCCAAATTGCAAACTTTTTTTTGTGCCCACAAAAGACTGGCTAGAAGAAGAGCAATACTGGCAAAGACCGACTACCACATGATCGGTTCAAACTCGAAAGAGTAACGGATGATTTTGAAGAAAGGACCAGGAGTGCGATTTTACGAAGTTTTAGCTTCCGATCGCCCTACGTTTTCTGACAGTGAAGTTCTGGAGTGTTGAATTGTTTACCGCTGTTTAGGAAAGCAAAAGTAGCTCAAAGCAAGTGTCAGACCTTCATGAGACCTCAAGAAGTCACTTTTGGAGGTATTCGTCAATGTAGATGGGTCAGTCGACGGTTCCAGATTTTTTAAAAATTGGCTTATTTTGACACATCTACAGATCGCTTGCCACACAAAAAAACTTTTTGTGCAATTCGACAGCTTCATTTTGGGCCAATTCAAAAAATTTCCTACATAAAATTTTGCTTTTGAAATACGGTTTTTAAACCAAAATTTGAAATTTATTTCTTGGTGTGGAAGATCCGGTATATTAATATATACCGTTACTTACTGTAGAATTATACTTCATCCTTTACAGCTATTGTACAACTGCCAGAAGAAACCTAAAACGTTCGTACACAGACGGGAATAGCGAATCAGACAAGGTGACTATATGCCAGTGATTGACTGAATACAGCATGGATAAAGGCTATGAAGCAAAATCTTAAAATCCAGGTCCAGCTAGGAACTCCTAGCATATTTTTAGCAGCCTCTCACGACATGGGAGCGGGTTCCCAGTGATTCTATTCTTGGCTAAAATAGTGCAAATAAAATTTTAGCCCGCCTGACACCACACGGCTTTGAAACCTGAGCAATAGTTTGACCCAATTATTGAAGCTGTAGTTGCACTGGTTCACGCTTTCTTGAAAATACGGCTATCTCAGTTTTCTCCGTGGAGAACTCGATACCCAGGCTTTGGGACCTGTAACAGAGACCACACCGTCATCTGTGAGCTGCCTTAGCGTTCAGGAATTGACAAGACATTCGTCAATGTTATTCACGTTGAAGTTGCTGAGAAGGTGCCTTGGACATGAGTCCTGGGGAAGACTAATTCGTGATGTCGATAAATCATCAAGCGAAAAGTGCATGTGCTTTTCAGATAACAGGTTTAGCAAAAAGTTATTTAAAATCGGCGAAAGACCACGCTGGTGCCACTTCTATGACAGAACGTTGATAGAAACTAAGTCAAAAGCCCCCTTAATATCCAAAAAACTGATGCCATTTGCTCTTTGCTAGTATAGGCCATATGGATTTCTGTAGAAAACAACGTCCCTTTGCCTTTGCGGAAGTCAAATTGTGTATTAGACAGTAAGCCATTTGCTTCAACCCAATTGTCGAGGCGAAAGAAGATTATTTTTTCGAACAACTTCCGAATACAATCCAAATTACAATCGGTCGATACGAGTTGTGGTCGGAGGCTGGTTTTCCTGGTTTTTGGATGGCGATGATCTTAACTTGCCTCCAGTCATGAGGGACGGTGTTACCCTCAAGAAACTTGTTAAATAAGTTCTACAAGCGCCTTTCGGCAGTCTCAGGCAGATTCTTCAGCAAGTTGAATTTTATTCTGTCTAACCCTGGGGCGTTATTGCGTGACAAGAGAGCAAGTGAAAACTCTACCATCGACAACGGTGTTTCGTGCGCGGTATCGTGAGGAGACGTACGTTTTCTGTACCGGGACAGCGTCCGGACAGATCTTCTTGGCGAAATCGAAAACCCAGCGGTTTGAATATTCAGCGTTCTCGTTGGTACTGTTTCGGTTACGTATACGCCAATCTGTACCCCAAAAAGTGTTCATCGCTGTTTCTCTCGTTAGCCCGTCGACGAACCGGCGCCAGTAACTGCGTTTTTTGGCTTTCATTAGATTCTTCATTCGCCTTTCTAACGACGCGTACTGTTAATAGTACATTAAGGCATTGAATTTAAGGCTACATTTTTGTGATAATTAAAACAACTGAGAGTATGTAAAATTCTGCTCTTCCAGAAAATAAAGCTGGGAACAAATGCATGAGAGTATAAAAATGTTTAGTTTGTTGAAATAAAGAATAATTGTGATTCTATAATCTTTCGACATTGTTCAATGCAGATTAAAAAAAAATTGGACTAAAAGTTTTATAAAAGTTTTCGATTTACTGAAGTTCCGGGTAGTTTGGCATATCGAGAACTTTTGAGTATTGGAGCACAATATTTATTTTGATCACTGTAAACTGTACTCTAGAACTGATTTTTCATACCGACGCGATTTCAAATATACTAGTAAATGAAATATAATCAAAACATGTTACGTTTTGTACTCTGGTCTTACGCCAACAGTTCGTGTAACCCTATAGTGCTATCCCATGTAGCTTTTAAATTGGGACACACTACAATTTTATTCTGAAAAATGCCTGGCTACAAAACACTATTATGCTTTTTATATAGAAGGCAAAGACATAAACAAGAGATACGGATTCCAACATCGGGAGAGTAGAGACCGTATCATGAAAACTAGCAGCCAGACAATAATTACAGGAAAAAGCAGAAATTAAACTTGCAGTTTTCGTCGAATCGCCGTCTGAGCTCCTTGGATCTGCTGGAAACACGTTTGGGATTTCCAGGCAGCAACCAAAAGAGAAAAAAGAGAAGAGATAAATAAATTTGGAAATTTATCGTGTTTAAAAATATCGAGGATAACCAGCACGTATCGGACAGGTACGAGATCAAGGAGATTTGTTTAACGCAGATATGGTGCCTGAACACTGGGCGCACGACCAGACAACATGTTTAATGTCGCAATAACCATAACAAGCACAGAGACCGCTCTCCATGACCCCAACACGCAGGAGATGCACATTCCATGTATAATGATTGGTATTGACTCAAAATATCACCCGGATGAAGTTACGACCCTCATCCATCCGCTTGGACCAAGGTTTGCTGATACCTTTGGGATTCCTAAACTTCCATTGCACAGGTCTGAATTCACAATTTAGGAAGACAAAAATGTTTTTGGCTACACCTTATGTTTTAGAGCTAGGATGTCTTCAGGACAAATAATCAGTATTGATTAGACCATCCCCAGATGTAGATGGTATTAGGGTGGCTCTTATTGTTAGGGTTCTTCAAACATTATTTTCTGATTGTGAGGATATAGAATATTGCAGTCTTCAGCAACATTGTACAGGAACTCATACCAAGCAACTTTGCCGAAGACGTCATAGTTGTATCTCCAAAGGTTTTTATTTTATAGCTATTTAAATTGACCAACTTAGGGTGTTCCTAACAAAAATAGTTTTTTTGCTCTAACTTTTTTATTTTTTTCTCATAAACGGTGTCTTCAGACAACTTGTAAAGCTTATCGAGACAATTTTTTTTCATAATAGAATAATTCAGATATCACTTTTAGAACCGAAGTTATGAGTAATATTGAATAAAAAAAAGCCCTTTAAAATATTTATATCTAAAATTGGGGCAAGCAAAAATAATTTCTTCTTCTTGCATTTCAAAGAGAATACTTTCAGGCATGTTTAGAAAAAAAAAATGCAAAGGTGATATTTCTGATAAAAATTTAAATGTAGTTTGAATATTGTGATTTTACTACTGAAAAATGCCTCATGTAGAGTCAAAATTTCTCGAATGGGTCACCCAAATTAGGTGATATCGCAATTTCGATGGAAGATCCATTTTTTGGTAGTATATGGCATTGCAAAACCAAATCCAGATGGGTTCTGCGAAAAAAATGTTTTTTTTTTATAATTTTTTAAGCTGCGTACAAGGTAATCGATTTCCAAATACGCTATGATCGTCCCCACATTTAATTTAGAATAATGTAATTGCGGACCATCTTTTTTCTCGGCGGCATGTTGTTAGGTACAAAAAGTAGTATATGTGATATTTTTTGACGTAGGACTACGTCTTTGTTTTCGATATGGGGGTGCACTTTGCAAATTCAACAAAAATGGTATGTAACGAAAAGTGGTCCAATTTTAAACGCTTATAATTCAGCCACCTTACGGTAAATTTTCAATTTTTTGCGCATATCGCTCAAAAAATACTTCTAAGAATAGATTCCAATAGATAAACCCAAAGATTTTTGATATCATGGCATTAAAATTTTAAATAATGTTCAACATAGTCGAAATACCACGCATTTGCACACAGAAGGCTGCGCTTCCCTTGTCTGGCACGACAGATTTATGTACCTAACGCGCAACGCTTCTATGGATGACGTCATCATCGACTATTTAAAGAGCAGATTACCTCTTGGACGGCTCAGTTGTCTCTTGGACGGCAGGCAGAGCAGAGCATTGCGCTGCATGCTCCCATAGCCAGTGTAGCAGAGACTAGCGTCGTGGTACTAGTTGTCTCTTTCGCTCCACCCATCATCACCAGCGTTGACTCATTTTGCTAGGCGCGTATCTTCCATTCGTGTACGGATACGATGTACTGGCACAGCTTTTTGATTCAATCACGGTACACCGTTCGCTTGGGTTAATTGTTTGAGGCGAATGTGTAGGTATATCCAAGTGTTGCGTGTATGATAGAAATCTGAGCTTTCGTTGCGCGAAGCGAAAGCTTTCGTTTTTTCTTTGTGTTGTTATCTCCATGACAGGCTAAGGAGACGAAAACTTTCTTAGCCAGAGATGCCAGATACTTTTTTCAAATTTCTGCAATAATAATTTTCAAAGTCTGGGAAGTACCAAAAATGCCTAAAGTAGATAAAACTGTAATTTGAAACTAATGTAACCAAAGGCCTTTATTTTCAAAAATCTGTAAATATCTGCAACCAAACTAAAAAAACTGTAAATATCTGCAACCAAATTAAAAAATCTGCAAATATCTGCGTCATCGAAAAAATCTGCAGCTAAAATTAAAAGTCTGCGATTTTGCAGACATGTTTTTGTTTATGTTTATGTTTATGTTTATTACCTTCACCAACAAGCCCCTTGGCCCCAATGGTGGTTGCTTAAACTAATTACATTTTAAAATTGACAACATTTTCGCTTTTATAGCATTCCGCGTCCGGTTGAAGTCGAAGGCCGTCGCCACACTGTTAAAAATTCGTTGGAGTCCGGTTACAGCGCTCTGGCAACCATAGTTGGTTCTCCTGAACGGAACTCGCATAAGGGAGTTATTACGTAGAGCTCGAACGCGGGCTTGAAGAATGCTGAGTGTATCGAGGTGTATAAGCTGGCAACGGTTTTCATAGCTCGGCAGCTGAAATCTGTTTCGCCATGGGAGATGACGAAGGGCGAAGCGTATGAACCTGCGTTGGACAGCCTCGATTCTGTCAATCCCGTTCTGGTAGTACGGATTCCAAACAGCTGAACAAAATTCTAACGTTGAGCGGACCAACGCGCAGTAAAGCGATTTAAGACAATATACGTCCCTGAAGTTTTTCGCTATTCGGAAGATGAACCCAAGCTGTCGTGATGCCTTATCCACGATGTATGACGTATGTGGTTTGAATGTTAATGCCGAATCCATGATGACTCCGAGATCTTTGATGTGAAAGTGTCTTGGAATGCTCGAGCCGAAGAAATGGTAGTTAAACTGAGTCGGTTGGCGTTTCCGCGTGAACGTAACGATTGAGCATTTGCTCGGGTTTAAAACCATTCTGTTTTGATCACACCACGTGCTAAAGCTGTCCAGATCCCTCTGAAGAAGCTCGGCATCGATTTTATCCCGTATTTGTTGAAAAAATTTCATGTCGTCGGCGAAAGAAAGGCGGGGTCCTTGTAATGTGAAATTGATGTCATTAAAGTAGAGGAGGAATATTACTGGACCGAGATGGCTTCCTTGTGGTATGCCGGATGTAGCGAAGAATGGTGCAGATAGACAGTCCTTAATGCTGATTTGGAGTTGCCTTCCATCGAGGTAGGAACGAAACCAGCGCAGAAGTTGTCCATGAATGCCGAGTTTGTCCAGCTTCGCTATTGCGATATCATGGTTGATTTTGTCGAAGGCCGCAGATAGATCCATATAAATAGCATCGGTTTGCAATCCGTCAGCGAATCCATCCATTACATATGTTGTGAACGAGAGCAGGTTTGTCGTTGTCGATCGTTTAGGCATGAAACCGTGTTGGTCATCTGCAATGTAGTGTTTGCAGTGAAAGAAAATAGGATCTAACACAACCAGCTCGAACAGTTTTGATACAGCACTTAAACACGAGATTCCCCGATAATTGTCAATGTTCGATTTGTTTCCTTTTTTATGAACTGGAAACATGTGCGCTGCTTTCCAGCAGGAAGGGAATGTACCAGTAGTGAGTGATAGCTCGAAGACTCGCCGAAGTGTTTCAAGAAGCCCGCTGATGCACTTTTTGACAAAAATCGAGGGAACACCATCTGGACCTGGGGAACAAGATGCTTTCAGTTTGGCATTTGCTGCAAGAATGGCAGCATTATCGACACAAATTCGGTTGATGGTTCGTCCTAGAGAAGGAGTTAAATTAGCGGCGGCAGCGACTTGTTGTGGTGGCAAGCGCTCGTTGGAAAAAACGCTTGAAAATTTGTCGGAGAACAGTTGGCAAATTTCCTTAGTGTCGGTGCCTAAAACTCCATTAAACGACATACAAGATGGCAAACCGGATTCCTTTCGCTGCTCGTTAACATACTTCCAGAACGACTTGGGCTTGGATTTCAGTTGACGCTCGACGTTTCGCTGGTGTCTAAAAAAGGCGCGTCTGCTTTGTTGTTTGTATTCGTGGTTGAGTTGAAAGTAGTGATTTCGTAATGCAAGTGTCTTATGCTTCGAAAATTTTTTAAATGCAGCTCGTTTGGCAGATTTTAAACGTCTTAGGACGGTTGATTGCCAGGGAGGGTGTTCATCGGTACTAATTGTTCGTTTTGGTACATGGCGGTCGATAAGGTAGTTAAGAATACTAGAAAACGTCATCGCTGCTTCGTTCGCGTCGTCATTGTTAATATTTTCGTCCCAGTTTATATCCAACAGCGTGCTAACGATGCTGTCGTAGTCAGCGTTTTTAAAATCGTAGACGATAGACATGTCTGCAAATCTGACATCGGTTAGACAAGTCAAAGTGTCGCCAGTATTACTTGTTGTACGACAATTTATCATCAATATTTAGTACTCCTTTTTGCAAATAAATATGCTCCTGATGGTCAAAATATATGATCGAGTACTCAAAGTACGTGAAAACTTGTTTACCCCTTTTGGTAACTTTATATCCTCTAAGTATTCCGATCATTAACCAAAGCGACTATTTAATTTTTTTGTGAGTCCGCAGGCACAACCGATCACTACCCAATTTTACACACTTTGTAAGGACTCTAAAAGAAATCTGCAGCCTTGTATTCAACTTGAAAGAATTTCCCCCACATACTAGTCTAGTAAAATATAGTTATATTCGTACACCAACAAATTCGCAAATGCACCCATGTCCACCCGAACGCACTATCAACCAAGCGTATCCATCGCCATGAAACTAGATCAGCCCCATTGCATTCCATTTGATAGCTCCGTGAAATCACCGCATCGTTGTCCCACAAGCAAACAACTTGAAATCCGTTTTCCACCAGCACCAGTTGTTGGCCCGTTTCGTCTTGCTCTCTCTCTCTCTCTCTCTCTCTCTCTCTCTCTCTCTCTCTCTCTCTCTCTCTCTCTCTCTCTCTCTCTCTCTCTCTCTCTCTCTCTCTCTCTCTCTTAACGTCGCGTGTCGCGCTCAGTGTCATTACCATACACACGGCTTTGACAGTTGTTGCGGACCTGAGATCGTCTTGCTATGATTCCCTCTTCCCATCACGCACGAGGAGAGCAGCAAGGACCTCCGCGCACACGCGTCCTTAACGGCTCCCCCCCCCCTTCTGTGCTGGTCGGTCTGACGTAAAACCTCAGCTGACAGTTCTGTCAAAAGTTTCCGTGTGTGTGCCGCCCGTCCAGTGCGATAGCGCATGCGTCAAAACCGGAAGGACCTCCGGTGGTCGGTTGCCGAAGCCACTTGACGCAGCACCATCCGCTTCTGCTGCTGTGCGATGCTGCCTGATACGACACGGGGAGGGGGGTGGGGTGAAGCCCTGAAATGTGGGACTTATCGGACCACCCGTCAATTGGCTCACTGCATTCTCCCGGAGTACATAGGTAGGACCTGTCTGCCAAAGTTGATCCTCGTGTGTCCGTGTTACCGAAATCCGTGAATTCGCCCCAACGACGGTGCCATTCGCGTGCTGATTGCTGTCCGGGTGTGTGTGTTTTGTGTGGAAAAGTTACTACTGTCCTCCGAAAACGGTAAAGGATTCCGCAAGGAACCGTCGAAAAAGGATTGGTTTGTGCCGTGCCGTTTCGACCTCGTTCATATTTTTCTGCTATTGCTGCTGCTAAAGGGTGGTGAATGGTGCCTACCCTATTTGCCATCTCCTCCCCGCCGCCAGTAGTGTGTTTGAACCGTAAAGGAAAATTCCAATAGTGTGACAGCAGCAGAAATCGTGGCGAGTGCTGCAAACATCGGAATATAAACGAAGGAATCCAGTTTGTGCAAAAAGAAATCCCTCCTCTACCGCAGTGTGTAGGTGCTGCTCCCAGCTGAAAGTTTTTTCCCACACCCTAATTTTTTTTTTCGGGAAAATTTGTGTCGAGCAGCAGTGTGCTGCTGCTGCAGTGAAGTGAAGAAACGACGGTGCGGAAGGATACATAGCGGACCATCGGGAAAGGTCAACTCCTCGAAAATCATAAGGCGGCTGAATTCGAGAATCGTGCAAAACAAAAAAAGAAAAAACATCCGCGAATATTGAGGGCGAGTCGCCGCGTGTGTGTTTTGGGGTTCGCGAAAAAAAAAGTGTGACGTGATTGTCGTCACGCCTCACGGAGAGGCTGGCTAAAGTTTAACTAGCAATTGGCTGGGATGTGATTGTGCCAGAAGAAGAATTCGTGTGTTCCTGTTTTTGGGTGCAGTAAAACAACCCCCGGGTCAGAGGAGGATAGAGCCTATCGTCAGTAGGAACGGCGCCCGCTCCGAAGGAGCTTTCATTTGTTTCGTTATTCAAGTCCAGTAAGTCAGGGGTATTGCTATAACCTATTTAATGCCAATGCGAAACGGCGCAAGGATGGAAACCGGAGAATTTCCGGGATGCTTTATATCTATTTCTATGGGTGGGGGTTGTAACAGAGCATGACATGGGCGTGTGGTATGAGTTGTTTTGAAGAGTTCGCCCACCACGAAAAGTGCGTTAGAAGAAATACCCACGCCCGAAGGAACGTGGTGGTTCATCGGTTTTGTTTCAAAGCTATGGCGTAACATGTCCTTGGATTAGTGTGGAGTGTTGGTATTTTCAAATTTTTGTTATTTTATATTTTGCATCGGTACTGGTCAGTATTACGCGATGAACCGAGTGTCATTGCAATGAAAAATAAAAAAGTGTTGATGTTATGGAAAGTTGTTTATAAAGGCAGCGCAGCCTTTTAATAATTTGGATTATGCTATTGGATGATAAGTGCCTGAATTTGTTTGATTCAGTTATTCCAGTAAATTAGTCCAAATTCTAACCAAGACAAAGGTAAAAGGATCGTTTTTTCGGGAGTACATTATTCTTAAAAAGCAACTTGAGTGTGATTTTGATTAATGATAATCCTAGGTGCAATTAGAAAGAATTAACGATATAAACAATAGCTGAAGACTTTGTGTCTTCAGAAAAGTTGTCGTTGATGCTATTACAAATAACTTTGTTGAAGACATGAATGCGTTAGGCACTCAAGGTGTCAAGGTGTGTACCCTCAAGGTCATGATCGAATTTCACCCCCAATGTATGGTGTTTTGATAGTGTTCCAAATGGGATCAACCCATGAAAACACTATCACCATGGCCCGATATATCCCCTTTAAAAACCGTTTTGTAGAATATATACATTGGATATTGAGACCATTTTATGCTGTTTCGGTAGCTGTGAAACTTGTCACGGACCATGTTTATGGTTTTTTCAAGGGGTTGTATGATGTCTGAATCCATAAGATTTTTCTCGGGTTATTTACGAAATCTAATATTATAATTTGAATTTGGGCGGTGGAGTTAGTAAGTCGATTACCTTGTACGCAGCTCACATGGGTTCGCTTCCCAACCCCACAAACATTAAAATTAAAGGGGAAATTTTGGATAAGACCAGTTTTGTGCATAAGAACACAAGACCTTACATAAAGTATGTTTTTTTTAGTGTTTCGGGTTCTCCTCGTCAGTAGCTGACACCAATTTAATGCTAGTTAGATCAGTCCAAACCAAATTGTCGCTGGTTAGGTTTGGACTTATCATCTAATTAGCATTCTATGTGAGGTCTTACAGCAACTATGAATCTATCTCGTCTTTTGCAGGAAGGGAAAGCTTCTATAGCTTTGGTTCAAGAACCGTATTTCCATAAAGGAAACTTCTATGTTGGAAAGGTTTTTAACCCCGTCTTCGTAGCTTTCAACAAAAATGGCATGACAAATCCACGTGAAATGCCTCGTGCATGTATACTTGCGAATAGTGCAATTGATGCTTGTCTTATATCGGACCTCACAACTCGTGATATTTGTACTGTCATGGTAAATATGACTGTTGACAACATAAACAAGAAATACGTCTATTGTCCGGCATATTTGCCGCATAATGAACCATCACCTTCTGATGATTTCAAAAGGGTTGTATCATATTGTGGCAGAAATGGGTTTCCTCTCATAATCGGCAGTGATGCAAATTCCCACCACATAATTTGGGGCAGCTCTGATATCAATTTGAGAGGCACCGAATTGATGGAATACTTAAGTAGTACAAATCTGCACATTCTTAATGCAGGAAACCGCCCAACTTTTGCACGAGCTGGCAGAGAAGAGGTGTTAGATGTAACTCTCTGCTCTGACAGCATTACGCATGAGTTGACAAACTGGCTCGTACCAAACGAGCTCGAACCGTCGTTATCTGATCATAAGTACATCGTCTTTGGTCATTTAAACGTCTCGCTAGATATCGTCACCTATCGTAATCCCAAATCTACGAACTGTGACCACTACGAAGAGGGCTTGGCGACTAGGTTTCATGGGTATCTTCCGACGATTGAATCTCCAAGTGATTTGGATGAGGTCGTGGATAAAACAAGCTCACTCATAGTAGCAGCATACCAAGAGGCTTGTCCGCTTCGAGTTATGCGTGCTTCTAGAGGAACACCTTGGTGGAATACCGAACTTGTTCGACTCAAAAAGTTATGTAGGAGAGCTTGGAATCGCAGACGCAGGGACGGGTCGGAGGCATTTAAGTTGGCTCGCAAAGCATATGGGTCATTCCATGCGAAGTGATCAAGGCACGTGTAATCGACCTCCACGGATTTGAACAAAATTTAGAGGAATTGTTCATCTAGGGCCAATATATAAAAACCCAAATTTTTGTGACAATTGAACCACCCCTCGGGTCATGGGAGCACCCCCCGTTTTGGCAAATTGTCAAAACCCTTGATTTTCTTTTGATCATATCTCCGGTTCTATTTACTCTAGAATCAAACCACAGGATGGCTTTTGAAGAAAATTGTTCAAGGAGTCTATAAAAAATATTATTTTTTGCCGACAGTGTTGCCAAGTATGCAATTTTTTCAGTTAAATATTAAAAGTTAATTTTTCTCAAAATACGTATATTTTAATTTTGAAAATTTTAATGCCATCGCGTTCCTCAGACATTTTTACATAAAAAACACTTATCATCTTAATATAATATGAGCGCATCCTGAGATACACCGTTTTGAAGAGAAAAAACCGCAATTTCCCATATAAAATCGCAAGCGCACAACACTAAAAAACCAACTTGAGTATTCTGAGTTCAAACATAATTTTTCGTGAAGTAGACGAGAAATGATGAAAAACTACGTATTTGGTTTGCTTCTAGCAGATCAGGGTCGATTTTTATGACAGTTTGAAGATTTTCTCAATTTTGGCCAATAAAAATGGATTTTTATATGAGAAAATCGGAGTTTTTCCCTTCAAAACGGTATATCTCAGGATGCGCTCATATTATATTGGGATGATAAGTGTTTTTTATGTAAAAATGTCTGAGGAACGCGATGGCATTAAAATTTTCAAAATTAAAATATACGTATTTTGAGAAAAATTAACTTTTAATATTTAACTGAAAAAATTGCATAGTTGGCAACACTGTCGGCAAAAAATAATATTTTTTATAGTCTCCTTGAACAATTTTCTTCAAAAGCCATCTTGTGGTTTGATTCTAGATTAAATAGAACCGGAGATATGATCAAAAGAAAATCAAGGGTTTTGGCAATTTGCCAAAACGGGGGGTGCTCCCATGACCCGAGGGGTGGTTCAATTGACACAAAAATTTGGGTTTTTATATATTCGCCCTAGATGAACAATTCCTCCAAATTTTGTTCAAATCCGTGAAGGTCGATTTCAAGTTTGCATCTTTTTTTGATCACTTCGCGTGGAATGACCCATATAGAAATGCCCTTCGATCCTCTGAGCGAAGTGGTTGGAAAAGCCTCTGCACAAATGTCTCAAGTCTCAACGAGACTAGTAGATTAAATAAGTTACTTTCGAAATCGAAAGACTTTCATGTCAGTTCCATTAGAACTGCTAATGGTGAATACTCGTCTGACGAAGATGTAGTACTCAACTGTCTTTTTGACACACATTTTCCAGGTTGTACGGAGCCATCACTGACGACTGCCCCTGAGTTCTTTTCAGGCAGTTCTGATTCTTGGGCATTTGCTCGTAGAATTGTGACAACTGAATCGATCAAATGGGCGATTGAAAGTTTTGCTCCGTATAAGTCTCCGGGAAACGGCGGAATTATTCCAGTTCTACTACAAAAAGGATATGAACACTTCAAGCATATTTTGAAAAAGGTTCTTACTTGCAGTCTTGCAACAGGATACATTCCATTAGCGTGGCGGGAAATAACTGTCAAATTCATTCCCAAAGGTGGCCGCGTCACTTATGAGGAGGCAAAGAGCTTTAGACCGATCAGTCTGACCTCCTTCCTTCGCAAATCAGTGGAACGTTTAATCGACCACTACATTCGGGATGGTAGCTTGGGCGAGCACCCGCTGCATGCAATGCAACATGCATATCAGCGGGGGAAGTCTACTACCACCCTGTTACACAATGTTGTCTACAACATTGAAAAAGCTTTTTCACAAAAGCAATCAAGTTTAAGAGTTTTTCTCGATATTGAAGGTGCTTTTGACAACGTGTCTTTCGAATCCATTTTGGAAGCAGCACGAGATCATGGAATACCTTCGTATATCATGAACTGGGTACACGCAATGCTTAGCAACCGACATCTGTGCTCATCGTTAAGACAAGTAGAGATGAGGAAACTGAGTGTCTGCGGATGTCCTCAAGGTGGGGTGCTGTCACCACTTCTATGGAACCTTGTTGCCGATAGCTTGTTGAGAAAACTAAATGAGCTTGGGTTTCCGACGTATGGTTTCGCCGATGATTATCATATAATGATCACCGGTATTTGCATTAACACACTTTTTGATTTGATGCAACAAGCCTTATGTGTTGTTGAGCGGTGGTGTCTTCATGTTGGACTGTCAGTTAATCCAAATAAAACCTCAATGGTGCTTTTCACACAACGAAGGATTACAACCGGAGCTTGTCCATTGCAGTTTTTTGACTCTGAAATTATTGTCGAAGATCAAGTTAAGTACGTTGGGGTAATTCTCGACTCAAAACATAACGACGGAATCACATCGATTTCAGGATCAAGAAAGCTTGCATGGCCTTTGGCCAATGTAGACGGGCTTTCGGCAAATCTTGGGGACTCAAACCCAAGTACATTCAGTGGATCTACACAACAATTGTTAGACCAATACTGGTATACGGGTGCCTTGTTTGGTGGCAGAAGGGAAAAGTCATGACAATCCAATCAAAGTTAAACCATCTTCAGAGTTGGTCTTGATGGCGATGACTGGTGCGTTCTCGACAACACCTACTGCTGCTCTCGAGGCACTCTTGAACATAAAACCACTACATGTGTTTCTGAAACAAGAAGCACTTTCTTGTGCATACCGTCTTAAGGTGACTGGGCTCTGGAACAGTAGATCGTGTAACTAGCCACACAAGACTGTGGCCCCAAATGGTTACTTGGGATGAATATACACTTGCTCCCAGTGACCTTACACTCACATGTAGTTTTCCTTCTAAAACTTTCAATGTGAGAATTCCTCTTCGTGAGGAATGGCTGTCTGGCTGGATGGAGCGACAACTTGAAGAATACGTAGTTTGTTATACGGACGGTTCTTTGTTGGAGGGCCGAGCCGGCGCTGGTGTCTATTGTCATGAAATGAGATTAAACCAATCTCATTCGCTTGGTAAATACTGTACCGTATTCCAAGCAGAAATCTTTGCGATTCTGTGAGGCGTACAATCCGCACTTCAACAGGGAATTTGCGGTAAAAGAATCTATTTTGGCTCGGACAGTAAGGCTGCCCTGAAAGCACTTAGTTCGGCAGATTCGAGATCGAAATTAGTAATCGCATGTCGAACTCAAATCGAAGAACTTAGCATTTCAAATGCTATCTACCTTCTATGGGTACCCGGACATTCCGGTATTACTGGAAATGAATGGGCGGACGAATTGGCTAGAGCTGGCGCTGCGACTGATTTCATTGGTCCAGAACCAGTTCTACCACTGTCAATAAGTTGGATAAAGAACAAGATTCGCTCTTGGGCTGCATTCGAACATGCCAACCATTGCGTTCAAACAAAGGCTTTTCTGCCGGATGCGAGTCCGAAAATGTCAAGAAATTTGTTGCATTTTTCCAAGCACAACTGCAGTATTCTGGTCAGGGCACTGACTGGGCATTGCAAACTCAATTATCACAAGGCTACTATTCAGCGCGCTGAGTATTATTCATGTGATCTTTGTGAATCCGATTACGGAACATCATATCATTTGATATGCAATTGCCCTGTATTAATGCAATTGCGCATCCGGATTTTTGGTTCTCCATACATAGATGAACCTATGTACAGAGAGCTGAAATTTAAGGATATGCTTTTGTTCCTAACCCAGTGTGGTAAAGAGCTATAGTTGTTTTAGCCGTATTTGAATGACAATATCTCTTCGGGGGTGTTGTCGTTCTGTTATCTCAATATCCCCTCGGAGGTGTTGATATATCCGCTCACTGTTTGAGTAGAGGTTCTAAATCCCTCCGGGGGTTGGAAGTTTTATTCCTGCTGCTGTAGCACCTGCAGATCGTTCAGCATCACTCCGGGGGTGCTGAATGCTCTGTTTTAATTGTTCTGTGTCGTTGTTTTCCTTACCCCTAACCTTACCACTTCCCCAATCCTTCCCATCAGGAAAATGATGAAAAGATAATTCTTGGCAAGGCACAAATCTCCGATCAACATGGGGAACGTGCCATTTGAGCCAGACGCCACTGATTCCTGATTGTGGAAATCGAGTCAGCCATTCCGGAGAAACGGTCGTATGAGCTGTGTCACTTCCTCGAAGCTTCCGGTGCCATCGTGGGAGGCCAATGTCATCAAAGAAGGTTTAATTAGGCGTTGTGAGCTAGAATCACAAATCAATTTAGAAAATATTTTATTAATTTTAGCGTCATTTAGATAGCAATGTGATAGCGGTTTTGTTCGGGAATATTTTGTGTGACCGCACTCTTCAACCCGCGACTCCAGAGCCAGAGCTCTGATTCAAAATAAAAGTCAATCTTAGGCGATGTTACATATTTCATTTTAATATAATATTGTTGAAATCGGACGAATCATCTCTGAGAAAAAGGAGTGAGATTATTTGACACATACAGAAAGACATTTTCCGATCTTGACGAACTGAGTCAAACGATATAAAAGCGAGCGGTTGCATATCCTTTATGAGAAAAGCTTCAGACAATTTCATGCGCAGCCGAACTCTTAAACATATAACTCCGGAACCAGAACTCCGATCCAAATGAAATTCGACAGCAAATGTGCTAACGATACTTTGTAAAAATCGAGTTAACCATCCCGGAGAAAGAGACGTGTATTTAATTCATGGATTTTGTCGCTTCCTCGCAGCCTTCGGTTCCATCGATGACGCTGGTGGTTGAGATGTAAGCGTGACCACCACTCATTCCAGTTGGTCTGGATTCAACAAAGCCGAGGTCGTTGAGATTTTTTTGAGGTAAAAAAATCTGTGATCACGTCTTCCTTCGGAAGGGAAGTAAAGCCGTTAGTTGGATCGATATCTAGTCCAGATAGTGGAGTCACCTCTCTGGCGTCGGTAATGAAGAAGTAGAATCCAACTTCCATACTTACTAACAAATATCCTCCTGCCTTGATTCTTGTGGAGTGCGCAGTAGTATATATGGCCTCTAGCAAAAGCAAGTATCGTATTATCCATTCCTTCCCTTTTCCTTCCGCGATCTACGTTCGGGCCTGTGTATTCAATTATGGGACTTTGTCACCTTCTCAAAGCTTTCGGCTTCGCCGTGGCCGGTAGTGATCAATAACACTTTAAGATTGCCAGGAGTTGCACATTTAAGGATGTTTTGCTACTCCCAAGCATAATTATCTACTGATTCCCTGTGCAACTTCAGCTATTCCAGATCGATAACGGAGTAGCAGCCAGGGGTGATCGCACAAGCTCAAGCTCCTCGAAACTTTCGGTTCAATCGTAGCTGGCCGAAATCGCCAAAGAAGGTTTAAAAGGGCGTCGATGAGCCAGAATCATAAAACCTAGCAATTTAGAAAACATTTTTATTAATTCTTGCGACATTTTTATGTGTGACTGTACTCTTCAACCCGTAACTCCGGAATCAGAGCTTCGATCGGAAGAAAATCATCAGCATCCTATGACGAATAATATCATTGAAATCGGTTCTGTCATCCCTGAGAACAATGAGTGAGATTATTTGACACATACTCACATAGCTACATACATACACACATATGCACACAAACACACTCATACACACCCCCGAAATAGTCATTTCAAATGGAATCCGGAGATCAGGCGAATGTCGGACTCCTTGGTGGAGTTTGGAAAAGTAGGATTCAGAGTTATCTTCTCTGTTCAGAGTCCCTCACTCTGGCACACGATAGACGAAATCGGTAGTAGTCTAACTACTGAACGTGTGCTGGGTCGTTTTCCGATCTCGACGAGCTGCATCTACTTGTATAGGAGACGCGGCCTTCTGGGCTTCGGTTAAAAATCGAAATTCCGAGTGATTCAGTGTTCTTTCTATATAGAAAAATTCATACATTTGTCCTTCTGCAAAGTTGTTTCGAACTAAAAAAACACATTTTAATTCAAGGTATTCGTTTCTAAAATTTCCAATAAAAACAAAAAAATCATACATTTGTCCTTCTGCAAAGTTGTTTCGAACTAAAAAACACATTTTAATTCAAGGTATTCGTTTCTAAAGTTTCCAATATGTAAGTTGTATCGAGTAAAACTGATTTTAGAACATTTCTTAAATATTGTTTCATATCTCAATATCCTGCGTTCATAGTGAAAGAGCATGTCTTCAATAAAGTTCTTTCAAATGACTTATTTAATATTTGGTGCTGGCACCAGAACTCTAACTAATTCTTTGAAGAGTTAATTCGCTATAAGTACTGTTAGGAGTAATAATCAATGAAATTATTTTACCAGAAGCCACACTATGATATGTTGTAAAACTTTTTTTTTGTTTTGATTATAGTGGTCGCCTCTTTCCAGGTTAGAGAAATCTCTTTTGGAAAAATCTCTAACCCTATGTGCAAGGTTGGGAATCGAACCCAGGTGAGCTGCGTGCAAGGCAATCGATTTACCAACTACGCTATATCCGTCCTTGTTGTAAAACTACTTCGAAGATACCAAGCCTTGATTTTGTCCGCTTGTAAATGTTTTTTAAAATTTATTTTACATTTCTATACTTGCACAGTTAATAGGTTTTTTATACAAATTAAATGAACAAAATGACTTGACTTATTATTTATAGGTCTGCCAGCTTCAGAGAGATTCTCTCAAATTCAAGAATCTTTTACATCTATGGAATGTACTAATTTCAACGGAATCCTGGCTATCCTACAAACTTCAAAAGATTTCTACGAAAGTTTCGAAAACGCTTCGAACTTCGAGGAAATCACTACAAACATTTTATGTCACAAGATGCTTCGAAGTTCATAAACCTTGCAGCGAGATGAGACATTTCGTACATATATCACTATTGGATGATTCATTGGTTTGCACGCGAAGAAGATACATACAATAACTTCACTTCTACGGATAGTTCTTGAAGCTGTTAGCACTCAAATAATATGCAATAATCACAGTAATTAGCCTTACTTGTTTTAGTGAGAATATCTTGTCCAACCCAAAGTTGTTGTTTATAAGCGACACGGTCATGCAGGGGTTAATAAAATCAATAAAACGTATACAAATAAAATGAACAAAATGAAAAAAATGATCAAATGAGTAGAAAGAAAAAAAACAGAATAAAGTGAAAAAAATAAAAAAAAATTAAACGGTATTAAAACAGTCAAAAATATAACCGAAAAAAGTAAATTGTGTTTAATTAATATACTGGATGAAATAAATACTGAATGAATGAATGACTGACTGATTGATAAAAATAATAGGATTTTTAAAACAAAGAAAGTGAATAAAATGCATGAACTGGAAAAAATTAATAAAATGCATGGTACGAAAAAGATGAACAAAATAAGTTAACTGAATGTTTTAAATAAAATGTTCAGATAAACAAAATGATTAAAACGAAAGGATCATGTATTTAAAATTAGTCAAATATTTAAGACGAATAGAATAAACAAAACAAATAAGATCAATATATTGAATAAACTGGGAAAATCAGAGAAAATTTTTTGAAAAAAAAAAAATAAAATAAAAGAATAAAGCAAATTGTACAAATTTAAGAACCATTGTTTCAGAAAGTTCTGATACATTGGTGAAAATCTCATTATTTGAAAAATAGCTAATGATTGTACAATACACTGTCTAGTGTTTCCGTTCTTTTTTGTTTACACCTTTTTGTTTTAGTTTTGTTTTATTGACTGCGTGTTTTTGTTTATCTCGTTTTTCTACTTTATTGATGGGCCTTAATTAGTTCTTGAATGTTAAATTTGTTTTGGAATTATGATTTTTGGTCATAGATTTTCGAAAAAAATTATTTTTGTAAAGAACTAGCTAATGCCCGCAGCGCGTTGCTGCGACCTTCAACGAAATAGGAGTAAAATACAATTTGTGTCGAAGCGCCATCTGGCGGGAAGATAACCCTCAAACAATAGCACACAAACACGCTCCATAACAAATGTCTACTACGTAGTAAATTTTCACGGCAATCGGTTAAGCCGTTTAGGAGTCCATAAATCATACACATACAAACATTGACTTTCATAAAAGTTCATTTCAATACAAAAAATATGCTTTTTCAATAATATCATTCCAAACAGGTACATCAATTAACATATGTATATAAAAAATCCTTGCATACTACCCAGTTTGAGATACTCAAAGATTTCCTTAATAATAGTATATAATATATAAACGCTCAGTATAGAATTGAATTAAATTTGAGTTGATGTAGTTTTCGATTTCATAGTTTTCGATTTTTGGTTACATGACTGTCCATAGTGCAACGTTTCGAAGGAATGTCAATTAATCTTCAGGGGGAAGCCGGGTTAGAACATAAATGAGTTATAATTTTCTTATAATACAAATATTTTGCAAATTTTGTCGAGGCTGCAAATATTTCTAGAGAAAATTTTCAATAGGACGTAATTAATATTGAGAGCCTCTCTTTGCTTACTTTCTCTTTTGTTTATTACGACGTCATTGCAACACTTTGTACTAATTTTCCAGTACATATCGAAAGCCGACGGTTTTTACTACAATATTATGCAAAGAGTAGAGTAGTAAATGTTGAAATGGCCGAGTAATGAACAGAAGAGAAAGACCTCAAAGAGAATCTCTCATTGTTACTTACGTCCTATTGAAAATTTTCTCTAGATTTTCTCTTTTAAGTAGAATGTAAAGGGTGTCCCACATCAAATTGCATCACACAAAAAACGCTGTGGAAAATTACTTAGTGGACCGATCCTTTTAAAACTTTCAGACTATACAATATAACCCTTTAGTATGCTTTTGGCATATTTATTTCTTTCAACTTCAATACCATAACCGCAGGCTCGTACCTTGCGCTTAACTACCCTCACTAGGTTCTGTATAAATTCTGACTGCAGGTCCTTCTGTACGGAATCTCACTTTTACTTCCTATGTCTTCCTCAGATTCGACCTCCTTGGTATGCACTACGGACCTGCTTCATGATTGCCTAGTATTTTTCGATGGGCCTTAGTTCCGGTGCGTTGGGCGGGTGCATGCCCTTGGGCACGAAAGTAATCCCGTTGAATAGTGACACGAAGCTAGATCCGACCAGAAGATCGTAGGGCCCTCGTGTTACTTCTATAGAGGAAGCAGACGCTTCTGTAGACACTTCTTGAGGTAGATCTCCCCGTTTAGAGTCCCTGTAGTCACGAACGGCGTACTCCTTTTGCCACTTGATCAGATCGCTTACCAAATCATGTATTTATTGACAAACTTAGAAAGTAGTAGCCCCGGAAGCTGGCGGAAGTCCGCTTTGACGTAATCATCCATGATGAGACAATGAGGCTACAGTTACAGTGTACAGTTTCCGGGCCCGTGACTTTCCCACCGTATTTTACCGATTCATCTTTTTGGCCGCTTAAGCGATTTCACTACACGCTTGTGATCTTGATCATTCATTCTGACCGCATGTCTCCTTCCATTCGATACTGATAGCTTAAACTTTTAATCACACGATTCACCGTTGATTGCACGATTCCGAGTTGTTTTCCGATGTCTCGATGAAAGAGTTGGGGATTTTTCAGGTGCTTGGGAAAAATCAATTCGCAACATTACTTTTCGGGTGACCCCATTTTTTCCAACGTTTTGGAAAACTGACAGTAATGAAAACACAGTATAAACTACTTCTACTCATATTTTCAAGAGAAAATATCCAACAGGTTATTTTCTACAGTGTTCAATTTGATGTGGAATTCTTCATCAGATTCACGGTCCGCGCGCGATCGTCCTAAAAACACGCGAATGTGCGAAAGAACACGCAGTCATAAAATAGAATTTATACGCGCGAAGTTACATACACGTTAGCACACGCGATATTCAAACGCACACGCGACATACAAACGCACACGCGATCGAACACTTTAACGTACAAACGCTCGAGCCGTTCGCGATAATACATGCGCTCGCAAAGTCCCTACGCCCTCATTATTTGAACCGTACAATCAATATCACATTTTCTGATTGGTTGTAAAGAATTACGGACAATAGATTCCGGAAGAAAAAACATCCAAACTAACATTTGAGTGCTACACAAATAGATTAAACGTGTAAATCACCCAGGGACAGTAGATTCACCATTGAACTAAATAAAAACAAAAGTTATCAAATATTACCATAAAGTCAGCGTTCCGTTTACCACTTCATCGTCATTCATTCGCCACTCAGTACGTCCCCTCACTCTGCTCTTCGCTACCTGCCATGGTTATTCGATCCTTCGACCGGGACGGACGGACTAAACTCATCCCAGCCCCAAGTGCCAGGAGAAAGTGGACGGAAATATTTTAATTACCGCAATGGTACTTATTTGCTACCACCGGCCCACCCAGTCCATCTTCTTCTTTCCCGGTGATGATACCAAAGGGCATCTAAGTCATTAGCATTAATAATGATGTGGAAATTCTGTATTTTTCATCGGCTACTATTTTACCTACCTGCACACGAACACTGATCCGGGTACTATCGGTACGGGGAGAGTGTGATGGATGTTGTTCTTTTGTTCCTGGACTGGGTACGAGTGAACTTGCAGCTCATCGTTCGATTTTATCCATTACAGTTTATGGAAACTGTCTATAGAAAGAATTTCCTTCCTTCATAAAGCTGGTAGTCGAATTTCATCTAGACCCAATGGGGACGTCTGGTGTTCAATAAAGCCTGCTCTATCCCGTGTCGATCCCTGTTGGAAAACATGTTTTACAACATTGATTAAGTCGAAGCGAGGAACAAATGCTACCTTTATGCCCATAACCCTCCGATGCTTAATATTTAACATCCATTTTACATTTCTAAGCACGTTGTAAATTTTTATTTCCCCACCTTAGTTTATGTCTTGAGAAGAAAGATGAAGATCCTGGCGCATTTCGCTACCAGCCGCGAATTCAAATATAATAGGGTGCACGGTTCCAAACCGTTTCGGTTCGGTTGCTCCCAAAGCGAATATTTTATTACTGACGGAGAGTGGTACACATTCTTACCACATACTTCTCCTCCAACTCCTCTTGCTTAAGAAAAGGGAGACACACTGACGAAAATGTGTTTTGCAGACTCACCGTTTCCCAGTGCCATACCTCCCACACATAGGGATAGGATAAGAAAGTTTTCACCTTTACTGACAATACACGCGGTGCCACAAGATGGATGATAAACTAGCGTGACATCCCGCTGCGTCCCATTTTCAGCGAAAAAGAAAATAGAACATGGACGGAAAAGGCTTCGAAACCTTGTGGGTGCACATCTCTTACAGTCAATGTTCATCTGTTGGGGGTGAGTTGAATTTTTTGCTTGCTTTCGACAGCTTCGCTGATAAGCATACTTATAAATGTTGACTTGAAAGGGTTGTTTATGTACTCTTGCGGTTTTCCAAACTTCGTTTGGAAATTTCAAAATTAGGACTTTATTTAGAAATTTTGAAAATAAAAATATTGAGTTGAGTGATATAGACCGCGACAATCGTAAGCGATGTATGAAGGAGTAATACTCCTGTCCAAAAATTGACGGCATCCTGAAAAAATACAAGGTTTTCAAACCGCCCGGTTCGGTACTATGAACGACACACTCTGCGGTTGCCGCCTCCTTCGGTGAGGGTGCACTTCGTGGTAAACATCATGCGGCGGATGCGAAAGCAACTTTTCCAATTATAATCGTAGCAGTTCACTGAAAGCTCACTTTCGACTTTGGGAATTGTGGTTTCCTCGTAGATGGGTGGTGGTTGCTTTAATTTGATACGTTTGAAGGCTGTCGAAACAGTTTATGATTTTGAACCAATTTCGGAGCGGCGGAGTGGCAATTTGGAAATTACGATGCACTTATTACTTGCCAACCGGCACAGGACTCGAACCGTAATAACCTCCGTACTGACGGATGGTGAATACACACAAAAACCCCAAAATGGAATTGGGCCGCTGGCAAACAGTTCCCGGAATGATATTTCCGCACGAAATCAGCTACTTTTCTAGGAATCTTCCTTGTGAGCAAGTCAAACCCACAAACAATCGCGTGATTAGTGGCCCGTGTAAAAATGTCCACCGGTAATGAGAGGATGGCGCCCTACTCCTAGCTTCCCACCCCCTGTCAACCTAACTATAGAGCAATCACAAATCAGCATTCATTCATTTACGATAATCACACTTCCAGCTACGCCATGTTTGGTGCGGTCCACCGTTGCAGTAATGGCTAAATTTGGCCCAGGTCCGAACTCTAGCCCCGGAAACAGCGGAACAGAGTCGTGAGAATGTCAGGCCGTATTACGTACCGCATACAGCTGTATGCCGATTGCGCTGAGATGGGTTTGGCCGGGGAAGGAAGCCGGTGGAAATTTCCGCAAAGACGTCGCTGCTGTTGCTGCTACTAAGCATAATGGCCCCGAGGAACCCCGGCCAAGAAGTGATAATTTATGTTGACGCGCAATGGAAGGGACCCATTTCAGCGGACCGGGTGCCATTAGTTGCTCATCGTGGCCCTTCGTGATGAAGCATTAGTTTACTTTTTGTCTTTTGAGTGGAAGAAATGCTACAGCATAGCTTCGGCATATTTCGTTGTGTGCTAGTAATTTAGTAAAGTATTAGTGTCTCGGAATTAGTTGAACCGAATGGCATAACATTATAATAAGGCGATGATCCCATTTTGTCAGTCCCATGACACAATGGGCCAGAATCGTGTTAAGGTGTTAATTAAAGTGTGCTACTATTATCTGCGCCATATTTCAATAATTGAAATTAGAGTTTTCTCTGCAAAAGACTTAGACGATTTTAGGAAGTTATGATTTCGGGGATTTATTAAAAATATTTAGTCCTTTTGAAGGCAAATAACTTAGACGATATTTCAATAATTTTTTTTTTTTTGCACGGATTGTTTCGTTCCACAAAAATACCCATCTTGATGAGCTTCAGAAAAATCCATTGAACCGAAAGTCGCCATCTTGATTTTCAAAATGGCCTCAAACATCTATATTTGGCGTCTATTCATCAATCCCGTTGCAAATGTACTCATATTGATTCAGTTTTAGAAAATTTCACTGAAGCAAAAGTCCAAATGGTGTCAAACATGGATATCGGGTGTCTACCCAACAAAAAAATCAAAATATACACAATGGAGTTTATTATGTTGGTCTATAAAAGAATCTGAGGAGGGGGATAACTTCTCAGCTAGCATAGAAATAGATTATGTGGTTTTTGAGGTCGCTGATTACGATTCTGATAACAGAATTTGAAAATTCAAAATGGCGGCTACAAAATGGCAGCAATTTTTTTTACGAAATTTGCGAATTTTGTTACAGTGAGCATAGAACTCGATTTACGAGAGTTTTTGGGGTCGCTGATTAAGATTCTGATGTCTGAATTCGAAAATTCAAAACGGCGCCTACAAAATGGCAACCATTTTTTACGAATTTAAAACCTATTTAAAGCTAAAAATAACAGCATTACCGATGAAAAAAATCGCGTCGCAAAGGGTTAAAAATGGTCTCATAGATCGATATCTGGCGTCTACTCATCAATCCTGTTCATAAAATACCTATATTAATTGGGTTTGCAGTGAACCGAAAGTCGCCATCTTGGTTTTCAAAATGCTTTCAAACATCGTAATCTGGCGTCTGCTCTTCAATCCAAAAATACCGTATACCCATCAAACCCGTTCCAAAAATACTCGTATTGATTGGATTTTAGAGACTTCCATTGAACCGGAAGTCGCCATCCTGGTTTTCAAAATGGCGTCAGATATAGACATTTGGCAACAACCGCTACTGCTACTTTTCCGAAAACAACCATATTGTTTAAGTGCGGGTCAGAGGGAATCTTCAAGATCCGCCTTTTTCAATTTTCCAAGTTCTTTGCATTTTAAAGGACTTGAAATACAAGCAAAAATTGTGTTAAAAAATATTTGTAAAGAATCATTATTTCCATTCATACAGCGAGGATGTAATATGAATGAACCTCATGGTGTTATGCACGCTTAGACTCCACATCATACCGATTCAGTTCAAAGGTGGCAAAATTCGGCGAAGTGGAATGATTATTGAAAGAGAATATGTGCCTTTCTCCGAAGCTGGGTGTCTGCTCTGACCAGTTTCATCATATCAGGAATGCTGTACCGCTCACAATCAACAAGTTCTGAACAACTCAAAACGGGACAATCTTACTGCGTACTATTACAATTCCCATAGAATAAAAACTATGATTTTATTTGACATTGCATTTTTGGACTTGACGTCTATATCGCGATCAAGATGGCTGTCATACGCTGTTTAGAAGAATTCGAAACGTTAAGCCCAACTTATCATACACGGTTGAATGGTGTACTAGACTACTACTCCTTGACAAATGCAGTTCCAATTTCAGTTATCTTGGTTTTTGGAGAATTCCACTATACCGGCGGAAGTCGCCATCTTGGTTATCAAAATGGCTTCAAACATCGATATTTGGCGTCTACTCATCAAGTCCGTTGCAAAAATACATACCAATATTGATTGGCTTTTAGACAGTTTGACTGAACAGGAAGTCGCCGTTTTGGTTCTAAAAATGGTGTCAAACATCGATATCTGGCGTCTACTCTTCAATCCCGTTCCAAAAATTCTCATACTGATTGGGTTTTAGAGAATTCTACTGAACCGGAAGCCGCCATCATGGTTTTCAAAATGGCCTCAGGCGTACATATTTGGCGACAACTACTACTACTATTGTTCCGAAAACAACCATATTGTGCAAGTGCGGGTCAGAAGGGAGCCTTTTCCACTTTTCCATAAATCTTGGCATTCAAGTTCTTTGCCTTCAAAAGGACTTGAAATAAAAGCAAAAATCGTGTTAAATGCGAATTCCGTGCAAGAAAATACTTGTTAAAAAACAAAAGAACAATTTTGCGAACTAACCGTGTTAATAGCAGTGTAAAAAAGCGTGCAAAAACCGCGTGGAAAACCTTATTGTGCGGTATCTACCTACCTAGTGGGACTGTTCCAATCTCATTTCACGATAGTAGACACGCATTCCTCATTCGCATCAGAGAGCCGTTTACTTTTTTCTCCATATAACCAGACAACCTCTACTCACCTGAGAGAATCTTCACATGGAGTCGTATATGACTGCTAGCAAGATCAACATGGTTACTGTTCCAAAGACCAGTAATCTGCAATCAGTCTGCACATGGTACTAGTTCTTGTTCAGACTGTATGTGTAATGGTTTGGTATTTAGAAGGGCAGCAGTCGGAGTTGTGAAAACACCAGTCAACGTCATGAACGCCTCTCTTTGCAGATGGTTTAGCTTTGACTGGACTGTCATTATCTCTCCTCTCTTGAACCTCTGTAGTGTAAATTCAATAGATGTATTTGGGTTTGAGACCCCAGGTCTTCCTAAAAATTCGCCTACATTGCCAGAAGGCCAAGCACATTTTATTGATTCTGAGCTCAATGTGAGTAGACCAGTTCGGCTTGGAATCCATTATAATTTCAACGTACATGACTGAATCCGCACACAGTAGCTCAGAATCACAGAACTACAAGGGACCAAACCCCGATTGTTATTCGCTTCTTCGTAAAAAAGAACCATCGAAGTTTTGTTTGAATTAACAGATAATTTAACTCATTCACACGCGTCTGTTCGACAAAGCTATATGCGTTTTGCTTTAAGTCAAAGATTGTGCCGATGCAAAGTCCAGTAATTAGTATTTGGTAATCGTCAGCAAACCTGTAGGTTCGAAATCCTAGTTCATTGAGTTTTCTCAACAAGCCGTCGGCAACCAGGCAACGGTGATAGAACTCCACCCTGCGAATAGCCGTAAATACTCAATTTCCTTATCTCTGCCTGTCTCAACGACGAGCAAAAAATGCGGTTACTAAGCATTGCGTTTATCCAACCCGAGACATACGTGTAGCTTAGACTGTCCAGAAAAATAATGAATTTTTGAAAACTATCGGCCCTCCCCTGAGTCGATTCCTAGTCCCACCAGGAATACTTGCACCAAATTTGAAGCAAATCGGACAAGTCTAGCTATCGGACCAACGTGCCTGAAGTTTTTTATGGGATTTTTCTACAATTTACATAGAGAAAACCCACTAGCTCACATTTTCGCCACTAGGTGGCACTGTATGCATCGTATTATCACTGTAAGTAAAAATAAGAAAGATAATTTAATTGACTACAACTTTGTCGAAGACTGCTAGTCAATCCTGCTTTGTTGAAAGAAGTTATTAAACTTTTAATAAAGTGAGCTTTGCATGGGGCCTAACAGTACACCGAGACCGAGGCATCACTTCATTAAAAGTTTAATATTTTCCAACAAAGTTTAGCTTTTTCTAACAAAACCGGATTTTCTTGCAGTCTCATGCAAAGTTGTAGACAATTAAATTATTAAGTTATGCTTTTTTGTGTTTCGAATTAATGTCGTCAGTAACTAGCACCATCCGGGTGTCTAGTTAGACGATGTATCTATAGTAGTACCCAAATTAGCACTAGTTAGACAAATATATCCTGGGAAGCAAATATAGAAGCTCTGGTTTGCTGACGTGAGACTTTTAGAATTAAAAATTGAATGCTTTTTTGCAATGCCCTAATGTGCGTCGTTAGAATCAAAGGTTGTTTCTTCAACTAAAGCATCATCAACGTACCGTGCCCAAATCCATGGATGGGAAAGCGCGTGTCTATGACTATGCTAAGCTCGCCGGGTGGCAATGTATAAACCGGTGCTTGGACCGGACCGTCTGCACACTGTTACGATTGTCATAAGGCTTAACAGGCTGGGAAAACCTGACCACATTCTATTCAAAGGTAAAATTCATTTCCGTCATCATAAACGGTTGCTCCAACCGCAAACTGTCTGGGAGAAACCGAAGAATCAGCCTAGAGAGAGATGAGAAAACATAGTCTCCTATCTCATGCGTCCCCGCGAGTCTAAGGGTCGATTTCTTCACCCTTGCTTAGCGCTTAAGCCAGGTTTAAACATACTGGTGAACCTGGTTTAAAAGTTAAGCGAGGGTGAGGAAATCGGCCCTAAGTCTATTGATGACATTTGATCCTTAGACTGGCAACGATTGGGTGCTATCATACTTCTGCTGATAGTAGCTGAATGAGAGGATCCGCATCTAGACGTGAGAATACTACCGTAAAAATGAATGGCTGATCGGCGGTCAGTTCCAATACGACTACTTTAATCTGAATAGTATCGATGATCGCCGGTCAATACGTACTGAAAATTAGCCGCATATGGATTATTGAATCCAATTTCAAGCTCTGCTATTGTTAATAAGTCCATGCCACAGGTTTTCAATATCTTGTATTTCCCTCCAATGACCGTTATTATCAATACTTGGTGGTTTTCCATCCAATAAATATATCGAAGAGTAGAAATAACGAAAGCTGTCTAAATACTGTGATCCAGTCAATTACGCAGACAGTATGTGATTTTCTACGCAATTCTTCGGTGGTCGGCTGTTTGGAGTTCAAATTGGTTTAGAAAACATAGGTTACTCTCGGCAGCCGGCTGCCTAGAGTTTAGAAAAAGTTCAAAAACTTCTTTTTTGCGCAACCGTGCACTAGCAGACCAACTAAACAATTAGATAATAAACTATGCTTTACAGGTCGCATCGCTTGCTTGGAGCGAATCCTAGAGCTTTACCCTTACTAAACCTTCAACTCTGCGACAGCTATCAATTATTCTGATAGGACTGGGGTTCACCTATAATACGAATGTAAAACCATTTGTCCATAAGCACCCGTTCAGAATTTATAAACTGTGCGATAGTTTGATGAGTCGTCTAATTTCCGCTAAGCAGCTATGGGAAAAATGGGAGTTTCTATTTTTAGATTAGGTGACTATACATATTTATTACTAATCAAAAATGAACTATTTTGCTTCATCCAACGTTTCAGTCTGTCTGGGATATTGTTCTAGGATTTGATATTTGTTGTTTCAAATCCTGTCCTTGAAAAGGGTCCAAATTGACCGAAACGTTGGATGAAGACACAAGTTATTTTTGATTAATAATAAATCTGCATGCGTCGAATATGACAACGCTAAACGCAAGATGCTGAAAATATGGATAAGGATAAGGATTAGACCAGAACACTTTAAAAGATTTATGTTAGAATGCGTAGAAGTGAACCCATGACAAAAAATGCTATTTTTCAGCGACATTCCCAGCGGCGTTCGCGTTATTGAAATACGGTTGGGGAAAAAACGCTGTGCACCTACCCTAGTCAGATTCCTTTGTGCCTGTTTTGCAACCAGAGAGCTGCATCCAGAATACCATCCGTAGTAACTTTGTGTTATTTTTTTATTTTTACGTAATTTTTAAACAAGAAAGCTCCACGGCTAAGTCATGCTAACACATTAAGTCGTGTCAAATATAACAAAAATAAATAAAAAATTATGCCAAGCCGTGGCGGTCCGTAACAACCAAAGGTGATTTCGAATGGATGCGTGATACCAAAAAGGTTAAGAACAGATGCACTAAACAACACGGCGGCATGGCCGGGAACTTTAGTGATATGGGGGATCTCACTCTCAGTACGTTAACATACAAACGTTTAAGACCTTCGCGATCATCCACGCACACCAAAGCCGGTGGTCTCGGTAACATGAAAACACCCCGGTGATTAAGTGAATGTTTTAGCACTAATAAACTTATAAATGCGGTCTAAAGCGGGAACCTATAAGCGCCCACATTCGCGCGATAATGAATCGGTTACGTTCAGAAATCGGTCTTAGCAGCTTAAATCCATGCCTTCAGTTGGACCAATAAAAAATGACACTCACTAGACAACACGTTCCAGGGCAACATGACCGGGAAATCTAGTGCTAATGCGAAACTTACTCTCTTCTAGTATCCGAACGATATACTAAAAATTAAGTATCAGATACACGGCCCGCGAGTGATTATTCAAGAATACGGTAGTGGTTACATGGTTATGGAATCAAATTTATGCGCACGAAGTTACATACTCGGGACAAACACGTCAACATACAATTGCTCGAGACCCTGGCGATCATCCACACACACCTACGCGTGCGACCTCGCAAATATGATAACTAGGTCTCAAGAGTAAACCAACAACCGTCCGTGTTCGCGCGATTATGAATCGGTTACGTCTGGAATTCCCTACTCTCGCTCGGCTCTAATAGCCTTGGTCAATACCTTCGGTTGGGCCAATAAAATGACACTCATATCCACTAGACAACACGTTTCATGGCGACATGGCCGGGAACTCCTGTGATATAAAAGAACTCACTCTTTTCTAGCGTCTTTAACCGTACACCAAAAATTAAATATCAGATTCACGGTACGCGCACAATCATGCAAACGGTTACAAAATCGAATTTATACACGCGATGTTACATACAGGCCAGTACACGCGACATACAAACGCCCACGCGATCGAAACCGTACAAACGCTGGAGCCCTTCGCGATTATACACACGATCGTGAAGTCCCTACGCCCGCACATATCAGAATCGTATAATGAAAATCACATTCAGTGTGTGGCATTTTTCGTCTCGTCTGGAATTGTAGTGAGTGATTCTGACGAAGAGCCCTTCCGAGAAGCCCTGGCTCTACAGTACCAGTAGGACAACTCTCTTGAAAAAAAATTAGATCTTTTTAGAATTAGAACCACTCCAACGTCTGTTTAACTCATACGTCCCCAACGCCCATTTCATTGAAAATGTTAAAGTTCAAAATTATAGTTCTCAGCCATTATTTTGAAATTAGAAACGATCGCAAAATTTTTAAGGCCACCTTTCCGGAACTGATCGTAGTTCTGGATACATTGTTGGTAGTACTGGAGTTACCCCTCTTTTCGAAAAGCAAAAAACTTGAATAGCGGTCTTCAAACCAGTCTTGCGACGCACAAAACTTTACGATTTTGTAAAACAAACGCATTGATCAACATTCTGAGAGTTTTTGGTTTAATTGACCACACCCTGGAGCATTCCGGGAACCTCCGGCTCCTCCGGCAAAGAGGACAATTTTCGACCAGTTATAAAACTCGTCTTGCGTGGTGTCAAACTTTGTAATTTTGCAAAACAAATGCACTGGTGACCATTTTAAGGGTTTTTGGTCAAATCGGACACACCCCGGGATCTTCTGGGAACCTGGTTCCTCCGGTAAAAAGAGATGATTTTGGACTGGTTTCAAAACCCGTCTTGCAGTACTTCAAACTTCATGATTATGCAAAACAAGCACACTGAAAGACCTTTTGACAGAAATTGGACGAAATGGCCACACTCCGGGGTATTCTGGGAACCGGATTCCTCCGGCAAAGAGGACACTTTTGGACCCTTTTGAAACTCTGTCTTGCGGCATGTCCAACTGCATGAATTTGCGATACACGAACGCTAAAAAATATTTCGAGGGTTTTTGGTCTAATTGGTCACACTCCGCGGTATTCCGGAAACCTGATCCCTCCGGCAAAGAGAACAATTTTTGGCTGATTGCAAAACCCGTCTTGCCGCGCGTCAAATTTCATGATTTTGCCAAGCAAGTTCACTGAAGGACATTTTGGGGGGTTTTGGTCCAATTGACCACACCCTGGAGTATTCCGGGAACCTGGCTCCTCCGGCAATGAGGACAATTTTCGACCAGCTATAAAACCCGTCTTGGGAAGTGTCAAACTTTATGATTTTGCAAGACAAGTACACTAGAGATCATTTTAAATTTTTGGACGATTTGGTCACAATCCGGGTTATCCACCCAAGAGGACACTTTTCAACCGATTAAAAAACCCGTCTTGTGGGATGTCAAACTTTATAATTTCGCACAACCAGTGAATTGGAGAACATTATGAGAGTTTTGGTCATATTGGATACACTCCGGGATATTCCGGAAACCTGGTTCCTCCAGCAAAGAGGACATTTTTCAACTAGTTGCAAAACCAGTCTTTCGGTACGTCAAACTTCATGATTAAGCAAAACAATTACACGAAACGATATTCTAATGGCTTCTGGTCTAATTGGGCACATTCCCAGGGTATTGCGGGAGCCTGGTTCCTCCAGCAAAGAAGACACTTTTCGACCCTTTTGAAACCTTGTCTTGCGACATGTCAAAATTCATGATTAGGTAAAACCCTCAAATGTTCTCCAGTTCACTGGTTGCGCAAAATTATGAAGTTTGACAGTCCGGGAAAGACGGGTTTTATAATCGGTTGAAAAGTGTCTTTTTTGCCGGGTAACCAGGTTCACGGAATACCCCGGGTTGAGACCAATTCGCCAAAAAACCCTCAAAATGTCATTTAGCGTACTTGTTTCGCGAATTCATGCAGTTTGATATGCCGCAAGACAGGGTTTCCAAAGGGTCGAAAAGCGGCCACTTTTCCGGAGGAACCTAGGGCCTTGCAAAGTAGAACAACTTTCCTAATCGTGTTATAAACACTATTTTATTTAGTTTTACCCTCCCCAAGGTTGACGGGTTTGACGGCATTGCAAACATCATCAGGCATATTGCGTGCATCAGCGCGAAAGAACAACTGCTTTAAAATGAGTATTGCATTACGCCTCGATAGTGGTGCATCGAGGAGACCGAGAGGGCTTATGCGCCTTTTTTATGTTCTATGTTTCTTCATACTCTGCACCAGCGCATACCAACGGTCAACCACTGGTCTGTGCGCGGTGATGTGACCGACTGACGGGTCGACGTCCATTGACTTTTGCTGTGTGCCGTGTTTGCAAATATTGTTCCACAATTTGATGGCGGTATTCGTGGACGGGGCTCACAGTGGGAATCATTGTATGTCCATTTATCGGTCGAATTCGTCTTCATGCAAATACTAATTAAATTAATTTAATAATTAAATTAATTTAATAAAATAGAATAAGTAGAAATAAGTCGCTTTGTGATAATCGTAGTTTTTCGAACTAATGTACAATTGTTATGTGCTAGTCGTATTTCTATCTATGTATGTGTTCGTCTGAGTATTTGTGGCAGTTGGGTCAGGGAGCGGATGCAGAACTGGCGTATATGATAGAATAGTAGCTAATACTTCTGGTGATAATTTGTGCATTTGGTTCTATTCATTCGGGAAAATCGCATTGGATAAATTAGGGTACAATGAATTTACCAACGCACGTGAGTCATCCATTCCCAGCCAGCATAGCATGATGAAAGTCTAACAGCATGCAATTGTCGTTAATGGTAAATATATAACATTTACTACATTTAGATGAGTTTGATTGCATGTTACATGTGTTTTTCTATTCTACTTCGCTAGTCTGTTTCTTTTGTATATCTATTAGTTTGCTTTTCTATTATTGCTGTATACCAAAATAGTATCGGTCAATTTATACACTTCTAATTAAGCTCTTTACACCTTTTTTTCTTTATTCGGCTGTTATGATTTCTTTTAATATAGGCTATCTATACTCATATACATAGAAACGCTCGGGGCCTTCGCGATAACACAAACCTGGCCACAAACGCGAACACTCGATTTCAATAATCCACACATACTTACGCCCGTGATTTCGCCTACATGAAAAAACCCCGGTAGTTAAGTAAACGTAGCATCTTTAAATTTCCAAACGCGGTCTCAAACATTAACCCGCCACTCGCGCGATCATGAAACGGTCACGTCCGGAAGTCTTACCTCGGTCCTAGCAGTCTGGACTAATGTCTTCAGTTGAACCAATTAACAATAGTGACGCTCATATTCACTAAACAACACGTTCCATGGTGACATGACCTGGAACGCTAGTGATATGGGGAAACTGATTCTCTTTTACCATCTGTACCATACACTAAAAATTAAGCATCAGACTCACGGTTCGCGCGCGATCAAACAAGAATACATGCTACATCATTATAAAATCGAAATTATACACGCGAAGTCACGGCACCTACACCCGCGATCTCGTAAACATGATAACATCCCGGTGATAAAGTGAATGTCTCAGCTCCTATAAATTTTCAAACGTGGTCTCAAGCGTGAACTGAAAAACTCCCGCGGTCGCACGATCATGAATCGGTCACTTCCGGTTGTTTCTATCCCTGATATCAGCAGACTAGGTCCATGCCTTCAATTGGACCAATTAAAAAAAGAAAGCTCTCATATCCACTGGACACCTCGTTACATGGCGATATGACCGAGGACTCTAGTGATATGGGGTAACTTACTCCCTGTCAGAATGTGAATTGTACACCGAAAACTAACTATCAGAATGAAGGTCCGCGTGACCATCCAAGAACGCACGCGTATATAGGAATGGCCATACGGTTACAAAATCCAGTCTTTGAACACCCCTATAATAAGGAGAACGTTTTGGCACTTACGAAGTTTCAAACGCTGTCTCAAACGCGTACCTACAAACGTTCGTTTTCACGCGCTCATGAATCGGTCACGTCCGGAAACCATTACTCTATGTCCTAATAACTTAGGTCCATACATTCAGTAGGACCAATAAAAAAAATAAAGTTCTTATCCACTAGACAACACGTTCCATGGCGACATCACCGGGACCTGTAGTGATATGGAAGATGTCACTCTCTTTTAGCATCTTAGCCGTACACCAAAAATAAAGTATTTGATTCACGGTCCGCGCGCGATTATCCAAGAACACACAAGAACACATGAGGCACACGGTTATAAAATAGAATTTATACACGCGAAGTTACATACACGTTAGCACACGCGACATACAAACGCACACGCGATCGAACACGTTAACGTACAAATGTTCGAGCCCTTCGCGATGATACACGCAATCGCGAGTCTGTACGCCCGCACATACCTGAACCGTACAATGAATATCACATTCAGAATCACGGCCCGTTGCAATTGGCCTAAAGCATTGTTTTAGTGGGCGATATTGCCTGTCTCGAGTGCATTGGATAGAAAGTGACCATTGAAGGTCAGGACACAGACAAACAGACCAAACAGACATAATACTACTCCCCCCAAAATATGCATCCGCGCATGTTGTCAGGACTCTTGCTGCACCTTTCAAACTCAGCCCCAAACGCTTTTTTGTCAGTGGGTTATCTCTTGTGCTCGGGATCATTTTTTTATTTTTCCCCATGGCATAAATACGTTAGACACGCGGACGTTGGGCATAAGGACGTTAGGTATAATTTATTAGAGGGAATAATTTTTCAACGGTGATGTGTCCTCGGGTGGTACGAGCCTAAATGTTTCAACTTCTTTCTGATGTCGTTGAATTCATTCTGTTACGTATACATCAAGAAATCTTTCCTCATACAAAGAAGGCAGACCGGATGATTGGTACGCGGAAATTCAGCTCGATGTGAAGCTATAAAATGCAGATGACTAAAATAGGCTCAACACTCTTGTTTAGAACCTATCTCACTTAGATTTTACTTGCATACATGTATGGTACAATTGTTCAAGAAGAAAATATATGCCTCAAAGAACAGCTCATGAATGAAAGAATGATGCATTTCATCATTCATTCGACGAATATACGAATAATGCTGCTTTTTTATATTAAACTTTTTTTTGAATGAGCTCGTTTAATTCGAAGAATTAAATATTGCTCGTTTGATCACGCTGACCATTTTCAGCCACCGGATGTCCGAAATTGTAGCGATTTACAGAAGTGAGGTAACAAAACGATTCAATCCTACCTTTCTCCTTAGGGAGCAACAAATATTTTGAGTTCACCCATGACATTATAGATAATCCGTATCAGTTTCGGTCTACATCAGCTCTCCTTCCTCTCTGCCATCGATTAACCATCGAATATAACTTAACAAACATGCCACCAAAATCGAACGACCGTGAGTAGGCTCGGTGCGCCATGTGACCACGATTTTCGTGCAGTATATAAGCATGTGTTTGAATTATCGATGCATCCGTGCTGGGTCGAACAATGTCGAACAGCATACCGTATAGCGAATTGAAAATGCCACCATGAACTGCGGCCACCCGGAATAGATGCGGAAAGTATCAATTCGGATAGTTCCGAAAGCTTTTCTCACCGGTCGGCCGACAGGTCAATATGAAAAGAAAATTTGCGTTATTCTTTAACTTAATTTCTAGTGATAAAATACGGTAATATAATACAATTCGGTTACAAGTTCAGCTGCAGATTTCTGCGAGGGTTCAATCTTACTGGTCCCCGAGAAACTAAATAGGCAATACGGGAAACTTTCTCCTTAGTGGAGAAAAATTTAAGTAAAGACTTTTTTCATTAAACATTTAAATTAAAATTTGCCTCTGAAGAGCACAAAACCTATAACTAAATTAGAATTTACGTTTCGACTTCGTCTCATCAGTATCCGAGACTAACTTAGTGACAGGACTAAGTTATCGCCAAATTGACGAGACCTCCAAAAAACGAAAACACTATTTGCGTTTCTGAGCAAAAGAGGAGTTCTGAAACGTGGTTTGGCGTAGCAAGG
Organism: Topomyia yanbarensis; assembly: GCF_030247195.1. NCBI lineage: Eukaryota > Metazoa > Arthropoda > Insecta > Diptera > Culicidae > Topomyia > Topomyia yanbarensis. Next base: position 56,812,534 of record NC_080672.1, read on the forward strand.
ATTAGGGGTTTACTCAGAAACACAAATAGTGTTATCGTTTTGTGGAGCAATCCGGCGTTAGCTTAATCCTGTCGCTAAGTTAGTGTCGAATTCTGACGAGGCAAAGGCGAAAGCTTCTTTTCCGGAAAATAAAGTTGTAAACAAACGACGAACGCATCTGGTACGATTTATTCAGTAACATCTAAAAGCCATTAAAACCGACATCCTTCCATAACTAATTTAATATGGGAACAACTATTTAGTGATCGGAAAACTTAAATTTTCATGTGGACCAGTGTTCGTGTTTTGATCCTGACATAGAACGGTTGTAAGGCCACCGCTTTTTTTCATTTTTAACTTGCACATGCAACGACTACTCACCAGACAAGAAGGCTAACTGAACACAAAAAAAATCCAACCACCAATCGAAAGCTCCCCTCTCGTACGATAATAAAACTAGATTGATAACGTTTGCATGTTTGCAAAGCTCCCCTCGCTGCAACCAGGGGAAAGTTTTCCGAGGATCCAGGTGAGGCCACGGTGCAAAATATGCTTCTGCACTTCAATCAATTGGTGAGTGAGCAGATTTTCCGGAGAAACTTCCTGCAGCGGAAAATTCGTTTGATCGGGTTCAATTGAACTGCCTTCGTTCGGGAATGGAAAATTATAGTAAAAAAAAGTATGAATGCGAATAGCATGGGAAAAAAGGTAATAAAAGGCTTAACTTGATTATGCAAAGTCAAATCCTGCGCGTACCAGAAATCTAGCCTGGCCAGATGATATCCAGTTCAACAATCAAAGGCATCTCACGCTCAAAAGGACTGGCAGAGTGGGACGAGAAAAAAAAAGCATCATAGCTCAAGGCTACTACTCTTCTGTTCTGATTGACATTCTTGTTTCCCCCCCTCTCAGTTCACCGAACAAACCCGTCAGCCCAAGCAAAGCGAAAGCAAAATCTCACAATCATTCGAAAATTTTACACCACCACGTACCACAAAGTGGAACAGCGCCAAAAGGTTTTTTTTTCGTCGTACACGGGGTCGAAGACGAGCCGAGTGGGGAAGTGGGAAACTACAATCGTTAAGATTGCAAACCAAATCATATCCTTCCCGGAGGCCTCGGTATCCCTCGCTGGCTGAAGGGACACCGGTGCTTGGCGCTTTCGTCAGATCTTTGCCGATTCTGACACACATTTTTTGCGACTGCCATCTCGCCCGTCTCGTTTGGCTCGTTGACTCGCTTCCCAGGAGAAGTCCTCTACAAATTTGCCTAAGGAACATTAATGGATTCCGTATCGTTCCGGGCGCGCGAACCGATCGAAACAGGGTGGCCGGATTTTTCGATTGAATTTGTGATTTTTTTTTGGTTTCGATTATACAGGATTTAGCCTTAGGGTTATTCCCCGCCAGGCGAGGGTTGGGAACCGAACCCAGGTAAGCTGCGTACGAAGCAGTCGACTAACCAACAAGGCTATGTTCGTCTCCATTTTTTTTTTGTATTTTGCATGAGTCTATTACAAAAGTGAAACTGGCCTCACTGTCGCCACCAGCTTTGCGTAACCACGCAAATTTCGGAGAAAGGAAGAAAAGGACGGAAATGAATTTAACTCGAATTTCGTAGATTTATTACTAAACACAGTTCGCTTTCGTCGAATGTTGAGACGAAAAAAAACTTGAGCCTTTCTTGCTCCACCCTTCCCAAGCAGAGGACCATGCCTCAAACCGAAGGCGAGATGCGAGAGGGATGTCGGTTTTAATGGCTTTTAGATTTGTTACTGAATAAATCATACCAGATGCGTTCGTCGTTTGTTTACAACTTTATTTTCCGGAAAAGAAGCTTTTCCTTCCGTTCCATTTATCATCCGTTTTATTTCATTTCACTTCGATTTCGATATTAATAGGAAATTGATTGAGGTTGACGTTGCACAGTTCGGACGATGCCGGCAACCATCCACCCACCCGCAGACGCACGCATAGAGCAAATAGCTGATGACGTATAAAATCCTTGAAGCACCCCAGGATTGGATTGTTGTTTCACGTCCCATCACCATCAATCAATAGTGCCGGCTACCTCGTAGGGAGAGCTAGTTCCGTTCTCCTCCCTAGTACCGCTCCTTCGAGCTCCGATTGGCAATAATAATGATGTAGCTAGCTGATCAGGGTTTCAAATTTCCAATCTTGAGACGGGTGACCCAATCGGACGCAATTGTCTCGATGAATCGTTATAGTCGGACAGTTTTGTTTTTGTTTATGATGGTCATGATGATTGTTCATAAAATCAATGCTAAAGTTTTTATTCGAGGACCTTTCGACGGGGTCAGCTTCTGAAAATGGCAATTGTTCAAGTCTAAATCAAACTTAGTTGTATTGAAAAAAGTTGAAAGCATATCGAAAGTGCGATAGGGTTTAATTTTTTAATCTGTGATAGGGTTTGCTTGCAAAGAGTAACAGAGAGAATCATACTTTACGTTGCGAAATATTATAATTTAAAATGGCGTTTATCGTCAATTTTCGCCTTCTACTAATCATCACCTTTCAAATTACATCCATTTTTATGGCGGTTTTACGTGCTTTGAAATAATCGGAAGCGTCATCTTGGTTTTTCAAAATGGCATCAGTCATCAATTTTCGTCTTCTACAGACCACCACTTTCCAAATGACACCCATATTAATAATAGTTTTCAGTGCTGTGCAGTAACCGGAAAAAATGGCGTCAATCATCAATTTTTCTCTTCGACCGATCACTACTTTAAATGAAACCCATTTTGACGGTTGTTTTTAGCGTTTTGTGGTAACTAGACGCCATTATCTTAGATTTCAAAATGGCTCCAATTATCAAATTTCGTCTTCTACTGACCCATATTGATGACGTTTACAGTTTTTTTGTGGTAACTGGAAGCCGCCATCTCGGATTTCAAAATGATGCCAATCGTAAATTTTCCTCTTCTACTGATCATTACCTTTCAAATGACTTCCACATTGATGGTTGTGTTTAGTATTTTGTGGTAACCAGACGCCGCTATCTTGTATTTCAAAGTGGCCCCAATAATCAAATTTCGTCTTCTACTGAACATTACCTACACACCCCAATCAGTTCGGCTATTTCCGCACAGCTGAACAGTCAATATTTTTTTTCAACTGATGACTCAGTAATCTGGCTTTAATTTGCTGATTTTCAGCGATATGTTTTTCGAGTTTCAGCAAAACAAAACGCCACTTTTACTCCCGATCAGAAACACATAACAGAAATATTTCAAAAGTATATCTCGTTTTGTTACTTGTTATAATTTTCTGTTATTTTAACTACTAACCAGACCTAATTTATAACACAAAATGTTACGAAAATTGATTTCTGTTACAATCTTGTTATTTCATTCTGAAAGGGCTGGGATTCGGTAGAACAAAATTAAGCGAGTATCATATGACACTCATATTGATGACGCTTTCAGTATTTTGTGGTAACTGAAAGTCGCCATCTTGGATTTGAAAATGGCACCAAACTTCAATTTTCGCCTTCTACTTACCTCTACCACTCAAATGAAATCCATATTGATGGTGGTTTCAAGTGCTTTGAGGTAACCGGAAGACGAAGATGGCGTCTTCCGATACGATTTCAAAAAGGCACCAATCATCAATTTTCGTTTTGTACTGACCACCTTTCAGATGACACCCAAACTGATGATAGTTTTCAGTGTTTTGTGGTAATTGAAAGACAGCATTTTGAATTTTAAAATGGAACTAAGTCCCAATTTTCTAACTCTACTGACATTTAAAATGATACCCATTTTGATGGTGGTTTCAAATATTTTAAGGTGACCGGAAAGCGCCATCCTAGATTTAAAAAGACATCAATCATCAATTTTCGCCTACTACCCTTCAAACGACAACCATATTAACAATGGTTTTAAGTGTTTCGTGGTAGCAGGAAGTCTCCATCTTGGATTTAAAAGTGGCACATTCACCAAATTTCATCTTCTACTGACCATTACCTGTCATATGACACCCATATTGATGATGCTTTCGGTTTTTTTTGTGGTAATCGGAAGCCGCCATCCTGGATTTCAAAATAGCGCCAAGCATCAATTTTCGTCTTGTACTGACCTTTCAAATGAACCCTATGTTGATGGTGGTCTTAAGTGTTTTGTGATAACCGGAAGACGCCGTCTTGGATCTTCAAAATAGCACCAAACATCAATTTTCATTGTCTACTGACAACACCCTTTCAAACAATGTCCATATTGATGGTAGTTTTCAGTGGTGCTTGATAACCAGAAGCCGCCATTTTGGATTTCAAAATGGCGCCAGTTATCAATTTTCGTTTTATATTAACCACCGCCTTTCAAATGATACATGAAGCTGCCATTTTGGATTGCAAAGTTTTTTTTAATCGTCAATTTCCATTATCTACTGACCAACACCGTTCAAATGACACTCATATTGGTGATTTTGTTCACTGTTTTGTGGACCGCAAGTCGTCATTTTGGATTTCTAAATGGCCTCAATCATCAATTTGCGTCATCTACTGACCATCACCCTTTCAAAACTTTTTTTGGTTACCAGCAACCCCCATCTCAATTTCCATAATCTACTGATCACTCTCTTTCATATGATACCCATATTGATGGTAGTTTTCACTGGTTTTCGGTAACAGAAAGCCGCCATTTTGGATTTCGAAATGACCTCAATCATCAATTTGTCATCCTCTGACCAGCACCTTTCAAATGAAAGCCATATTGATTGTGGTTTGCGGCAACCGGAAGCCACCATCTTGAATTTTAAAATGGTGTTAATCATTGATTTTCGTTGTCTAATGACCACCCCCTTGCCAGAACGCATTTAGAACAAAATCGATCGACATGACGCAAGCTACGCAAAAAAATACCTTAGCTTTGTTTTCTTTTTTTTATTCAAATCGTTTATTTGATGAGGCTTTGTTTTCGTTAATAAGGTGACTAACTGATTCCCGTTAATAGTGTAAAAATTGACAGATGAAATTTAAGAAGCTTCGTAGATTGCATTATGTCCTTCCTGGAACCAATGCGTCTTGAATTAACACTGCCCGAACTTAATCTAACAGAAACACAGATTCGAAAGTCTGCCATGGATTGCGTTTACACTTCGTCTCATCAGAATTTGGTACTGATATTGCACGCTAAATTTTAAATGCAAACACGTATTGTGTACCAAAACAAAAAAAACGATTATTCCTGAGGCTTCGACCTGATTTGCTGATGAAAGTAGCGAAATCGAGCCATGGTTCGGCTTAGCAAACCAATCCGTTCAGCAATCGACCATAAATCCCCCTAAGAAGAAATAATGGTTTTACCCAATTTCTGCTTCGGGAGAAATATTGCTTCTTGCAGATTCAGACAATTTTCAGGGAAATTTGGATAAAAACGTAAAAAGACAACCAAAACAGTTCCGGAACGTTAAAGTGGTGTGTATGATTTTGCTGACGAAATGTGGGTTCGTTGTAATGATCAATTTACCTTCTGATGGGTTTGTGCACAATATTACGCCCAGCCTCAACATATTTTAAAACTTTTGACATAGCGTCTTTGCAAATTGCGTTACTACGAATTACATAAAAAATTAACGAAATTGTAAATTCACGCTGTACAAGCCAAAAACAACTGAAGTTGTTGTGTTTGATATATTGAAAACGCTGTACACATATGAATGAAAGAATGCACGAGAAAATTCCAACAAAAAGGTAAACATATCTAATCTAGCAAGAAATTTGTAGATGCATACTATTCAAGTCAGTTTTTTTCCTATCATTGAGATTTATGTTCGGCAACTTACTGAACCACTCGATAAGAACACGCCTTTACGGTCCAGTTGTTTTGTTTAGTAAATTCAAAACTAACCTTTTTGCTTTCTAGACGTTTTTTCACAGCCTTTTCTGTTTAGGGGTCTGAAAAGATAAATATTTCGAAGTACAGATTAATATCAAACAATTGTTACTGCTCTTGTGCAGTCAAAATTATTCGATGAAAAAAGGAAATGTTAAAAATAAATATTCACTCAATTAAGTATTAAACTGAATTTTGATAGTGGCACACATTATATATAAATTTTCATTCCTGATAAAAAAATATTTTTACTATGTTCACCCTTGAATCACTTCCACTATAGTTACTGTTTTCGATGCTCGTTTATATCATCCTCAAATGCAATATAGATTCAAATCTTCTATATAACATTTTAAAGATCATAAAATTCATTAAATAAATTTAAAGTAAAACTGCAAGCAATATCTTGGATTTGGATGGAATCTTTTCCATCATCTGCTGACGTACCCCCTTTCAAATGACACCCATATTAATGGTAGTTTTCACTGTTTTGTGGTAACCGGAATACGTCATCTAGGATCTCACAATCAGCAATTTTCGGCATCTGCTGACCACTCCCAAATGATACCCATATTGATAGTTTGTTGTAACCTGAAGCCGCCATCTTGAATTTCAAAGTGGCTTCATTCGCCAATTTCCGTCATCTACTGACCACCATTGTTAAAAAGGCATCCATATTGGTGATTTTCTTCACTGTTTTGTGGACCGGAAGTCGCCATCTTGGATTTCAAAATGGCTCAATCTTCAATTTCCGTTATCTACTGACTATGCCCTTTCAAATGACACCCATATTGAAGATCATTTTCACTTTTTTGTGGATACCAGAAACCACAATTTTAGATTCTAAAATGGCATCAATCATCAATTTCCATCATCTGCTGACCAAAACCCATTTTAAAAAATACCCATATTGATGGTGGTTTTGGCTGCTTTTTTGGTAACAGGAAGCAGTCATTCTAGATTCCAAAATGCCCTCAATCATCAATTTCCGGCATCTACTGATCAGCACCTTTCAAATGACACCCATATCGATGATGGTATTCACTGTTTTTGTGGTTACTAGAAACTACCATCTTGAGTTTCAGAATGGCATTAATCATCAATTTCTGTCATCTACTGACTAGCCTGATTAGAAATCATAAAATACATTAAATTCTTAACCGAACTTCTTTACTTTGGAGTTTATATTTAGAAATTTTTTATTTCAGTGTAATGGCGAATGACCCATCGAGGTTAAAGCCCCCAATAATTAATACAATACAAAACAATATATTTCATTATTGAGACAACGGACAAGAAAAATTATTTTTTAGGCCATATTTATTCGTACCGTGATCTTGTCGATTAATCGATCACGATCACATTAGATTCAATTACAATCAATTAAAAAATCAGAGAATCAAGGATTAAAAAATTTCAGCATTCGGAGAATCAAATATTCACTTCATTCACTTTATTTATGTCGTTCATTTTATTATACTTATTTATTTATACGTTCCATTCATTTCATTCGTTCTGCGCTTTTTTCATAATATGTAATCACTTATATATTGAATTAATTTTATTTGAGAGAAGAAGCTTTCTTGTATAATGATTTTGGCTGGCTCAAAAGTCTGATGTACAAGCAGGGTAAATCCCCCCATATCCCACTGATATTCACACCGTTAATTAGAATCAATGTATACGAAGAACAGTACATAGACCTTCCGATTGCTGGTACATGGCACATTGACAAAGAACGATTTAAATCAATCGTTCTTTGTCAATGTGTCGTTTACCAACGATCGGATGAATCGGATCGGTAAATTTAGCATGAAATATTATTATACATAACAATACACTAATATATCACTCGCAAACCTTCATATAACCGAAAAACCGTCATTTCAAAATGGCCTTAATCATCAATTTCCGTTTCCTATGGACCAACCCCTTTCTAGATTGTATCCATATTGCCGTCATCTCGGATTTCAAAATGCTTTAATCATCCATTTCCCTTACCTATCATCGAGTGTTTACCCGAATCTCATTTGACTGGTGTTCAGTGGGTCAATTGAAAGCAGTACCTTTCCATTAGACAGGATCAGACGAGGTTGAAGTTGAATACGAACTACTACTCATTTGAAAATGACGGTGAATGAAGAGCCACGAACTGATCATCAGTTCAATAGTTGCATGAAAATGAATTCTGCCATAGCCGACGGGCTAGCTGGGTTCATTTCAGTTGACTGCACTGTTCGTAGATCACCAGCTTCTAGTCATATGTTAAGAACTTTCTCACCTATCGCATAATTCTTCGGGATTACGCTGTCGTTGCTAAGGTTCTTATCTGCCACGCGATTAAGATTGACGTACCCTTATCACACAAACCATCAAGATAGTGCCTTACCAAGTACTGGAAAAAAATTCAAAAGACTAGATCTTATTATTGGAAGGAAATTTTCTGCTCCTCTCGGGTTGCGCATAATTGATTCCGTTTATGGGTCCGCTACATCGATAATATGAATGCTGTTAAAGACAGTTACAATTGCAGGGGTATTCCATGCACTAATGGTAGATTCATATACCATCGTCATCATTTATTATTTCTTCTTTCGTTGATATTTGAACCTTAGATACGAACAACTTTAATTCAAATACCAACAATCTGACCGAATATTGAAGAATGATGTATAGTAATGAACAGACATTATCTTATGGAGCCTATTGGACAGCAGACTAGCTATTGAGCCAAAAAATCGGAGTTTCAAAACAAAACATCGAATTGAAAATTCCTCCCTAATAGTATACCATTTTATTTATAAACATTTGTTAAAGCATAATTACGGTACACTCAGTGGACGTCGCCTTTGTATTGTATTGTATTGTATATTTATTGGGGCTTTATCCTGGATGGTCATTCGCCCTTAATCCGTCGTCTTTGATTTTAATCAGTGTCTGACGAACATCTCTAACTAGGATTTGGACAGAGATCCTGTCGATGTGCTTTTACCTTCTCGCTTATTTGCAGAAATCAATCGCTTCTGGTACCAGTCCTTGTCGTACACCGTACGTTTAGTGGCAGTAAAAAAAATCGATTTGACGTTATTCTGGCACGTTTGCAGGATTGCTCTTTGATGGCACAAATAGTTTTTTTTGTCTATGATTGGCGTCGTTTTTTTTGCACAATGACAGCTTGAATGGAAGACCCGGCCATTACATGATTTCGTCTGTATCGACAGATATAGCTTTGTTTGGAACAGAGGCGTTGAAATACCCACTTCTCAGAAATGGTTGCCTACACCAACAGCTTTGGTTCCAATTATGATTTGCCGGGATGTTTAATATGTTGCTTCAATGTTGGTACTGTAATAGCCATTGTTATTACTTCATTTATGGTGCGAAAATTTAAAGTACAATTCTTCATCCAATATGACGAATTTTCCATTTCCAGTGTGTTTACGGTGAAGTGTATGGCAGCAAATGTGTACTTTACCGATTTGTTTCGTTGTACATTTTGATGCTCGATTACATGTTCCCGGCTTTTGTCACATCACGATAATCCTTCAAAACATTCAAAAAAAAGTTGCATGCGAGATTGGCTTGTCAAACTTTTTTTGTTCCCAGTCGTTCAAACAGCTTAACGTAAATCCAGCTTTTACGACAATTTGTGAACAACCGTGTAATTTTAGGTTAACAGTGCAGTAGGAATACGGTTAAGACATTTTGTGCTTGTTTAAGGAGTAGAATAAACGCCTGAATTCAGTTTAAAAAAATCAAATGATCGCATAAAGAGTATTACACATGGTTTAAAGTTCTTTTTAGCAAAAAAAAAACCTTTTCACTTCTCTAAACACATCAACAGATAAACTAGAGAGCTTAGCAAAACAAAAACCTCAAACCCACATTTCAAGTATCGTAAAGCGCACAAGCCGAAGTAAAACCAATGCATTCTATGCAAGCACTTGTCTAAAATCGGCTTGAGTTCTTTCTTCAAAGTAAACTTGTAAGACAAACGTGTTATCAAAGCTGTCAAACCAACCCTTCTGAACGCAGGTCGTCTTCCAGTAAATGTGGATGCACACAAAAACTAATCTCGGACTAGGTATGCTGATTTTTGGTAACATTTGCTCAAACCCCTGAACGATGCAACACCTTCCCCCTTTCCAGTGCAATCAGAAGCAGAATTTCTGTTTGACGAAGCTAGTTAAAGTATACACACATATTTTAGTTGATGTTGAGATGCTTGGGGTGGGGAGGGACAGGATGATCACTGGGAAAACGGATTAACTCAACTTCTGCTCACTGTCGAAAGTTCCGACACACACACAGAGCTTACAAATATGGAAAGCTTTCGGAAACGTACCTGCAGTTGCAGGTTTACTTTGTGGCTCGGCTTCTAATTAGAGGATCGTGGCAGATGAGTGATGAGATGGTACACCAATCGCGTTGGGAGTATGACCTGACGGGTATTAGCGAGTGAAGGGAAAACCACACACACACATTCATCAACCAGTGAAAACACTCTAATGAGGCTGGTATTTACTGTGAATAAGTCGCTTAAATGGGCACCGTTATTTCGTATGTTTATGTTTTCTGTTGGGTTTATAACGAATTCAAATAGAATGGGATCCTTTCCGAAGAATTGTGTTCAACGGTTTGACACACCTGCAGGGCTCATCTGCATTGGTTGTTACACGTTTCGTAAGTTGTGACTCTGTTCAAATGATTTCTGATTATTTCCCGCTTTTAATTCCATAACGAAAAAAGGGCGGCTGTCACATTCAAAATTTCAATATTTCATATTGAATTTCATGCCATTGACTTATAGGTTCAACCAGTAGCAACATTTTAGTCGTTTTGCGTGATTGAATATTGATGTCTGTTCGCTGAATCGTCTCGTCGTTCTTAAACTTACATGGACAATAATTGATAACCATTGATATACATTGGAAGATGCTAATATGATTGAATGGTTAATTAGCCGATATAAAGAATTATATAAAGACTTGATAGTCAAACATTTATCCAATCTTTTCAACTTGTAGATTCAACCAGTTGCAACATTTTAGTCGCTCTCCGTGATTGCCTATTAATATCTGTTCGTACTCGAATATATTTTCGTTCTTACTAAAATTAATTTTAATTTAATTCATTTGGGTTATATTGATGCGCAAAGTCGACATATTTTATTCAGTTGGCGCTCCGGATTGCAAGAGAACGGCTTCATCGATTTATATGATACTGATATCAAAACAAAGGTAATCTTACCAAAAATAGTAAAAATGAACGAATATGCCTTACGTAATCTTTTATTTACATATTTATAATATTCTACCAAATAAAAAAGTTTTGGCTTTTAACATGTACATTTTGTTTTTAAACCACGCGCAAAGATTCAGTATGATTTAAACCGTTAATATGATAACCCCCCTTAACAACTGCGTCTTGGGGATCGTTCTTTTTTATCTCGCTATTGTACGCTTTCGTCTCATCGTCGTGGTTGCTGCCTTCATGTTCACGATCAGATGTACTTCCGTGCTTGTTGCTCTTAGAGGTCATGAGAACGTGAACGTCCTCATTGATGGTGCTGGCTGTTGATTTTGAGGTACTTGACGCAGTTTTTGAAGTTGTAAATATTACCTGAGCAGCTGACGTAAATTTGGCAACAATTTGTGGTTCAGGTAGTGGTATTGGAGACTGTTGAGTGTTGATCGGAATTTATTTCCGAGGAATTGAAATTTTCTCAGCGGTTTCCCAGTAGGGTAACCTGTAATGTACTTTCCACATATGCATTGAATTATCTGTGTAATGGTACTATCGCATTATATTTTGTACTGCAGGGTCAGGTGGATAGTAATGGGTCGATCCACCCATATTCTCATCATAATACGCCATTTTAAATGCCGGGAAGTAGTTTCTAATGTGTCATGCATTTTTTAATAGCCACTGTACAAGTAAGTGGTATCAGATGTTGCAGCCGTACCTCGATTTTCCCATTGTTCCTATATATGGAGATCTTGATTATTGACACAAAAAGCACGTGTTTTAAATAGTCATTTGAAATGAATCTTTTCTCCTGGGCCAACCTTATCAGCACTGATTGCCTGACATGGTAGAACCCGATAAAGGCGACTTCCGTTAGCATAAGCTCCATTTTCCTCCTTCAGAAAATGTCCCGCATCACGAATGCTCGGTCTGGCGCGAAAAGACCAGAGGTCAAAAGCCACTTCTAGCTTCTACGACTCACTCATCTCGAGAGATCACCATGGCAAGGATTCAAGTAACGGTGTGTATTGTACTTCAGACAAGGCACACAATATAAAAGTAACTGATTTTGTCGTTCGTTTTGCGATGGCTCGGGCAGAAAGCACACTAAGTATCGTAACCGTTGTCTTTAATGGTTGGAAATAGCAATAGTCTCATTTTCTCACTAATTTGTTCAAATCATACGAAATACGCATTTGTGGTCATGTTTTTTCTTAAATTTATTTTTGAAAATTTTCGGTGAATGGGGGGGGGGGCTTTAGTACCACCGCCTCTCCCGCTCTTTAGCTACGTGTAGGATTATCATAAACTCTTTTGTGTGCTATCAATATACTATTTTCGATCTACTACAAAAATGTTTGAAACCCCAATATACATCCGAAATAGAAATACTGCTTCGCGAACTTCCAGTAACTATTTAATGGCCCCATAGGGATCTGTTATCCTGCTGGTTGAGAATCGCTGGCATAGAGAATTATAGAATGGAGGTTGGGAGTAGCCATCCATCCTCAATGTGCACATTTCGTGAGTCCTGTACTTTAAAATGCTAATAACGGTGACTGCCACGTCCTTACAGCCATCGGGGAAGGAAAGGAATGTTAGTGTAACGACTGTTGTTATGAAAACATGGAAAAAAATGTTCATAAGGTCATAGAAAAAAAAATCACGATTTCATAAACTGAGCCGTTTACGAAAATTGCGATAAAGTTCCTCAAATCATCAATAATAATCCCGTATTTTTCGTATTACTATTTGAATATCCAGATTGCTTTGATTTTGTGAACTAATTGTAAATCACAAGAATCAAACCATGATCACGATGTAATAAATCATGAACCAGTTCACGTCGTATTGTCGAACCATAAACAATGTTTATACTGAGGGCAAATTAATATAATTATAGAACACATGATTTTGTTATGGGATTAAGTTCTGCCACTAAGTTAGAGTCGGATTCTGATGAGACGATGTCGAAACGCGAATTCCATAACTAATTTAGTTATTGACAGTCTTCCCATATGCACATCGCACACAAGCTTCGCTCTGATTCTGTGCTCATATTAAACCCACACTTCGTGTACGAACTCAAACACGCTATTTCGTACCTAAACACGTGCACACGGTGTACGGTGTGCGTACACGTAGGTCTAGGCACTAGTTTTCCCCTGTCTCACTCTCATCATCACTAGCTTTGACTCATTTTGCTTTGTGCGAATCGTTCTCGCGTACGCACTCGGTGTACGTACACGGACGTTTGAACTAGAGTTTGCACATCGTTCGCTTGGGTTCGATGTTCGAGGCGAACCTGTACATCGAGACGAAGCATGTTTGAGGTTGAACGCGTGCGCGAAATTTTGTACACAGGTACAAACTTGTCGATGTTCATGGGAAGTCTGGTTATTGGTTTTGCGCTCTTTTCGCGCAAAGATGACTTTAAACAATTTTCTCTTTAATGGAGGAAGCAGTTTCTACCAAAATTTTGTACACTGCGAAGAAGTATAGCATAGTACATGATTTTGGTTCAGCAACCTGTTTTCGTAACGTCTTTGCATCTCTACGTTTGCAACGGGAAGTTTTTGTTACAAGGATATGGTTTGATATTTCTCATCAGTAAATCAGAACTTCTGCGCTTACCACTAACACATCACTCAGTACCAGCCAGTTGTTTAGGCATTCACGTAAGACGTGTGACTATTGTGATTTTTGTGTCTAATTGGCGTTAATTTGATCCTGGTTTGGACTTACCTGTCAAGGGTCTGGCATTAAGATGATGCTAGTTACTGACGAGAAGAATACGAAACACTATAAACTAAACTTTTAAGTTACGTATTGTGCACAAAATTTGTAATCAAAAAAATAAAAATTCCCGTTGGGAATTTTTGCAGGTATGACTGCCTCAAATCAAGAACTTCTCATAAGTTTAATTATCAAGCTTCATACATGATTCAACGGTCATCATTCTACACAAACAAGACCATGCGTATTCCCCACACACAGATCCATTGGTTACATGATCTACTGTTTGTTTTGGGGTCACTTTGTCCGCTTTCTCTCGAATCATCGTTTTTGTCCATGCTATCCTCGCTATTGATGTGGTATAGGTTTACACGATCAATGTGATACGGTCACGGCTTTTCTTTGTTTGTGGGATCTATGGAACACGATCTGTGTTTTTTGTCATTTACTTTATCGTCGGTGGTGCTGGCTGTTGATTTGTAAGTAATAGGCGCATCACATCGGTCGGACACGCTGTGCGTGTGTCTGTTGTTTGTGATTTGGTTCATGTTGATGAGGGCTGAGTGTTTCGTTTGCTTGCAGTTGAAGTTTTGTCGATAGAGGTTTCTTTACATAGTTTCTCGTAGTGTCTTTTTCTCGTTACATAACTGGCACGTAGGGATCTGTCCTTCATATGTGCACAGCGTGATTTGAGATTTAGTTATGCCTTCTAATTCGTATTGAACGTTCAGGTAAGGAGGAACAGGTTTCGTCACCCGTATTCTCACAACATTCCAATGAAAAATTTCTTCAGGCTTCCGACTTAACGGACTTTATTACGTGTGTGATGAAATGGAATGACGATGACTCTTGTAGGTCCAAGCTGCACTTGCCCCTCTATATAAATGTTCCAGTTCGTGAACGCTAGGGCGGATTGGACAGTATTTAAAACAGACGGCCACTGTATTGAAGATGCAGCAATGATGAAATTGTTCACACTGCTATGAAACATCTATTGGATGTCGATAGCTTTGCTTACTTATAGCACTGGTGCGGTAAGTGTAGATGGCTGACTGTAGGTAGAATCGATTTATTCGTTAGATACACTGCACCATTAAGAAACAGAACGATTTTAGCTTCCGATCTAATCGAGGTTACAAAGCAGGCTGAAGGTGAAATTTGATTCCAGTGTGATGAATTACGAAACATTTGGCAGGGTCAATTTGGCACAAATTCAAACCCAATTTTATTAGAAGGAAGCTTTGGGAAGTAGTGCCTTTTTCTAGGTTGATGGGTTTGAGGGTATTGCAAACATCATCAAGCATATTTCATGCATCAGTGTTAAAGAACCTCTGGCAGAAAAGACTACTTTAGGATGGTTATTCCATTACGTCTCGATAGTGGTGCATCGAGGAGACTGAGATGGCTTAAGTGCCTTTTTTATGTTTTGGGTTTTTTAATACTCTGCACCAGCCCAAACTAACGATCAACCACTAGCATGTGCGCTCTGGTGGTGGTCACAGCTCGCAGGGGGGGGATGGTTGGTCATTGTGTGTCGATTTGATCATAACGCCGCCCTAGCGACAGAATTTCGAACTAATATGAAATGTTCAAATCAAGCGTTAAATGGCATGCAACAAATTTGCCAAAGACACCATAACTCTAGAACGAAAGATAAGAAAAGGACATATGAATGGTGGGCTACCGCCTTTTGGATACTACGTACTTCTGGGGTTTACCCCCTCCGTTCGAATTACGAAAATGCTCGTGACTTGATAGGTAGTACATGTAATGATTTTACTTTTTGTAGGCAACATGAGTCAATGGACTACCTACTGATAAAATAATGTATTTTTACAATAAGGGATCATCCATAAATGACGTAGCATTATATGGGGGAGGGGGGAGTTTTGTATTTTGTGATGATGTGTGACGACAGGGGGGTAGGGGGTCATGTCTTGCTACGTAGCTTTACTCGTTTCATCTAACTAACATTGTTTTTTATTTTTTTAAATTTTTTACCGGATCAAAGGGGGGGGGGGAGGTTTACCGTCAAGCTACGTAATTACCAGGGGGTATTTAGGGGTTTGTGACGAAATGCTACGATGGGGGAGGGGGGTGTTAAAAATTACTCAAAAAATGCTACGTCATTTATGGATGATCCCTAAAACCAATGTTCGTTTGGAAATGCTATTGTTTTCTTTCCATTTCCTCTAAAAATGCAAAATGTTGGTTGTCCCTTTTTGGACGCCAGCCGTTTCATATATGGATAGCAAACAAAGTATATTTTCACAACCAGTATTATATCTGTGGCTGCGCAGTGGAATTAGTCTGCACCAGAAAATAAAAGTAGCAGCACAGGGACCATTCATAAGTTACGTAACGCAAAAATTTCCCAAAATGGACTCCCCCCTCCCCCTATGTAACAAATTGTCACAAATTTTTCCATCCCCCCCTCCCCTGTTACGTAACAAATTCCAAGAATTTTTTTTTCTTCGATGAAAACATGTTACGTAACGATCTAGTTAACACCCCCTCCCCCCTATGTCACAACTTGTCACAACTTGTCGTACCCCCTCCGTTACGTAATTTATGATTGGTCCCACATCGGGAAAACAAAATTTCGATTGACTTTAAATAAAATCTTTGACCTACAGTACATGACGTTGAACTGTTATTAAAAGTGAAAACATCTTAATCTCAAGGAAGTGACATACATACAGTTGCACCACGTGACAAACTGTGCAAAGATAACGATTTAAAGTTTAGCCCAGGCAGAAAACTTTATTATGAAGAACAACCTGCAACGCGGCATCGTATATGACAATGTTAAAACCAAGTTCAGAATATATGGATGACGATGCAATTGAAGTACGCCTACACGACCTAACGCCCGATATTAGACCAGAGGACATTAAAAGATTTATGTCAAAATACGGAGCAATGAAATCCGTTACAAACGCTACTTGAATTTCAGTGGCTTTTACAACGGCTTTCCTGTTGTTGAAATGCGTTTAGCAAGTAACACTGTGCATCTCCCCTGGTCAGATTCCTACGTGCCGGCTATGTAACCAGACGGCACATTACTGAAAACAATACTCTGAAGTCGCTAAGAAAAATCAACCTACTACAACCAACACCAACAAACAGTTTTCAACAGTTGATAAGGTACAATCAATTGGGAAATCAATAACTGCTGCGTTTTGTATATCGAAACTAACTTCCTGTTCCAACAACGAAATAATAACGATTGCACAGTGGTCCAGAATGTGAATTTAGCAAGAATTTTAACTGTTTGCTAAAATTAAATGACTTAGCCTGTATAGCAAAGTTGTTGTAGGCCCTTCTTATAATTTAAACAAATGCTAGGGTGGTTCTGATACCAGCAATATTTAAAATTGAACTTTTTAACAGTTCGAAATAGAGCTTTACTGTCCTCAATGAGGTTGTAGAGCAACACATTTTAGACAAATTTGCTGAAGACATGCAAACTCTAGCTTTTATACTTTCCATTGTACGAGAAACCCAAATGTAAACTTTAGGGTGTTTCTTAAAAAAACGTTTTTATTTCTATGACTTTTGTAGTTTTATTTTTATACTAAAGTACCTTTTGGATAACTTGAAGATTATTTTAGGGCGCATAATTTGCTTTAAACTATTAACTACTAAACTTTTTCGTTTCGAAGTTTTGAGAACTATAAAAAATATATCCTTTTCAAATAGTGCACTTAACATTAAATACCATTGCTGCCATATGAAATAGCATGCTTTGTAGTATAGCTCACCAGAAATTGTAAACAGGATATCTTTTAATATCTTGCAATATTCACATAAAAACAGTATATTTGTAGTAAAAAGTATATATAACTTTCTAACGAGAGAAACTAGAGGCTCGGTATATCAACCGTTGTGTGTCCGACGCGGTACCCGGGTACCTTTTTAAGTTTCAATTAATTAAATTCCTATGTTTTATCCATAGCTGGAAATTGAAACTTTGTGACATCTTAGAACTTCACTAAGTCAAGCTTTTGGGTTAATAATATTGTTGATATAGTAAGGGTGGGAGTGAGGAGGGGCTCCTGAATTTTTTTACTACGTAACAGGCCGATGTGGGTACCCGGGTACCCACAAAACTAAAATGCCCGTAACTAAGGTAATATCTAACCGATTTCGATACTTTTGGCCGTTTTGGATTCAGGAACTCATCCACTTTTGGACTTGGTAAAAATGAATCGGGTTACTTCATTCGGTTCCCGGGAATCCGGGTTTCCGGAAGCAGGTTCCAATGCTGGGGTACTATTTGTGAACTTCAATGAAATACTAGCAATATGGGTATCAAAATTCTTAGAATTGCATCAGTAGGCTGTATCTCGTGGTTTTGGAACCATTTGGTGATTTGACCCCGGAACGGACATTCCGGAGCAGGTTCCCGTGGGGCCGTGAGTGGCCATTCCATTCCAATTCCATTTTTCAAATTGCCATAGGGTCCTGTAACAATAAAAAACAGACTTCCGAGACAATTTGAAGAGTTTTGATACTCATGTTGCTAGTACATTATTAAACTTTACAGATCATATCCTAGTACTGAAACATTACCCCGGAAAATCCGGATTACCAAAAACCAGATCCATTATTTCGGTTCTATTGCACAGAATCAAAAAGTGGACGAGTTCCTGAATCCAAAATATCTAAAAGTGTCCAAATCGGTTGAGGGAGGCCATAGTTATGAGCATTTTAATTTGTGGGTACCCGGGTACCCTCGTTGGCCTGTTAAAGGTGTTTTTTTTTGTTAAAACACATAACTGTTAAAGGAAATTGTTCTCCTTCAAAATATCTGAAAATATTTCTAAAGTGATCTTAATGAAAAGTCTAAACTACAAAAGTTATACAAAAAAAAACATTTTTTTAAGAAACGCTCTAATTTTTTTGGTAAATTTATTGTAAAATGAATAGTACCTGACAGAGTTGAAGTGTTTTCGACAAAGTTTTTTAAAATTTTATTTTCTTCGATTTTCTGGAAGACAGCGATACTCTATCTCGAACCATTAATAAACTTGTTTTTTGATTTTAAAACATGCAGAGCCACCCTACCCACTATTTAAAATAATGGAAAAGTATTGTAAGATGCAATATTTTATCATGAAAACGAAAATATATTTTGTATATTGTCCACCGTGAAAGTAATTTAAACATATTACAAAGGGTCAATTCATGAAAAACCAAAATTATAATATAACTTTTTCAGTTTTCATTTCTTTCCAACCAATCCTTCTGATGTTTTCCGGAGCTTTTGAGCATTTTTTTCTAACGCATCAAAATTCTATCTTCTGTTATTCTAATGATATAGGCACATAATATATCAAAATTAAATTTTTTTAAATCAATTTTATAAAATGTTAAACAATATAGTTTTCGCCATTTTTTGTTTGTTTGCCCCAATGTGTGATTTTGTTATTCTTAAAACCCCCATTTTTGGCTATAAAATGCTTATAACTTTTCAACGAAAATAGACGAAATAAATTATTCGCCATTAAACAATCTTAAAGTTGTCTGAAGATTACTTCGGTTTAAAGTCAATACCGAAAAAGTTATTTGAATAAAACAGTTTTTCTATGAAACCCTTAGAAACACCCTAACTGTTGATTTTAACATTTGTTGTAAACTGAAAAGTATGACAGATAGAGCTTACATGTCTTCAGCAAACTTTTCCAAAATTTGTCGTTCTACAACTTCGCTGAAGGTCGTTTGGCTCTAGCTGGAATGATTAAACAGTTAATTTTTTGATCTTGGTATAATTAGAACCACCCTAGCTGTTGTTTTAACAAAAAGAAGCGGCTCATAAACTAAGAAAACTTCTCCAAAGGCTTATTTAGGCTAAGTTGTTTAGTTTTAGTAAAATCTCAAAATTCCAGCTATATTTGCATTCTGGACAACTGTGGATTGGTCTAGCACCTCCAAATCAACAACCAGCACAATAAATGCCGATGAAGAGATATTTACAACAGCGACTCGTAAGTGGAAATAAGAACTTCTGACTACAAACATCATGAAAGTTGTACTAATCAAGACATAAACGTGAATGATAACGCGAGAGAAAACCAATGGGCTGGATCCCAATTTGTGGTGAACTTATACATCACCACCAAGAAAGGTTTCAACACGCAGCAGTAAGCTGAACCCAAAAGACCCTACTGTCCGTAGTAACTTTGGATTATTTCATTATCTTTACATCAGTGGTTTTCAACCTTTTTCGTTCCATGTACCCCTTTCCGAATATTGATCACCATGATGTACCCTTCCCGTTTTTGGAGAGGATCTCATTGCCTCCGGGTTTTGCATCTATTGCTCCGAGTATAGTGATACGATGAATAATTTTAACTCAATATGTTCAAATGAGTTCCTCCGATGTTAATGTTGACTGCTCCAGAAGCGGACCTTAACTGTTGGCCAGGTAGAAAAGATTTGCTACTTTGTTGGAACCTTCCTAGCGACTGTGATAACGAATAACCGAATATTTTGCGCCCAGCAAAAATTTCGGAAGACACCGCAGTGTGCTTCACAGATGCTATCGCTTTCCTGCCTGCTTCACGTACTTTGCTGTGGCAGAGAGCAATGGTTTGTCGGCTGCTCCTCCACAGCGTGAGTGGCCGGTGCTTTTGGGTTTTTGTCGTTAGCCAGGGAAGTGAAATTTCACACCTATCTAAGTGGACAATACGGTTTGCGAACGCGATAAATTTACAGCTAATAAGAAAAGCTCAAAGTAGTGGTGTGCATCATGCTTTGCCAAAACAAAACAACAAACGGTCAATGTGAGTCAATTTTTGTGATTGATACTTCGACGAGTTACGAAAAGAATAAAAGAGTTTATACTTGTCTAATTTAAACTCAGCGGATAGGTCAGATAGGTTCAAAGTGATTCTATAAAAACCTATCCCAGGTCAGTAAAAATTTCCGGTTGATAACCTTACCAAAAGTGCTAACCCTATTACCCTGTAAAAAAAGATGTTCAATTGGATGAATGCCACAATTTTACAATAAGAAAACTGTTCCAGGGCACTCTCAGTAAGCATCTCAATTCTTGATATACTGAAACAATATATAAAGGCAAATTCCCGACGGGAGTGTTTGGATAACAAGTTAAAATTTGTTCCGCAAAATTCACCCCCAACAATCGTCCAATTTACCCCTGGGGGTGAATTCACCCCCGGTTGAAAACCACTGCTTTACATGATTTTATACCATGTAAGCTCGGTTATGCTAACGCATTGAGTCATGTCAAATAACAAAAATAAATATTAAACTTGATGTTAAGTCGTGGGGGTCCGCCCAAGGTCATTTCGAAGTGATCCATCATACGAGAAAGGCTCAGAATCGCTATACTATACACTAAAAGGAAGCATCAGATTCACGTGTGCGGCTGTTCTAGAACACACGTGCACACATAAAAATCATCTCGCATGAT
This sequence comes from Topomyia yanbarensis, assembly GCF_030247195.1. Taxonomy (NCBI): domain Eukaryota; kingdom Metazoa; phylum Arthropoda; class Insecta; order Diptera; family Culicidae; genus Topomyia; species Topomyia yanbarensis. The sequence goes on from NC_080672.1 coordinate 56,833,791, forward strand.
GCACATGAAAGGAGCATCAAAATTCACTTGAATTGACATTCAAGAACCAGTCCGTGCGGGATTATCCAAGTGCACACGTGAATATTCGAATGGACACACGGTTACACGCTAGTACACAAAACATACTAACGCCCATGCGATCGAACACTTTAACACACAAACGCTCGAGCCGTTCGCGATGATACATTAAAGATGCTTCCTTGCTTTTTAAATTTTTGTTGACAAAAGAAAGCAAATTAAAAATGTTTTTTTTTTTTGAATTTACTTTTAACGCAAATTATTTTTTTAGCTATGTGAACTTTTTAGTAGTATATTTTTTTCTACCAGAAGTATGTAAATCCTTCTACGCCTGATCTTAAGTTAATATGACCTGACTGGGTGTGGAAAATGTACAGTCTTCCATGCCAGTGATACGTGTGAAGTTTCATTGGAATCGTAGCTGGTCGATCACGATTTTAAATTAAGTTTTGCTTTTTTGTGTTTCGAATTCATCTCGTCAGTAACTAGCACCATCTGGGTGTCTAGTTAGACGATGTATCTAAACTAGTACCCAAATTAGCACTAGTTAGACACAAAAAATTCCAAACAGTTCACACGGCATATGTGAACGCCTGAAGCCACATGTCCCGAGTGATGTCCCGGGAAGCAAATACAGGGTGTTTGGTTCATGGTTAAGAACCTTTTTGCCTTTCTCACATAAAGAAAGGCTATGCAATTACTGTAAAAATCGACTTTTTAACCGAGGCCCGGAGGGCCGAGTATCATACACCATTCGATTCAGTTCGTCGAGATCGGCAAATGTCTGTGTGTGTGTATGTATGTGTGTGTGTGTGTGTGTGTATGTGTGTGTGTGTCATTTAAACTCACACAATTTTCTCAGAGATGGCTGAACCGATTTTCGCAAACTTAGTTTCATCTGAAAGGTATAACGCTCCCATAAGCTGCTATTGAATTTTTAGTTGATCCGACTTCCGGTTCCGGAGTTACGGGTTGAAGAGTGCGGTCACACAGCAAATTCCCATATAAACTGGTACCACCATAATGTTCAAATGATGTAAAACATATTAAAATTGATGTAACATTACTCTAGTTTGCGGGTCTGGATCACTAATGATCAATCAAAGCAGCTTTGACCACATTGGCCACCTATGACGGTTCATGACGCCCTCGGGGAACCCGCCAAGTTCCTAAGCTAATATCACACCCATTCCACAACGAATTCTCTACCGATTTTTACGAACTTAATTTCAAATGAAAGATACAGTAATGCCATTGACTGCTGCTGAATTTCATTCGGTTCTGACTCTTGCTTCCGGAGTTACAGGGGTGTTAGTAAGGATACACTGGAATTTCCCATATAAATCGGTACAATCGTAATACCTCAGAGGCTAAAAACTATTGAAATGGTCACCAAATTACTTCTAATCGTAGATCTAGATCACTGATTGCCAATCAAACATTCTTTGAATATATTGTCCACTATCGACGATTCCGGAAGTCCGGAGTTCCGGGCATATTCCACAATTAAAGTCACATCGGTTCTTCGGTGATGACTGAACCGATTTTCTCAAACCAAATCAAATGGAAGGCAAAATATGCAGTTGAGTATTGCGTAGCCGCCCCTTCCCCCTCCTCCCCACCTTGCCCTTACACCTCCCTCCTTCATGACTCCCCTCTTCTTGGATCACCCTCACGCCCAGATTTCCTTCATCCACCCCGTATACCGAAATAAGATGAAGGATTTCTGACGCATCCTCCACACCCACTCTACTAAACCCCCATTCCCTACACGTTCAAACGCATTCCACCAACCTTTGCAAATTATAATCACATGAAGATAACATTGAACTCATGCTTATTAAGCTAATTAAATATTATTCTTTTGCCTTTCTTATATAGAAAGGTTATGCAATTGCTCCAAAAACCGACTTTCTAACCGAGGCCCGGAGGGCCGAGTCTCATATAACATTCGACTCAGTTCGCCGAGATCGCAAAATATCTGTGTGTATGTATGTGTGTATGTATGTATGTGTGTATGTGTATGTGTGTATGTATGTGTGTGTATGTGCGGATTTGTTAACAAAATGTCCCCATCGGTTACTCGGAGATGGCTGAACCGATTTTTACAAACTAAGATTCAAATGAAAGGTTGCTATTGAATTTCATTTTCAACCGACATCTTGTTCCGAATTACGAGTTGAAGAGTATGGTTACAAAACAAAATTTGTTGATTTTTCCAAATCAGTTTCTCGGAATTTTTTGAACCGATTTTGACAAACTTAATTTTAAATGAAAGGTCCATCAGCTGCTGTTGAATTTTGTGTGGATCCGAGTTCTGGTTCCTGAATTACAGGGTGATACGTACGATCACGCAGCAAATCCCGATTCTAACGAATTCTGCGATGAATGTAAAAAGGTGATTTTTTCCAAAATGTAAACACAACTGTTGAATTTGTAGATCTAGGTCCCCAACAGTCATTCAAAGTCTCTTTGGCCACACTGGCCACCATCGACGGATCCGGAAGCATCCAAAGTCAGAATAACGGTTATATTGGTTTCTCGAAAATGGCTAGATTTGCTCAACTTAGTCTCAAATGAAAGGTGTTGCGTCCCCAGAAACTGATATTAAATTCCATCTCCATCCGACTTCCAGCACCGGAGTTACGGGTTGTGGAGGTCGATCACATAGAAAACTCCGATTCAAACCGATACCGCGATGAATGCAAAAAGGTGCTCTTATATATACTTACCAAGTGTAATAAAAATGAAAGACATTTCCATAAAGTTATATTGTACGAACCAGTTTGGAGAAATGAGAAAGGCACAATTGCACCTCTAGGTGGATTAAAACAGGTTTTTTTATTTCGATTATAGAGGTTTTAACCTTAAGGTCATTCGCCTCTTCGGGTTAGAAAAATCTCTTATAAAAAATTTCTGACCCTATGTGCGGGGTCGGGACTCGAACCCAGGTGCGCTGCGTACAAGGCAATCGATTTACCAATACGCTACGACCACCCCCGGTTAAGAGCCTATCGGGGGGTGATAGACTGTTATATTTGGTGAAAAAAATTGTTCTACACATACCATCACATCTCAACCGATACAGAGTTATTGAACTTTTTGTGTAAAAAACTTCTTTGTCTTAAAATACCTCTAACTTTAAAAGTATACTTTGTATTTTAAATCTTTTAGTTCCATTCGAAAGGTTCCTATTCAATGGTGTTCTCAAATCTTTTAGTTAATTAGTTTTAATTACCTTTTGGCTGTAAAGGGGTTAAAAATTAGTGTTTTTGAGGAGGTTTCTCCTAATTTTCTCGAAATAATGAAGTATGATTATAGCAATATCCATTATCCAAAAGTTGGGTTTTAGGACGATTCATAATTTGTTCTTGGACGACATATTCCTATCTCTTCTCATTTCTCTGTAATTTCATTACTATACTTTTCCTGTAACTGACTTGCAAGTGCTTAAAAGGCTCTAATCTGAAAAATATGCTTTATATCGTTATTTACAAGATTTTATTGGAAAGCTGAGAAAATGTCCTATCAGTGTATGTACAAATATCTTTTAGTTAAGTGTACTAAATGATTTTTTACTAACGAAATAACTCAAAATTTGTGTTTTTTGGAGAATTTTTTAATTATTCTAATTATTAATTAACAAAATTTATCGTTACTATTGTTCATTTGATGCCCCTTAATGTTCTCTATAAATTTTTATTTGACACTTTGTCTATATCTCTTTTCATTTTGCTGCTATTTAATAGTTAACACAGAATGACCTCGCCACAAATGTAGTGGATTCGAAATCGTTATTTTTGCATATGAAACGATGTGATAAAAACGATTTTGCGTCGAAACCAAAAAAGATAATTGAATGGAGTCAAAGAAATAACTGTAGAACTTGCTGAGATGCATTATTTCCATGATAATAATGGTGATGTTAATTATTTACTATTTTAAGAAAATTAACGAAAATGCTAATAGTAGCACAAACTTTAAACTAATTTACTTCTAAAAGAATACTAAATTCACTTAACTGAAAGGTATTAATACATTTTTCTCTGTAAAATTTTCCTGGCTTTCGAATAAAAAGAAAAAAAAAGTACAATAAGTGCCATACTTTTTCAATTGGAGCTGGTATTAGTGAAAAATGAGATAAAAATATCCAGGTTGAATAACCCAAACTCATGAAAATAAGAAAAGGTAAGTGTATCATGTCGAAGAACGAATGATGCAGCTCTTCAAGACTAACAATCTGGATTATTAAAATGATGAACTAAATGGTTAACTATGAGGATTTTCAAGAAATGAACGAAAAATCGATTAAGATTGTTTAATTTTCACTAAATTACTTTGAAAAGGCTACTTAAACTCATTAGCTGAAACATGTGAGGGCATCACTCAATGCGAAATTTTCTCACTTTCCCAGTGGACCTAAAATATTTGAAATACAAAGTATACTTTTTGAGTTAGAGTTATTTTAAGACAAATAAGTTTTTTACACATAAAGTTCAAACACCCTGTATAGCTCTTTGGGCGTTCACATATGTCGTGACTGTTTGGAATTTTTTGTGTCTACCTAGTGCTAATTTGGGTACTAGTTTAGATACATCGTCCAACTAGACACCCAGATGGTGCTAGTTACTGACGAGATGAATTCGAAACGCAAAAAAGCAAAACTTAATTTATATTAGGTCTTGTGCCCTTAACGCGCAAAACGGTTTAGTCCAATTTTATTGCACGATTTTAAAGATTTTCGGACAAATCTTGATGGAAATCCTCAAGAAGGTTTCTATCGTTGATTAATCCATTTTATAAAAATCGATAAAAATGGACGTGGATGAACATAACTGAGCACCGGTTTTTTGTCCAGGCGGTATGGTTGGGTAGAAAAAAGACAGATTTCAGCGGAACAGTGCGGAAAAAAACATTCATTTGATTCCAGTGCGATGAATTACGAAACATTTTACGAGGTCAACTTTGCACCAATTTGAACTGAACTTTGTCGGAAATAAGTTGAAAGAAGTAATGCAAGAATTAGTCGAATTTTGAAAAAAAAATCTTATTTGGCAAGATTTTTGTAGCCGCGCACTGAAAAGTGACATTTTCGTAAATCAATTTTCCAATATTTGGACAAATAAAGGAATGCTGGTCTATTTTGAGAACTGGCTAAACAATTAGGTTAAACAGATACTCCATCAAACGATCCAAAACCCCTTACTGCGAAGAATGTAAAATTTAGTGCAACTGATATTCCGAGAACTATACATTTTGTGTGGAATTATTGTATTATTTAAAGCGAAACCTGTAAACACTCTTACTGTGCAGTTTTTACGCGCAGTTCGCATTGCTAGATGATCCAAAATAAAATGCCAATAATGCCCGGAAAGCGAATCATATTTTTTTTTATCGATGAGTCGGCACCAGAAAATTGCACAAAACACCATGCGTTTCCACGACCACTACCCGAATTCCCATCTGCACACATTTTTCACTGGTGACACTTTGGAACCGGGACCCGGTAGCACGGCGGCAATGTAAAATACCAATGATGATCCAATGCTGTCGGGATACGACAACGTGCTAGATTATATATAGAGAGAGAGGGTGGGCGGTACAACACCAATGAGTGGAGGAATTGGAGACGACCTCTATCAGCTATTGCAGGTGGCGCCCCACGTGAGCACATGCTTATGAATTGAGATGTTTCCGGGTGTGGGTATTAGTGGTATATTATACAAAAAAAAATTTTTTTTTAAAAGGAACCCTAATTTTTGTGGTAAATTTATTGTAAAATGAATAGTACATGACAGAGTTTAAGTGTCTTCGACAAAGTTTTTTAAAATTTTATTTTCTTCAATTTTCTGGAAGACAGCGATACTCTGTCTCGAACCATTAGAAACTTAATTTTCTGATTCAAAAACGTTTAGAGCCACCCCACCCATTATTTTAATAGAAAAGTATTGTAAGGTGCAATATTTTATCATGAAAACGAAGCAATATTTTGTATATTGTCCACCGTGAAAGTAATTTAAACATATTACAAAGGGTCAATTCATGAAAAAACAAAATTTTTATATAACTTTTTCACTTTTCAATTCTTTCCAACCAATCCTTCTGATGTTTTCCAGAGCTTTTGAGCATTTTTTTTTCTAACGCATCAAAACTCTATCTTCTATTATTTAAAAGATATAAGCACAAAATATATCAAAATTAGATTCTTTTAAATCAATTTTATGAAATGTTAAAAAATATCGTATTCGCCATTTTTTGCTCAATTATAACTCTAATCATGATCTTATTTATAGTTGAAAATAAATTACCTTTTGTTTGCCCCAATGTGTATTATTGTTATTCTTAAAAACCCCAAAAAATGCTTATGACTTTTCAACGAAAATAGTTAGATGAAATAAATTATTCGCCATATAAAAATCTTAAAGTTGTCTGTCGGTTTAAAGTCAATACCGAAAAAGTTATTTGAATAAAAGTCTTTCTAAGAAACCCTAAGAAACACCCTAAATGTTGATTTTAAAATTTGTTGTGAAATGAAAAGTATGACAGATAGAGCTTACATGTATTCAGCAAACTTTTCCAAAATTTGTCGTTCTACAACTTCGATGAAGGTCGCTTGGCTCTAGCTGGAATGATTAAACAGTTAATTTTTCGATCTTGGTATAATTAGAACACCGCTAGCTGTTGTTTTAACAAAAAGAAGGGGCTCACAAATTACTCAAACTTCTCTAAAGACTTAATTAGGCTTAGTTGTTTAGTTTTAGTAAAATCTCAAAATTCCTGCTATATTTGCATACTGGACCACTGTGGATTAGTCTAGCGTCTCCAAATCAACAGCCAGCACAATAAATGCCGATGAAGGGATATTTACAACAGCGACTCGTAAGAAGAAATAAGAACTTCTGACTGCAAACATCATGAAAGTTGTACCAATCAAGACATGGACGGGAATGCTAACGTGAGAGAAAACAAATGGGCTGGATCACAATTTGTGGTGAACAACACAGCTTATACATCACCGCCAAGAAAGTTCTCAACACGCAGCAGCAAGCTGAACTCAAATGACCCTACTGTCCGTAGTAACTTTGGATTATTTCATTATCTTTTGATGATGTAAAAGCATGGAAGCTCCACGGCTCGGTTATGCTAACGCATTGAGTCGTGCCAAATAACAAAAATAAATATTAAAATTGATGTTAACCCAAGGTCATTTCGAAGTGATCCGTGATACGAAAAAGGTTCAGAACCGCTGTACTCTACACTAAAATGAAACATCAGATTCACGCGCGCGGCCGTTCTAGAATACACGTGCACACATAAAAATATTTACATCTCGCATGATGCACATAAAAGGAGCGTCAAAATTCACTTGAATTTACATTCAAGAACATGTCCGTGCGGGGTTATCCAAGAGCACACGTGAATATTCGAATGGACTCAGGGTTACACGCTAGGACACAAAACATACTTACGCCCATGCGATCGAACACTTTAACACACAAACGCTCCAGCCGTTCGCGATGATACATTCAAGATGCTTCCTTGCTTTTTAAATTTTTGTTGACTTTTTTGTAGTGTATTTTTTCTAGTAAAAGTATGTAAATCCTTCTACGCCTGGTCTTAAGTTAATATGACCTGATTGGCTGTGGAAAATGTATAGTGTTCCATGTCGGTGATACGTGTGAAGTTTTATTGGAATCGTAGCTGGTCGCTCACGATTTTAAAGATTTTCGGACAAATCTTGGTGGATCTGCTCAAGAAGGTTTATTTGTTGATTAATCCATTTTATAAAAATCGGTAAAAAGGGACGTGGAAGAAAATAACTGAGCACCGGTTTTTTTTGTACAGGCAGTTTGGTTGGGTAGAAAAAAGACAGATTTCACCGGGTCTTAATGTGTTACAGAACCGTGCGGCAAAAAAAAACATTTAAACATTCATTTAACTCCAGTGCGATAATACGAAACATTTTACGAGGCCAATTCGAACTGAATTTTGTTGGAAATAAGTTGAAAGTAGTAATGCAAGACTAAATCGAATTTTGAAAAAAAATCTTATTTTGCAGGATATTTGTAGCCGCGCACTGAAAAGTGACATTTTCGTAAATCAATTTTCCAATATTTGGACAGATAAAGGAATGCTGGTCTATTTTGAGAACTTGTTTAGCCATGATTCGGTTAAACAGATACTCGGTCAAACGATCCAAAACCCCTTACTGCGAAGAATGTAAAATTGAGTACAACTGATATTCCGAGAACTATACATTTTGTGCGGAATTATTTTATTATTTAAAGCGAAACCTCCAACACCCTTACTGTGCAGTTTTTACGCGCAGTTCGCATTGTTAGATGATCCAAAATAAAATGCCAATAATGCCCGGAAAGCGAATCATATTTTTTTATCGATGAGTCGGCACCAGAAAATTGCACAAAACACCATGCGTTTCCACGACCACTACCCGAATTCCCATCTGCACACATTTTTCACTGGTGACACTTTGGAACCGGGACCCGGTAGCACGGCGGCAATGTAAAATTCCAATGATGATCCAATGCTGTCGGGATACGACAACGTGCTAGATTATATATAGAGAGAGAGAGGGTGGGCGGTACAACACCAATGAGTGGAGGAATTGGAGACGACCTCTATCAGCTATTGCAGGTGGCGCCCCACGTGAGCACATGCTTATGAATTGAGATGTTGCCGGGTGTGGGTATTAGTGGTACGCAAAATGCACCATCGACCAACGTTCGGTTCGCATGATGTGAACGAACGAACGAACCAACGAATGTCCTCGATTGCCGAGTGTTGTGCACCGATGGGAGCAAGGACTAAGAATGACATCAACGGCAAGCACTGCTGGAATAGAGTCAGGCGAAATATAAATAAGCAACCTTTAAGTCCCGGGATTGCGAACGGTGTTCGAGAGGTGGGTTGGGATGCGATTGGGGGGGGGGGGGGGGGGGGAGGGTAGGTCTCAGATTGCAACATTATTGTCGACCTAGAAAATCTGCAGCAAGTGTGCGAAGGAGGAGGGCTAAGCCATGTGTGACCTCTCAGCTAGACTAGAGTGCGTCATTACTGCCTCGCTTGGCTGCAGAACGCCAGGATGGTGGAATGAGTTTAGCTGCAGAGACGTGGGGACATGATATTCAAGGGCCTGCAAGCGCTATCAAGTAGTACGCTGTGTAAGATTATGACAAAGCGAAATGAGATGAGAGTGGATTCCGGCTGAAAGCACGGGAGTGCTTTGTAGATCATATCAAAGTGTACTTTTGCCGTGAAGTTGAGATCTTACAAAATCCAGGGGCCAAAATCCTGTGAAATTTCCACTATTTGTTTGAAACTTGGCCTCGACCTCCTATTCCGCTAGAATCTCACAATCTATTCTCAAAAAACCGACACTTACACGAGAAGCCAACCTTTTACCTCGATATGACCGGACCAGCTTCGTGAAACCGGACGGAGCAATTTACCGGTCATTGCATAACATCAAAAGAACTCCCACGTCGCAATTTAATTACTGATCAGGACAATCCACCGTAAATTATGTTTTCACATTTTCAATTTGCGCTCTCGTAATGACTATTTGAACAGAGGACAAAAAAACAATGAATTCTAAACTGAAATCCGAAATTTATCTACCAACTGATGAAAGAGCTCAATTTTCTCACACACCCATCTGTTACCGGATTCGAGTCGCTTTGAATTGGTCCCTAAACAGCTTGCAAACAGTCAGTAATTTATTGACTATCGCAGCAACCTGCTTCTTTCGCAACGAAATTCTTCGTTGCCTGCCTTCTGCTTCGAGAGGCCGACTGGAGGACGGATGGGCGAGGTCAGTTTGATTTGAATTGATTCCATAACCACCCCTTCCAACGAGCGCGCGCGCCCGTGCGCACCTTTCCCCCCGGTAAAACAATCCGGACTCGTTCATTAAATTTTCTCGATTGATCGAAACGAGGTAGGGCGGATTTCGTCCGGTTATGGGTGGCGGCAAGTCGGGATTGAGTGCTGATTTATTGATGAAAGTGCAATAATCCCTGGACCGGTGGCGGCTGAGGCTGCGGCGGCGGCGGAGGGGAGTCTGTCCACTGTGCCACACACGCTAGCACAGATCCGATTGTTCGGGTCCGTTTTCGACTAAGGGTGGGGGTGGTCGGTCCAACCGCGGATGAGGTGCAGAACTTGCTACTAAATTGGTGCTTCGAAAAGGGGATTTTGATTAATGGGACTCCGTTCCGACAGGATCCTTCTAACTAATGCGGTGCTGCAGGTGGGTTTCCCCACCTGACAGTCGTATTAGTTCGTTTTTATCTCGGCAAATTGATGGCGAACGACGAAGGGAGAGGGGTCGGTTGTGTTTGGTCATTCGTTTGAGCTTGCAAATTGTCATTACCTAGGGACAGTCAAATGCATCTAAATTCAATGGTCGAACATCAATGTTCTACAATTAGTTTCAATTAGTGACGAGTTGTGGCGCGAGACTGGTATTTACGGAACGTTGATTTCTCGTGAAGGACTTTTTGAAGTTGATTATGCTGGCGGTTTTTAATTCCGAGTGATACTGTGTACTTGCAATCAATTACTGCAAATGCACAAATAACAAATTCTGTTTGGTTTCGCTGTATGATGATTCTATAGTGAATGTATTTTGTACTTTATGTAACATTTGCAAATCTGATTTTACGCAATGGTAGAATGCTGCATAATACTGTCGGAGCAAACAGTTAGATCTAACACGTTTTGTCACTCATATCAAGTAAATGTTAAGCGATTTTTGGGCGTTGAGTAGCTACTTGTTCGAGCGAAGTTTTATGGGCTCAGACACCATGCAACCCCATACAATGACCATAAGTATGGTACGTGCCAAATTTCACAAAAAAAACACAAATGCACTTAAATATGGTTTTTATATGGGATCTTCCCGCCCGTGGTGTTTTGATGGTTTAATCTTTTTATCTACAATGAAGCATTTCGTTTGTACGGGTAGACATTTCATTGATGCAGAGTCTACCAAATTTATATATGCACAATCATTTTAAAATCATTAGGTTCTAAGGACTTAAACTCGGTAGGATGCTTTTGCCGAATTTTCCAACCACAATGGAAGAAAGTGCGACAAACATTCAATGGATTGTAATTGATGTAATATACAATTTATGGGTTAAAATTTTCTAAAGTTCAGGGGAAATACTTCAAAAAATTAATTCAATTAATTAGAATTCAGAGCGACGCACAGTGGGACGGAATCAAAAAAAGCCGGACATTGATATTTGCGACGAAACTATTGGCTATGGCACTTTGATGTCTTCGGAAAGGTTTTTTTATTTTTTAAGTAGTTTAATATAATGTTGGAAAATTTTGATTTAAGGGGGTATATACGGTATATACGCAGATAAAAAAAATAACTTTGCAAGTGGTTGCCCAAATTGATAGTTAGGGCATTGCAAAAAAAATTATTCTTGAATTCTCAAAGGCCCCCCCTCTCATATTGTGACAAATGTCAAAGTAAGCTCAGATGCCAAATTTCACATCATTTGGATAATTTTAGACCCCCGCCCACTTCGCTTGAATTTTTTTGAAATTGATGCTATGGGAAAATATGGAGGAAAACACATTAAATGCTATAACTTTTGAAGTAGCAATCAGAAAATTACAATTTATACCTCTTTTGAAAGGAAATAATCTTAGTATTTGAATGGAGATATTTTTGTTTTAGAAAAATACGGGAAAGTGGGGTACTGGATCATTTTGGCCCCAAAATCCCATATTTTTAATGTTTTTTCTACTCCGTGATGAAAATCATACATATTTTGTAGTTTTCTAATGTGAAAAAATCTCAGAAATCGAACGGAACCCTTTTGACCTTAGTCCGAATACGAGAAGTTGGAGTTATAGGGCTTTTCGTCATTCATATTAAATTTTATCATTTTCTCATGCATATATCTCTATTATTCTTCATTCAATTTTCATAAAATGTAACTTGTTGGACGTGTAAAATTCTGAGGAATAAAACAAAAATAAAATTGTTAGCGGTAAAATTCAGAAACATCAAACTTTTTGATATTTACTCTACAAATCTAATTTTTTTCAGTATTTGTCCTAATACCTCAACTTCCCCTAATTTCTAGGAATGAAACTTTTCTCATGTGATCCCTTAGCATATTTTACACTAAAAGTAGTAAATTAAATAAGAATTTTGTTGTTAAATGGAGTTAATATGTGCGATGTTATGATAAAAATGTGAAATCGACACTATATGTCAGATAATTTGATGTTCCTGAATTTTACCGGTAACGAATCTATTTTTGTTATAATCCTAAGGATTTTCCACGTTCAACAAGGTACAGTTTATGAAAATTGAGTGAAGAATAATAGAGATATGTTTACGAGAAAATGATGAAGTTTAATATGAATGACAAAGGGCCATTTAACCCCAACTTCTCGTATTTGGACAAAGGTCAAAAAGGCTCCGATAGATTTTTGAGATTTTCTCACATTAGAAAAACTACAAAATATGTATGATTTGCATCACGGAGCAGAAAAATCATTAAAAATAGGGGATTTTGGAGCCAAAATGACCCAGTACCCCAATTTTCCGTATTTTCCTATAAACAAAGATATCTCCATTCAAATACTAAGATTATTTCCTTTCAAAAGAGGTATGAATTGTAATTTTCTGATTGCTACTTCAAAAGTTATAGCATTTAATGTGTTTTCCTCCATATTTTCCCATAGCATCAATTTCAAAAAAATTCAAGCGAAGTGGGCGGGGGTCTAAAATTGTCCAAATGATGTGAAATTTGGCATCTGAGCTTACTTTGACATTTGTCACAATATGAGGGGGGGGCTTTGAAAATTAACCCTTAAAGGCGCAAAGCAATATTTTTAAAATTTTCTGAAAATTGTCGCTCAGCATTAATACGTTACTCTGATAATTTTAAGATGGTTTTCGCAATGTTGTTTTAAAACAACATTGCGCATTTAAGGGTTAAAAAAAATTTTTTTTTGCAATGATAGTCATATATGGAAAGTTTGTAGACGAAATGATTTTATGAAACTTTGTTGAAATAGCGAAATGGCTATCTGTTAAGCGAAAAAAGTTATTGGGTGAAATTGAAGTACAGGTCGGCATACCCCCTTAAAAAGTGCTTTTTTATTGTAACTTTTTTATTTGTTTTTCTACAGTTTTCGATGTTCTAGAAAGTTGTAGATGCTTTCAAAACACACCTTTTTGCGGAATAGACCAACTCGCTATCTCTTCGTTTTTGGGATGTATGACTGTTTTTTTGGTATTTTTGGGCTAACTTTAAGGGGCTATGGTTTGTAGAGTAGCAGGTAGTAGCAGCTAAATTTATTTTTTTGTTGTTCAACAAGGAATACCCTATTGATACATATATAAACCATAGGGGGATCTAATGGGATCCTTGGAATAATGTGGGGTAAAATAGACTAGCGTTTCAATAAATTATTTGTATTAAGAAGCATGGAAAATAAACTATTATGCGAAATTAGTAAACATGTGAAATATTATAGTTCATTCCATATATTCCGATATTCAAATTTAATTTTTTGTTATTAACATGCTCATAAGTCATCAGTGTCCTGCCAAATCTTTTTCGTCATTGGATGAACAAGGTTTTAATATAACCGAGTATTCTAAGCTGCTCAAGCCATTTTGGTGCCATAAAAGTTCCATGGCAGCGCTAGGCGACGATTTGCAAATCTCTACGTTTTTCGAAGCTTTAACAATGTAGGGAAAATTCGGACCTCCCTACGGGGTAATTAAGGCCATCAACATTTATTTTTTTTTGCAATGGAGTTATGTTTACCTATGAAATATTTATTGGAGAAACTCCTTAAGAAGCAAAAAAATGCGTTGCTAAAACCTAATCTGGCTAGTCACAGCTGTCGATTGGCGCCTCATGTATTTTCTTTGTTGTTGCTAGTGCAATCGTGTGCGTAGCCGCAACCCGCTTAACGGTGCTTGATGGAATAGGCGGTCCACGTGAATCATCCATTCCCCGTCAGCATAGCATGGAACCGGATAAAGTCGACTTCCGCAAGCACAAGCTCCAGGTTACACCTTCAGTAAATTTAAGGTTATCCATTGCACGGTTATTAAAGATGGCTCGGTTTTCCAGAATTACAGTGCTTTTAGTGCGAAACAATGCAAAAATTAAGGTAGGCTTAAATTAAAATGGTACTTCTCAAACTCAGCAGAAATGTCCACTGATTTCGTGCTTCTTTGAAATGTTGGATGTGAAAACAAAAAAAAACAAAGTTACTCGGCTATATTAATTCATTTATTTGACATGGTTTGATGCGTGAGCCACAGCCAGTTTACTTAAACTTCAGATTCCGTTTGACGATCGACCAATATCCAAATCGGGCAAAAATAGCGTGGAATAATCGTGTTGCTTTATGAAGAGTAGCAGACGTTCTTTCATGCATTATTTCACTTAAATTTTCTTGTTGACGAACCCGGTTGCTTTTAAAACCACTGGTACAGAAAGCCTGCCAGACCAGATATTTGTGTGAGCTTCAACAGCTTCAAATACTTGAAAATATCGGTCACTATTCCTTCCGGTTGCCATTACGCTGGCGTAGTGCAAGTAGTTCGTATTCAGGTTATACGCGAGCAAAATTTCTCTGTGTTGCTTCTCTTGCTTGGACGACACTTTTATAACTAAAGAGCAAATGTCATAATCTTTTTGCATGCAGTCAATTGAGGGTTGTCCAGATTTGTCGAATATCATGCAATAAATGCGTCATGTTTCAGTCGACCAAATTTTCATCGAATAACTTTTTTAAATATCTGTACGAAATTTTTAGTCGCGAATATATGAATGGCCGCAGGGTTTCAAAATCGAATTTATACACGCGAAGTCACATACACGCGACAAACACGTCAACATACGAACGCTTAAGTCCTTCGCGATCATCTACGTACAACTATGCCAGCGATCGCGTAAACTTGATAACACTCCGGCAATTGTGTAAACGTTTTAGTACTTACAAAGTTACAAACACGGTCTCAAACGCGAACCCGCAAACGCGCGCGATCATGAATCGGTCACGTTTGGAAATCTTTAGCCTTCATTCTAACAATTTAGGTCCATGCATTCAGTTGGACCAATAAAAAAAATAAAGCTCATATCCACTAGACCACGCGTTCTACGGCGACATGATTGGGAACTAATGATATGGAAGAACCCACTTTCTTCTGGAATCTGAACCGTACACAAAAAATTAAGTATCAGATTCACGGCCCGCGCGCGATCATTCTAAAACACACGCGAATGTGCGAAAGGCACACGGTTATCAAATAGAATTTATACACGCGAAGTTACATACACGTTAGCACATGCGACATACAAACGCACACGCGATCGAGCACGTTAACGTACAAATGTTCGAGCCCTTCGCGATGATACACGCGATCGCGAGTCGCTGCGCCCGCACACACCTGAACCGTACAATGAATATCACATTCAGAATCACGGCCCGCTACAATTGGCCTAATGCAGTGTTTTATTGGGCGACATTGCCTGTCTCGTCTGCAAATTGTAGTATGTGATTCTGACGGGGAGCCCTTCCGAGAACCTAGCTCTACAGCTCCAGTAGGACAACTCTCGAAAAAAAAATTTAGTCGCTTTGAATGTAGTCGATTGTCTGGTTTCATCTCGAATTTGTTAAAGAAACAACACATTTGCTTGAGTCGGTGCGCTACAATATTTCCAGCCTCTGAAAATACAATTTGTACAATAGTATAGCTGACTTTTTTTGGTTTCGGGAGAAAACTGACTAAAGTAGTTTTTGTGAGTCATTTACTTATATATTTTGATACAATATTACTTAAGAACTCATAATTAAAACCTTGTACAAATTATGAAAATAGTAGCAAAATGAAAATTAACAAATTTAAAAATAATAACATAAATAACATTCAATGGAGGTAGAATTTAAAGAGAGAACAACATAAAAAGCAACAAGCGAGGAAAAACTCATAAATACATAAAATGATGCAAAAGGAGAAAGCTGACAAAATGACATTTAAAATAATAAAGGAAGTTTAATAATATGAAAATGTGAATAATAAAGAAATAAAGAAGTATAAAATATTGCAAAATAATTAAAATAATAAAAAACGACTAAACAATAAAATGAAAAATAAAATATCATGAGCATAGAAAACGGGAAAACAACAAAACGAAGAAAAGTGAATACAACAAACAATATAAAAACAAAGCTACAAAAATGAAACCAAATATAAAAATGAACAAAATTTATCTACTGAGTTAGACGTAAAAATACCAATAATACAACACGTTTAAAATATAAAAATTAGTAACAAAAAAATGGAAAGCATGAAAAAGGACAATAGGACGATGTTATAGATGTTTCAAAATAGAAAAAAAGATAAAAAATAAAATAACTATGAAAAATCAAAAGGTAGAGAAGTTTTTTTAATGAGCTCTTTTGAAATTGAATAAGTGCAATGGAATAATACATAATATAAATAAATGGGAATAATTCGATGAAATAGACAGATAAAAGTGAAATCATGGAAAAAATGTAAAATCAAAATGGTTTGAAAATGCTTGAAAAAATGGGAATAATACCATTATGAAAATAGGATAATTTAATAAACAAATGGGTTCAATATTAAATATACCTATATAAATTAAACGAGAAAAAAATGAATTTTGAAGTATAAAGTATAAAGCAGAAAACATTTACAGAGCGAAAAAAAATCAAAATAAAATAATAGGAAAAATATTCTAATGAAATAAATAACAAAATAAAATACATGGAATTCAAAATTGTTTAAATTGGGTGAAAAGGAAAGTGCTAAATAAAATGAAATATAATAATAAGAAAATGGGAAAATATTGAAAAAAATGTAAAAGGAGAGCATAAATGTTAAAACTGATAAATGGAGAATAGAAAAATTTACATCACGAAAAATAGAAAACATGATTTTTAAGCAAATGAGAGAAACTCAGAATGAGAAATACTGAAGGAAAGGAAAGGAGGAAAGACAAATACTAAAATAAGTTTACTGGCAAATATGAAAAAAATCCAAAAAAGTAATAGAAAATAAAAGTTTTGTGAAACAAATCAAATAAATTTAATGAAATGAATTGAACAAACGGATGAGAAGGGAACAAATGAAACGATTGAGTTAAGTAGATAATAAAACACGAAAAGATAGAACAAACTAAAAAATGGGACAAAATTTAAAAAAGAAGCAAAAATTGTGAAAATAAAAAGAGAAAAATATGGGACAAAAAATTCAAATAAGATTAAATGGAGAAAGTAGAAAGAACTGAAAACCCGGATGAAGTGAAAAAGGAAAAAAATATCAAATATGAAACAATAGAAGAAGAGCAAAAATGGGAAACAAAAGAATCTCTAGATTATATAAAGGATGTTCTCGTATTTAAATAATATGTTCCAAGGGAACACGAAAAATTACAATGGATCGTTTTCTTTGTGGAATCTTATGTTCTTTTTTGATTTGTGGAGTTATTTAGAATTATTTTTTCAAGTCATATTTAATCAGTTGAGCACTCTAAAAGAAAGTTGCTGAGTTTTCCTGTTCTTTCTTATAGATTAATTGGTGATTCATTTAGCAGATACGATGGATTAAAATAAGTAGAAATAGAAGTCACATATCGTAGTTGGTGTGATGATTCAATTTAATCTGTATAGCTTAAGAAAAAAATAATCCGCTGTGTTTTGAAACACATCCACAGATTGCAAAGTTTCGAATTATTTGGCAGAATAAGAATCAAAATCAATTTCAAGAGTCCGGAACTCAAAAACACTTGAGATTTTTAAAATAGTCGGTCAAAATCAATGAAAAAAGTATGAAATGAAAATAATTTTTTTTGAGAGTTGTTGTACTGAAGCTATAGAGCTAGGATCTCGGAAGGGCTCCCCGTCAGAATCACATACACAGATGAGACAGGCGAATGGCGCCCACTAAAACACTGCTTTAGGCCAATAGTAGCGGACCGTGATTCTGAATGTGATATTTATTGTACGGTTCAGGTATGTGCGGGCGTAGGGACTTCGCGATCGCGTGTATCATCGCGAACGGCTCGAGCATTTGTACGTTAACGTGTTCGATCGCGTGTGCGTTTGTATGTCGCGTATGCTAACGTGTATGTAACTTCGCGTGTATATTTTCTATTTTAGAACCGTGTGCCTTTCGCATATTCGCGTGTGTTCTTGGATAATTGCGCGCGAACCGTGAATCTAATACTTTATTTTTGGTGTACGGCTCAGATGCTAGAAGAAAGTGATATCTTCCATATCACTAGTGTTCCCGCGTTAACGCGTTAACATACGAACGCTTAAACCCTTCGCGATTAACAACGCACGCCTACGTTCGCGATCGCGCAAACTTAATAACAGCCGCGTAATAGGGAGAACGTTTTAGCACTTACGAAGTTTCAAACGCTGCCTCAAACGTGAACCTACAAACGTCCATTTTCGCCCGCTCATGAATCGGTCACGTCCGGAAACCATTACTCTCTGTCCTAATAATTTAGGTCCATACAGTCAGTAGGACCAATCAAAAGATCTCACTCTCTTTTAGCATCTTAGCCGTATACCAAAATAAAGTATTAGATTCGCGGTCCGCGCGCAATTATCCAAGAACACACGCGAATATGCGAAAGGCGCACGGTTATAAAATAGAATTTATACACGCGAAGTTACATACACGTTAGCACACGCGACATACAAACGCAAACGCGATTGAACACGTTAACGTACAAATGCTCGAGCCCTTCGCGATGATACACGCGATCGCGAAGTTCCTACGCCCGCACATACCTGAACCGTACAATGAATGTCACATTCCGAATCACGGCCCGCTACAATTGACCTAAAGCAGTGTTTTAGTGGGCGACATTGCCTGTCTCGTCTGCAAGTTGTAGTATGTGATTCTGACGGGGAGCCCTTCCGAGAATCTAGCTCTACAGCTCCAGTAGGACAACACTCGAAAAAAAAATTGTCATTGAAATAATATTTGACAGCATCATTCCTTTTGTTCAACGTCCGGGCCCCCTCCACAACTCGGAGTCCGGGGGGAAACACTCCGTCCCTCTTCCCCTCTCGGCGGCCCTGTGACTAATATATTAGGAGTCAGAAAATATTCAGAATGTTTTGATTTTGTGAACTAACGTTCCCAAATATATAAATAACATCAGGGCCGGCGGATGCCGTGGGTAGTATGGGTAGTACTACCCACTCGAAAATAACAGAAAGGGGAAATACCCACTCGAAAGTTTGGAAAAAACTAAAAGTTTTTTTTATTGCAATGCAAATTTCTTTTGGCTTACAATTTAAACTTCTTGAAAATATGGTATAATATTTAGGATTTGTCTAAAATTTAAACTTATTTTTAATAATACTAAGAGGAATATATTTTGACACATCTACATCTTAAAAGAAGGAATTTAGATCGATATGCAGAAAACATATTATTGTATTTTTGTTCAGACTAAAGAATGCCGTTAGAACTATTTTCAAAGACTAAGATATAAAGTGTTATTTTTTAGCACAAACTATTATTTGATTACAATTGAAATAAGGAGAAACATTATTGGGCTTATTATAAGGAAGGCAAAAGATATACACAAGAGGGATTGATTTCAACATCAGAGTAGCAGAGACCTATCAGGGAAACTGAAGAAATTAAACTAGCAGCTTTTTGGCAAACGGAAGAATACTACAGGACATCATGAACCCGATCGCCGACTGCCCTCCTTGGATCCGCTGGGAACTCTTTTGTGACCAGATTTTCAGATAGCTGTTAGCATATCAACCTAAACTATAACTAAATTTGGCTATCTATCGTGTTTAAAAATCTGTATATGAGAGACATATAGGAAGATCGAGGATAACTAGCACATCTCGGACTGAGGACGAGGCCGAAGGGATTCGTTTAACGGAGATCTGGCGCTAGGGCACTAGGCGCACGACCAGACAACATGTTTAATGTTGCGATAATCGTCACCATAAGCGCAGAGACCGCTCTTCACGACCCCACTACACCAGAGATGCCCATCCAACGTATAATGACTGCACATGATCCGAGATAGCATCCGAATGAAGTTACGAATGAAGTTACATCCCTTGAACCAAGGCTTGTTTGTGCCTTTGGGATTCCAAAACATGCATTGTTCCATGAAATTTGACAATTTTCGAGCATCGTCTGATAAGAAATACTGAAAAACTCGTTGAAGGTACGCGATCTTTCATGAATATCGCCTTCTAATGCCTAACTGCTCGCCTATTCTCATTACCATTCTAATCTAAGCGTCCGCCTTCTCATTACCCGGAATGGAGCAATGCTAAAGAATACAAACTAAGGTAATCTGATATGATTTTTCAGATAAAGAACTAAGGAACTCCCATGTTTTCCTCAGAAAATGCAAGGAGTGCTTTCCATGCTCTATCAAATGGAGAGCATCTTTGGAACTGTAACGATGTGGGCACGGTCGTTGATGGGTAAATATAAAACCATCAGTTTTGTGGAAGGAATGTATGCAGCACAGCCTCTTTTATGATCACCCTCACCACTGTGATAATAATTAGCATAGAAGCGATGCATAGCTGTCATCATCTAACGAACGCTACAGTGATATGCGCACTATAATGCTTAGCTCGAGCATCTTTGCTGTCAGATAAATTGTGATATGATTTCGTTTAAATAAAGTATTATCATTTCATCGCGAAACATCAATTATTTGAGTGTAGCTATAAATCTATATGTTGTAGCCGAAAAAGGATTCTTGGTTCCGTGTATTCTCATCAACTGTTGAGTTGAATGCACAACGTAAAACCTAGCTGCCAGATTAAACATTATTTTTCTCGTTAATACGTCGACAAACCGGTGCCAATAACCACGTTTTCAGCATAAATCGAGGAGTAGAAGAACTTGTTTTCAATCAGTCTCATGATGAGCCTTTCTACTACTACGGATGTACTCTTTCAAACTTTCTTTTGAACGGGGCTCGTCTACCTGTACGTATTTTTGTGCATCAGGGCATGCTGTTATTGCAAACAATTGGGCCGTACAGCTACCCAATGTAGAAACGTAGAAACCACGACTGATTTCTACGCTCCCTTGTTCACTAAAGAGCGAGAGTCTGACAATCCCATTGAGGGAAACGTTCTAATGTGCCTTCCCGTATGTAATTACCGAAAAAAACCGTTTCCTCTCCTAAGCTGCCTCGTAAAGGCCTGAGAGTGTCCTTTGATGGGTGCTATTACAAAACCGAAGTAATTGGCTCCTCGTCTCGGAAACTAATAGGAATTTCCTCATAGGACATCAAATACCCCATGTGTCTCTATATTCCACTCTCATGATTTACCTAGGTTTAACACGAAGTATTTGGTTAACTTCCGACCTAGATCTTCCACAATTCTAACGCTATTCGCCGGGGTTGAATTAATCCTCGGTATCGAATATTGAAGTTGTCGGTTGTCAAGTCCGAATCAACGGCAGACATTGTTCCCCTATACATCGCACCTCAGCTGGTTCAAGAAGACTTCAACTCCCACGGTATGCCATAGGGTTGTCTTCACGTTGATAACCGATCTATCTTACTGCATGATATTCGTGACAATTCCAATATGATCATGACTACTCCATCACCGCGGCCAAACGTGTTGGATTTACCATTGTACTCGACCTCAATTAGTGTGCCAATTGACGTGTCCACTATATCCGAAACAATCGAATCTAAACGAGAAATTCTCTTGGTGGAAGCATACAAGGTTTTAACTGGCTTGATTATTGACACTTCAATTAAAGGTCAGACGAAATGAGATCCGGTGCAAAAAGGAATTGTACGCGAAAAAATCCTATAAGGACTTTTTGAATGTCGGGTCGCCCGATTTTTTTCCGAATATATGCAACCTTTGAAACACAAATGAAAAACTTAATGAATGCTGAACACAAAGCTTGCAAACCAGAATTTTTACTGAAGGAAGCAAAGGGTTCTGGAAGGAGCCAACCTCAAATTTCGCAATTAAGGCCGCTGTTTGAGACTACACCATCAACCTCTACTTCCCAGGCGGGTACTTAGACAAGATACTTCTTCGTACTCGGCCGAGTGTTGTTTAGTTAGTTTACGCGATATATCGATAATGTTAAATGGGTTATACTCGGTTCGGAAGTAGACCTTCCAGGGGCCTGTTGTATTCGATGAATATAATTTATATCGAAAAGAAGATTTATTGCCATTATTTTGCCATCGGATAAATACTCAAATCGACCTGCATTGAGCCAGAGGGGTTGTCTGGTAATTAGCTGTGGAACATTTGTAGTATCAGTAATCAACAAACACATTTTCGCTGAGCCGTCAGTCTACCAGCCCGTTAACAAAGGGTATTTCCGAATAGCCACCAGGCATTATCCGGAAATTTTCACTGTTACTCACACTTGCAGTTCAGACATGGTGTACTGAACTTTCGCCACCACGAGTAGAAATAACTCCGAATCTTTCTACCCACTAGGGAAAAAAGTGTTTCGCCGGGCCTGAATAACATCATGAGTAAACATTTGGTTTTATGAATAATGTCCATAAAGCTGTGAACTAGTTCACGTACAGAAAATCGATTTGGTAGTGACAGGGCAAAAACCGTGACTGAAGTTCACAAAACAAAAACCGATTTTTCCACTAATAAAAGCGTTATGCTGGCGTTACTGAAGGGTGATTGAACATAATTATAAAACACATGCGTTTTTTTTCATGGTCCTGTTTTCGTAACATAAAAACATGATTGTTCCAGAATTCATGGCCCTTTATTCACGATTTTAGGAATGTTTTTTTCCGTGCTCAATTATATAATTACGGACAATTATTTTTTACTAAAACATTTCACTGGTGGGGGTTTCATCCTGATGTATTACATATAATTAAATTGTGGCAAGTGAAAATTATTTAATAGCAATTGTTGATCCAATTTTCGCCATTGTTTGCATAAGCGGAAATTAATTTTAGAATGTGTTTCCAATGTTTATCGACGCCGTTATTAGGTCAAAAGTTCAATCAATCGTGCATATCGCAAATATATGTAAAATTGAAAAAAAAAGTATTAATGTAAAGAATTTCCAACAATGTTTTTTACCCTAACATTGCTTGACGGTTAGCGTTTTCAGGACATTGTATAAAGAAAATTTTCTTGTTCAGAACAGTCAGCATACCTCGCTTCAAGAAACAACCCCAACCTCAACATACACATAGTTGAAACTGTTTAACGATGTTTTCCCCAGCGATGATAAAATAACAAAATGGGCCAAACCAAAACCGTAAAAACCATAACACCGTGGGCGATCACTGTTCCCTTCGTGAGGAAAGGGGGGTGGCGTTGGAGCTTAGCTCGGCCGTCATTCAGTGGCAGCAGAGCAGAAGAGCGAGAGTAACTTTAATTTAAAAATCGCTCGCTCGGCAACGCAAGTGTAAACATCCCGCGTGAGCTATTATACTTGGACGCCCGTAAACTACTCAGCGCATAAAAGAATCTCTTTCAGACTGGTTGCATTAAATATACAGCGTCAAGAAAAAGAAGAAGAAGAAGATGCAACAACCTAGACAACGACCGAAGCGCTACCTTCCCGTCCACCCGTCGATGGATGGATGCGATGAATGAATGGCAGAGTTTACCGAGTCGGGAGTCGGGGTGTCGTGCAGTGATGGAAGAAATGAAAAATCCCGGAGAAATTCGGTGCATTAGAGAAGGATGAGGTCGATGAACTTGGCCGTTTCAACGTAGCTTCCATTTAGTTGCGGCAGCAACTTTGTAGCGAGTGACTTTCCTCTTTTCATTACGGTGTCCCCGTAGGTAGTAAATAATGTAGTACACACTCTCATTCACCATTCCCAACACCCGCACCGGCGACGCCGCCGCCGCCACTACCGGGTGGTGAAACTTCTCCGACGATCTTCCTTCTCCCCGCCCGTTCTGCTTTTTAATGCATCTCATCTTCTTCCGTTATCGACTGAGGGAGCATCAAGGATACGGTGACTGGGCGGGTTGGATTGTACTTGTTTGAAACCGTCGACAGTCGGCGACTGGGGGGAGAGGCGGCACGAGAGTTCATTCTAATTTAGGTAAGCAGTCTGGATTGAAGTATCGGAAGATGACAAGATTGTTGAATGAGGGAACTGGATTAATAACAATATATGTAGAACACAAACTTGTTGCACTTTGAGCCGAGTTACGCTTGTTCGTAACTTGGCTCGGTTATGATCTTTCGTCATGAAATACTTTCTAATGAATTTTGTGTCGTCAACAAATTATAATACGACGAAATGCATATGGAATGGATCGCCTTGTTACGCATAACCAACACTTTTAAATTTTCTATTCGTGAGGTCATCATAGTAGAATAAACCTATTTTCGAGCTAGGTTAGACGGTTTTCTCTTTCACCGATAACTTGTCGGTTAATTTTACGATCCATTACCATAAATTTTTATGTAAACTGGCAACAGCTGGTTCACTGCTACGCATAGCCAATCTGGTTTCATTTTAATAACACTTTACAAAAATTACGCACCGCGATTGCCATTCCCCTCCTTCCCCGCGCCAATGTGGTTAAAAATGAGTGTAAATATTTGCACGTGGTTTTTCACCATCCACCATCTGCCGCAGTGCTGCAGCTGCACCACAGTCGCTGACATCTCCTGACGCCTGGCGGGTTAGAGTATGAAGCTTTAATTTATGTACCCGTTAAGCTTGAGTTTCCATCTACCCAGAAATTAGTACTGGGGATGAAAGGCAATTTACTTGCTTGGGGCCGTTGCTTGGAACAGGATCGGTTTGCGGTCCATAGTTCGTATTATTATATGCGTTGGTCAGGGGAAGTGACGTTAGAATAGTTTTCCTTAGTATGATTCTACTGTATCGATTTTGTTGGTTATTTTCGGCAAATTTAAGACTAAGAGAAACGAAAGCAATGTAATTGAAAGCCGGCATCGGCGGTAAAACATGATGATGAGTGATGTTCTACCATAGATCATGCGGTAGACTTGGGTGCAACGCCCAACTCCTATTTAGCAGAAGGCAAAGGATTCTTCACATTTCCTTTCGATCATGTCCATATGAGCCTACCTAGTCCTAGTTTTCCGTTCTAAGTTTATAACTGATTCGCTCTAGAATACCTATCCGTCTTTCAATTTCATTGCTGTCGTTTCTCTTAGTCTCAAATTTGCCGAAAATAACCAACAAAATCGATACAGTAGAACCTTGCGGCAATTAAAACATAGTAACTTAGTATGATTCTAGGGAAAAAATGGACGTTGTTGCAGTATAGTCCAGTTAAAAAAACGGAAGAATGAATTTGGTTTAGTGTTAGGCACTATTTAGTAGCATGAGTTATGGACTTTGCGTTTCGACTTCGTCTCATCAGAATCTGGCACTAACT
Organism: Topomyia yanbarensis; assembly: GCF_030247195.1. Classification (NCBI taxonomy): domain Eukaryota; kingdom Metazoa; phylum Arthropoda; class Insecta; order Diptera; family Culicidae; genus Topomyia; species Topomyia yanbarensis. The sequence continues at coordinate 56,859,261 of NC_080672.1, forward strand.
TAGTGACAGGACTTAGCTAGCGACGTATTGACGTATAAGCATCTACTATATTGTTTTTAACGGGTTTCTCGATTCGCGCAGCAAGAAATTTCAACAGCCCATTGTTCGAGGCGGCGTCTTGGCCGCCATGGGACGCTCTCGACTCGAGACGCGCGCCCCAGGTAGAAACCTTTTCATGGCATTATGGAATGCACCGCGTTGCACTGTACACGTGTGCAGATCTGGAGAACGTATTACACGGCTTGATCTCTAGAGGCATCGCTGACTAATCGTGAGTTATCAATCAACCACAGAAACGGCCAAAATTTCTTTTTTTATAATCATAGAGGTTTTAACCTTAGGGTCATTTGTCTCTTTTCTGGTTAGAGAATTTTCTTTTGTAAAAATATCTAACCCTATGTGCGGGGTTGGGAATCGAACCCAGGTGAGCTGCGTACAAGAACGGTTTTAATTGGTAAAGTCACATTTTGGTTCGCCATATTGGAATGGCAATTTTTTTTATTTTGATGCAATTAACTCAAATTTGTGTTTATAAATCACAAAACTTTTTTTTCTCGATTTTTGCTGAAATACCACTTATTTTTTGATGGGGGTCCGCCATATTGGATTCTGAATTTCGAAAAGCTGACTTCAAATTCGTAATGAGCGATATCCAAAACTTCTAATTTTATGTAATCGTTACAAAATATTGACGAACGTTTACTCAAAACTTTAAAGGCGTTCATCTCAAAACATGATTTTTCAAAACTGCGTACAATCTCATACGAAAACGGTTCAATTTAAAGACGTCATTTTTTGACTTCTTAAAAAAAATTGTTTTCATTGGAGGAATGACCTATAAAATCTATAAATCTTTTGTGTTCATTATTTTTAGTGTGGCTTTAAAATGGAAAAACCTATTTTAATCCACCTAGCGGTGCAATTGTGCCTTTCTCAATCGTGAATCACGAGAATGTGTGCGTTGTTTATATTCATTAAAAACTTTTAAATGCATATATTACATTTTATTATTATACATCACATGACTACTATATACAGGAAAATAAATCATTATTCGAGTTCTAAAATTTTGAAAAAGAAAAAACAGCCACGGTAATATTGAACTGAAAAAAGGTGCGAAATCGGCAAAGTCCCAAAAAGTCGATTTTTATAAAAAAAAATTTTTCGAGATAACATAAAATCTCGACGTTTCATGCATTTTAAAGATGTTTGGCATCAAAAATACGAATTCGATTTCTGAAATTTCATGAGGTCTCCCCCTTGAAAAAAAATTTGAGTTCCGGCTTATATGGGAATTTCATATGTGACCGGACGGTTTAGTCTATATTTCCGGAACCATATAAGCGATCCGTATGAAATTTTATAGACATCTATGGGGATATTATAGCTATCATTTGGGACTAAGTGACTTTGTGAAAATTGGCCCAACCATTTCCGGGAAACTGATGTGAGTTCGTAAATTTTGAAAGATGGCCGCTTTTCCGGGCACTTCCGGAACCGTCTATGGTGGTTAATGTAGTCAACGAAAGTTTGGTTGGCCGTCGGTGACCTAGAACAGCAAATTTAAGTTGTTTGAGAGACATTTTAGCGAAATTTTTACCTTTTTTGCTTTCATCGGAGTATCGGTTTGAATCACAATTTGCTATGTGATCGCACGCCACAACCTGTAACTCCGGAACCGGAAGTCGGATCGGGATGAAATTAAATAACCATTTACGGGGACGCAATACCTTTCATTTGAGGCCAAGTTTAGTCGAATCGGTCTAGCCATCTCCGAGAAACCGATTTGACTGTTATTCTGAATTTAGATACTTCCGCCGGGGCATCCGGAACCGAGGATGGTGGCCAATGTGGCCAAATAGACTTTGAATGGATGTTAGTGACCTAATACTACAAATCGAAGCAGTTGTGGTCATATTTTGGAAAATTTTTCACCTTTATACATTCATTGCAGAATTTATTAAAATCGACATTTTCTGCGTGTTCGTACTTATCACCCTGTAATTCCGGAACCGGAAGTCGGATCCATTAGAAATTCAATAGCAGCCTATGGGAACGTTGCACCTTTCATTTGAGACTAAGTTTGTCAAAATCGGTTCAGCCATCTCTGAGAAAAATGAGTGACATTTTTGGTCACATACACACACACATACATACATACATACATACACACATACATACACACACACACACAGACATTTGCCGAACTCGACGAACTGAATCGAATGGTAAATGTCACTCGGCCCTCCGGGCCTCCGTTAAAAAGTCGGTTTTCAGAGCAATTGCAATACCTTTCTATTGAGAAAGGCAAAAGGGTGCGAAATCGGCAAAGTCCCAAAAAGTCGATTTTTATAAAAAAAAATTTTTTCGAGATAACATAAAATCTCGACGTTTCATGCATTTTAAAGATGTTTGGCATCAAAAATACGAATTCGATTTCTGAAATTTCATGAGGTCCCCCCTTTGAAAAAAAATTTGAGTTCCCTTATATGGGAATTTCATATGTGACCGGACGGTTTAGTCTATATTTCCGGAACCATATGAGCGATCCATACGAAATTTTATAGACATCTATGGGGATATTATAGCTATCATTTGGGACATTTGGCGAACACCATCTCTGCAAAAAAAAACTATTTTTAGGTTCTTCGAATCTGTAGGGAATCGATTTCGCCATTGATTATGGCTGCATGGTAAAATTTTTTATTTCGTTCTACTTAAACGATAACATTTCCTAATGCGAGCCAATCTACGAATATATCCTGAAGTTGCAGTTTCAAACAATCAGTGGAAACCAGTTTGCACCCAAATACCACGTATCACTGTAACACCTTTACGAACAGTGTGAATAGCAATGATCCCATATTGCTTCCTTGTGGTGTAGGCGATTTGTTGTTTATTCGGTCGAAAGTCATCTTAAATCCCTATTCGTCAAATTTCACTGTATTAGGTGCATAATTAAGAACATTTGGGTTTGTACATCTGCTTTAGTGCTAAGTTCCATATTTCCTTTACAATTTAAACAACAATTAGTACGAGTTCAAAGCCGAAACAATGGTTAGAATCTTTGCACAAACATTGCCATGCCCAGTTCTTAAAGGGCATATCTAAGCTGACCAACTCTGACGAAAAAATCCGCACACGTTGCGAACTGTGTGCCTGCCCAAGGTGAACGATCGCGCTTCGTTGCAGAATGGTGTACGGATTTTTTCGTCGGAGTTGGTCAGCTTATTCAGTGTTTTTTTGTATAATTTTATCATCCCGGTACTTTCTCTTTCCTTAAATTGATGGGTCAGACGGTATTACAAACATCATCAACCATATTTCGTGCATCAGTTTTAAAGAGCCTTTGACAGACAATTGCTTTCAAATGGTTACATATTGCATTACGCCTCGATAGTGGTGCATCGAGGAGACCGAGGGGCTATGAGCCTTTTTATGTACTGCTTTACACTAAAAGGGCGAACACGAAATTATTGCGACACCGAAAATGTCATGCCAATTTTCTTATAATGTTTAAAATCAAACCAAAATTTTAGGGTAGTTTTATACATATATTTACTTCAAAAATCAAAAGAAAAGTTAATCGATGGAGCCTTGAGTGTAAAATTGAACGCATTTTCGCTTGATGCCCTCCATCAAAGTCTTTACAGTGTCATCCGGTACCAGTTTCTCAGTTTTTTTTCCATTTTCTTAACATGTCCTTCTCGTCTTTGACTGTCTTCTTGCTCTTCCGAAGTTCCCGCTTCATCATTGCCCAGTACTGCTCCACCGGGCGCAGCTCCGGACAGTTTGGCGGATTCATGTCCTTTGGAACAAAATGAACAGAATTAGCCTCTTACCACTCCAGGACACTTTTAGAATAGTGGCATGATGCCAAATCTGGCCAAAATAGCGGAGCTTCGTGGTGCTGCTGCAAGAACGGCAAAAGGCGCTTCTCGAGGCACTCAGATTTGTAGATCTCGCCATTTACTGTGCCTTTTGTCACGAAAGGCTCACTCCTCAGTCCGCAAGAGCAGATGGCCTGCCAAATGAGATATTTGGAGGCGAACTTCGACATTTTCTTCTTCTTAAATTTGTCGTCCACATAGAACTTGCTCTTGCCGGTGAAAAACTCCAGCCCCGGAATTTGCTTAAAATCGGCTTTTATATACGTTTCGTCGTCCATCACACAGCAGCCATATTTTGTCAGCATCTTCTCGTAGAGCTTCCGTGCCCGAGTTTTAGCCGTCGATTGTTGCCGCTTATCGCGGTTTGGGAAGTTCTGTACCTTGTATGTATGTAGTCCAGCTCTCTTCTTTGCATTCTGGACGTAGCTCTGCGACATGCCGATCTTTTTAGCCAAATCACGGCTTGAGACGTTGGGATTTGCTTTAATCATCCGCTTCACCTTTCCCTCCGTCTTTTTGTTCTCCGGTCCCGGTTTTCTTCCAGCTCCTTTGCCGTGGTCCAACGTCAACCGCTCCTGGAACCGCTTCAACACTCTGGAGACGGTTGAATGGTGAATGTTCAACATTTTTCCCAACGGTGCCGGTGCGACAGGTCAGGAAATTCCAGGTGTTTGGAAAGAATTTGTTCTCTCGACTCGCGTTGGTTCACCTCCATTTTCGTTGAATCGAAAAACACGACTTCGAGTTTGACAGCATGTAAACAATACACATCAATGAGAAAGTGTGCAAAATTTGGTTGATTTTTACCCAATGGTAAAAAAGTTATGCCCTGTTGAATGTGTCGCAATAATTTCGTGTTCGCCCTTTAGTCCAAACTAACGATCAAAAAAGAAAAAGTAGAAGCCTATTAGTGTTATTGTAGTGATAATTGTAGTTTACTAGTGTGCAATTGTTATGTGCTAGTCGTATGTCTATCTGTATATGTATTCATCTGAGTATCTATGACATCGTGGTCAGGGAATGGCGTATATGATAGAATAGCGGGTAATTTACTATCCCGTGTACATCTTTTGACGTAGGACTTACGTCTTTCTTTACTATACTGGGTGTCATTGCAAAATTTTCAAAACGGATGCGTTACGTACACTTTGAACTCTAATAACTTTTCTCCTACTAAAGGAATTACTAATTTTGTTTCATAAATCGAAAGGAAAACGTTCAACGCTTGCTATTGATACCTTGTTTGCTATGTAAAACTTGTTTAAAAAGTTCAAAAACTACTTTTAATGCGAATCAACATTAATGCTAAAACCTATAAATATGGGTGTCACAGTTTTTCTTAAAGCCAGACGTGTGTAAGCCACAGAGCAGAACACACGTACGTGTGCTGCTCAACGAGAAGCTGCATTTTGACCACCAACCAAATCATAGCTACTGCCTTATCGCTGCCAACCAGTCGTCGCCCTGCGTGAAATTCATTGCTCTCAGAAGTGGACAGAGTTACTAATTCGCAAGCTGCTCTTCCAGTGCCTGGTCCGTCAGATTGCACAGAATTTCAAAACCTACTCTTCCGGAGCTCAGCCGTAATGGCCCTTTAAGAAGCCAGCGAGGCCTGCCTGGTTAGTTTGTTGGAAAATACCAATCTGTGCGCTATCCATGCCAAGCGAATAATCATCATGCCGAGCGGGAAACGGCGAAATAATATTCACAACAAAGGTCCTTATTAGGACCACAAAATCGTTCTCAGAAGAATTACAATTGAAATTTCCATTTCGTGCTTTGGAAAATAACTTCCCTCTTATCGGGTTAGTTATTTTCTATAATAATATCCGAAAAATGTGCGATAAAACCAATAAACTGACCAATTGGACGGAAGCAATAAAATACCTACAACAATTTGAATCAGAAAAGTGATATTAACGGAAAAATGCTTCGATCGTTTCTAAGTGTTTGGCAGCTGAAGTTGCCGATTTGTTTTCCAACGTCAATTATTTGCGCTGTGCTGTACGGAACAGATTTTTGCGCGATTTGTTGGGAAATAATTAAAACAATTGTGTAGTAGATTCCGTAGATTTTACCGTAAATTTTGATAGAAATGATTTTGTAAAAGCATTAATTAGCCGTGCTTTGAAAGGTGGTTTTTGCAAATCTTTCTAAAACATTAGTGAATGTGGAAACCCTGCTACTAAGCGAATGCCACGCCAAAAAGAATGATGAAAATATTTTCATTTGTCGCACAAAGGGATGGACTACCATCTGCACTAAGAAGTTTATAAAAGAGATCGCATTCCGATATACAATGCTCATTCGATATGAGCTGCGAAAGGGGAATGTTCGTGTATGTACGCAGCAGATGCGAATTCGGGCAAGGTTCGAATCGTTAGCAAGGACTCTCGTCTGGTATCATCAAACATAGTTATCTAGAAACCGTTCTTTTTAGGATGAAAACATAATGGAGAAAGAATTGAATTAGAAAGTTCCATTTAATAACTTGAATTGAGTTTGCGCCTGTCAATTCTTGTATACATTTACCAGTGATTCATATAAGCAAATGTTTATCAAATTAATCTACAAACCCGAAGGTTTTTGCAAGTCCTAGAAAATCAGTGAATGTGGCAATCTCATTCGACATGAAATTTCCAGTAAACATTCATTCAAAAAGTGCATTGGCTCAAATTATCCATGAATGTCATATGATATGCCCAAGTTTAGTCCTACGTCAACACCGCGGTTACGTCCCGGACATTACCCACTCCTAGTTTTTTCCTTCCTAGGATTCAATTGTTCAATCAAATTTTGGTGTTCAACTCGAGCATTCGATTCGGTCAAGGTACGATTAATTTACCGACGCACGTGAATCATCCATTCCCGGTCTGCTCAGCATGACAAAAATTGTAAATTAATGATGAATAAATATCATTTGCTGGAATTCATGAGTTCAAGTTGCTTGATTGCGTGTTATATGTGTGCTTTCCTTATATTTCATTAGTGTGCTTTTGTTATACTTTTATTAGTTTGCTTTTCCACTACTTATGTATACCAAACATAGAATCAGTCAATTTACAGGCTTCAACTTAATCTCTTTGCCACTTTTTATCTTTATTCGGCGTGTAATTTTTCCGTTTTCCCCTATATCTTGAATTAGATTCATGCTAACAGCGATGAGTGTTGCATATTCTCTTATTTACACTGAAAATCTCTCATTCTAAACCTACCAATGCTCGTGACCTTCGCGATAGCACAAACGCGAGTATGCAATTTCACTGATTCACACATACTCTTACGTCAGCAATCTCGCCAACATTTAAACACCCCGGTAATCCAATGATTGTTTTTCCAGAAGTACCTTCCCTTGGTCCTAGATTCACACCTTTAGTTGAACCAATCAAAAAATGACGCTCTTATTAATAAGACAAGTTACATACATGCTAGCAGACCCGACAAACTCAACATACAAACAAATACAAATGCTTGAGTTTCGTTCACGCACAACTGTGCCCGCGATCTCACAAATATTTTCAAGGAAAAGGTAGTTTTGGACCGCTATATGCACAAAAAAAAGTTATACATGAAAGGGTTAATTATATGGCAGTTGATATGGCAGAAGTGGATTTATTGAAATAGAAGACTCTTTAATCGGAAAACTCGTATATTAATAAATAAGGAAAACACAATACAAGTTGTAAACTCGCAGAGTTTACATTGATAAAGTTAGATAATTATTTAGTTGTCTGAAAAACATGAGAAATTTATATAAAAAAAAATTTAAAAAAAAAAGTGGAGTAGAGTGGGGTCTAGTAGGTCAATTTTTCTTGGTGAGCTCGTGCGATGATATTTTTGCACTATTTTCCAAGCTAAATCCAATAAGACGAAGGTACTTTTTTCGATGTTTTTATAATCAAAGGGTACGCTAGGTGACTATATTCGAGGCTAAATAAAACAATGTTCACGCCTAGAAAATCGGCGGTTCAACTTTTATTTGAAGAGTATGACTACTACGAATCATTTAAAAATTAATAACACAAACAATACATGCTATCCATTAACGTCATTCAGGTAAGAAAATGAGGAAGTGGCAAATGATCTGAAAAATCATGAAACCGCTGGAAGGAAATTTTGAAAAAAAACATGTTTTTTCAATAGCTGCGTCTCGTTTTGTACTTGCGAATGACGTCTTTGGTGTACTCCTCGTCGCCAGAGTGTGGAATTGAAGTTGTGCATTCCAGCTCATGTAGTTGCGACGATCACGCTTACACTTCGACTTTGTCTTTTTGGATTATCTACTTCAACAACACCTTGCATCATTATTTTGTTAAGTCATGTTTCGTTAGTGACAAGTGCTTTCCCTTCACACGAGCACGTAATGTTTTGAACGGAACCTTGAATTGTTTAGAGGCTGATCGAATACTGGCACCATCTTGAACAGATGCAATTGTGTTTGTGTACGCACAATTTTCTTTTTAAAATACCTCTAATTTACATTATAGTAGTGACCTATAGTGTCCCAAAATGGCTGTCCTAGTGTGCCCCCAAGCGTATGTTTCATGTTGATGTCTGCATTTTTTCAAAAACAAAAATTTTGAAAAACCAACACAAACTCGTGTTCAGCATTAATTTCTTCATAAGATAAAACTCCCGTGACATTTTTTTACATTGACTAAATGTACTGTTCTGAGGACAAAGGATAACACGGTGCTACAGTGACTTTGTACTTTTCAAGTGACCTAGTATAGGTTGTAGATCTCGCCAAATGCAACACAAGAGAATGTTTGAAAAATCTTGATTTATTAAAAAAAACTATTTTTCGGGACTTTCGGCATTGTAATTTTTTTATGCAGTCGTTTTCAACCGATTTTAAATATTTTGAGTGTACTGGAAAGAAGAAGAAATGACCTTTTCAACCATATGCTATGTTATGTTCTTTTGTCAAAGATACTATGCGGTTTTGGGTCAACAATATGAAAACAACCATAATTTTCCTCTTTTCCTTGAACATTATTAAAATTACTCAACATCTTCTAGAGAAGCGTGTTTGTTTTAATAAAATTTTAGAGGGAGCATTTAATTTCGCATCCAACGACCTATTTATCATCAAAATCGGTTGATAAATTGCGGAGTTATTAATTTTTTTCCAAATTAGAAACTTGCTCACATGAACTCTTAAGGGGTTAGTGAGGTATTGTTTTGCGCTATTAGATGCTATAATTATATCTTCCGTTATTTTTTTTCCAATTTCAAGCTTAAAGTTTACACACATACTTTTGAATGTATAGAATAGAGTGGGATACGGCTAAACGAAAAAAATAAAATCCTGCAAATTCTTAGCTCGATCGGCGAAACTATATTTTTGCGCCCATGCCTTAAAGTTTATATGGAAATTCGTATGGGTGAATTGATTTTCACAAAATAATTCCTTCTCCCATTACCGCCTAAAAATAAATCGATATGTGGTTTAAGTAGGAAATTTAACAGTGAAACAATGTCTCGAAGACCGCGAAACGATCTGACGCTTGTGCAAAAAGTTATTAAGCAGACACCGATTGATGCTTTGACGATTGATAAAAAATCTACTTTCATAGCATCACTGCTGCTGATGGTCGAATTATATTCAAAATTTTAAACTTTCTCTTATTGTGGACAAAAGAAGTCTAATTTTATTCCTAAAAACTATTGTGAAGTAACCAAACAACTCAGATCATTGATTTGGACTCAATAAGAGAATGTCAAAGAACATTGCATATGATTCGAAAGCCAACAGCAGTGGTGCTAGAAAAAATGAATATTTTATCAACCGTCAGACCATCAATCGGTTTCTGCTTAATAACTTTTTCCACAAGCGTCAGATCGTTTCGCGCTCTTCGAGACATCGACTGCTAACTTCCCTACTAAAACCATATATTGATTTATTTTTAGGATGTAATGGGAGACTCTTGAAGGAATTATTTTGTGAAAATCAATTTTCTCATACAAATTCTCATGTAACCTTTAAACCTTGGGCGCCAAAATATAGTTTCAAGGATTGAGCTACGAATTTGCAGGATTGTTTTAGGACCCAACTGTAACCCAAAAAGTTGCTCGGAGCAGGAATCTAATTTTTGTCCCACCCTAATGTATAGGTAATAGAACAAACTTTTTTTTTGAAGATTTTATGAGACTGTCCCCTTAAAAGTTCATGCGAACAGGTTTTTTAATTTGGAAAAAAATTAATAACTCTGCCAAAATTGGTTGAGAATTTTGGTCATAAATAGGACGTTGGGTGCGGAATTAAATGTGCTCCCTAAATGTTTATTAAAACAAAGACGCTTCCTGATAAAAATGCAGAGCAATTTTCATATATTTTTAGTGAAGAAATCGCAAAATAATGGGTACTTTATTGTTGTCCCGAAACCGCATAGTACTTTTAACAAAAGTACAAAACATAGCATTCCGTTGGAAAGGTTATTTCTTCTTCTTTCCAACACACTTAGAGAATTTAAAATCTGTAGAAAAATGACCGGGTAAAAAATTTGTTCGTGCTCAAAGTCCTGAAAAATATTTTTTTTGCCCTCAAGATTATGAGGGTTAAATTGATCAAACGTGGTTTTGTGTTGTATTTGACGAGATGTACACCCAGGTTTTTTGCGCGGTTTTTTTACGAGGTTTTTTTACGCGGATCTTCCAATTAACGCGGTTTTTTTATGCGGATTTTTCAATTAACGCGGTTTTTGCAAAAATATTCTAAGTCCTTTTGAATGCAAAAGACTTAGAAGATTTTCGGAAAGATGGAAGAGACGGGTCTGGAAGATTCCTTATGGCCCGCACCCCAACAATATGGGTTTTTTCGGAGTGGTCTTGAAGAGTAGGTACCAGAAATTGATTTTTGGCGCCATTTTGAAATAAAAAATGGCGACTTTCGGTTTAGCGAAATTCGCTATAACCCAATTAATATGGGTATTTTCGGAATGGTATTGACAAGTAGGTGCTAGAAATTTATGTTTGACGCCATTTTGAAATCCAAGGTGCCGATTTCTGTTTTAGCGAAATTCGCTATAACTCAATCAATATGGGTATTTTCGGAATGGTCTTGACGAGTAGTAGCCAAAGATCGATGTTTGACGCCATTTTGAGTATTTTGGAATGATCTTAACGAGTAGGTGCCAAAAATTGATTTTTGACGCAATTTTTAAATCCTAGATGGCGATTTCAGATTTCGCGAAATTCGCCATAACCCAATCAATATTGGTATTTTTGGAAGTTGAAGTTGTAGTACAAATAGTTTTAATTAAGCAGTTGAATTTACTTAAATTTAAGCAACATGTTTAATTTGAATAAATTCAAACCCCCAACTCACACCTCTTTCATCTCGCCACACTTTCCTGGATGAACACATAAAAATATTTTGCATTTTGCTGGTTTATGATTAGATCTTATATTTGAGGGTGATTTAGATGATTGCCCAAATTTTTCATGCGGGAATTTCGGTAAACCAGAAGTCGCCATCTAGGATTTTAAAATGACGCCAACCGTTTGTCTGCTACTCGTACGTTGATTGAGTTGTAGAGAATCTCGCTAAGCCGGAAGTCGCCATTTGGGATTTGAAAATGGCGCCAAAAGTAAATATTCATGGAAAACCTTGCGGGAAAGATGCAGATTTATTTATTTCTGTCACCTACTCGTAAGATCATTCCGAAAACACCCATATTGATTGGGTTACAGCGAATTTCACTGAACCGGAAGTCGCCATCCTTGATTTCAAAATGGCGTCAAAGATCAATTTCTGGCACTTACTCTTCAAGACCATTCCGAAAATATCCATATTGATTGGGTTATAGCGAATTTCGCTAAACCGGAAGTCGCCATCTTTGATAATTAAAAATGGCGTCAAAGAGCAATTTCTGGCACTTACTTCTCAAGACCATTCCGAAAATATCCATATTGATTGGGTTATAGCGAATTTCGCTAAACCGGAAGTCGCCATCTTTGATTTCAAAAGGGCGTCAAATATCAATTTCTGGCACCTACTCTTCAATACCATTCCGAAAATACCCATATTGTTGGAGTGTGGGCCATAAGGAGTCTTCCAGACCCGTCTCTTCCATCTTTCCGAAAATCTTCTAAGTCTTTTGCATTCAAAAGGACTTAGAATATTTTTTGCAAAAACCGTGTTAATTGCGAAATTCACGCAAAAAAAACTTCCAAAAATATTCCAAGTCTTTTGCTGAGAGTTTTTTTTACGCGGAATTTCGAATTAACGCGTTTTTTTACGCGGATTTTCCAATTAACGCGGTTTTTTACGCGGATTTTCCAATTAACGCGGATTTTCACGCGCTACCTATCCCCCGCGTAACAAAAACCTGGGTGTACAACCTTTAACAGACCACTTTAAAAGTACATTCTTTTTTTTGTAGCACCGTGTAATATTCAAGTTATCCAAAGGGTGCGTTAGTGTAAAATATAAACTACAAAAGCTTTAGAAGAAAAAAAAACTGTTTTTAAGGAACACCCTAACGCTTAAATTTGGATTTCTCGTGCAATGGAAAGTATAAGAGCTAGAGCTTGCGTGTCTGCGAAAAATTTGTCTAAAACGTGTTGCTCTACAACTTCATCGAAGACAGTCAAACTCTATCTCTACCCTGTAAAAAGTTCAATTTAAATTTTGCTAAAATTAGAACCACCTCACCTTCTGTTTAAACAAAATGAAGGGCCTTGCAAAGTACAACGACTTTACCAAGCATATTGTCAGGCTGGGTCATTTAATTTTAGCAAAAAGTTAAAATTCCTGCTAAATTCACATTATGGACCACTGTGCATTGTAGGTATGAGTTTATCAACTTCCTTAGGAAAAGTTATTAAACTTTAAATTAAGTGATGTCTGAGTCAGTTTTTCAAGGGGCCATGATGGAGAATCGGTGTTCGATTCCCACCAACTTTATTTTTTGCGAACTAATAGGGTGGCTTAGCTGAACACTAACTTTTAAAGAAACAACATAAATAGGTTCACAAGAATTACTGGAGACGGCTTGTTCTACAACTTTGTAGAAGACACCAAATTTATATCTTTTTACGTTGAAAAGTTAGTGTTGGTGCCCTCTATGTGGTGGAATGTAGAACTAAAATTTTCTAGTTGAAAGATGACTCGTATTATATACTACAATCATTTCAAACTTACTATTTAGCTAAACCAATATTTTGGAATAAATAATATTCAAGGGAATTGTGTCCTGATTTTCCACCATGCGCTGTTAGGCCCCTTGTAAAACTGACTCAGAGATTACTCCATTAAAAACTTAATAACATCTACCAACGAAGTAGGATTGATCAGCAGTCTTCGACAAAGTTGTAGGCAATGAAATAATCTTTCCTATTTCCACTTGCTGTGATAAACTGATGCATACAGTACCACCTAGCGGTGAAAATTAAGGTGGAGGGCTTTCTTCGTGTAAGTTGACGGAAAATCCCATACAAACTACGAACGCGTTGGTCCGGTAGGGCACCATCCATAAATGACGTAGCATTTTTGAGTAATTTTTAACACCCCCCTCCCCCATCGTAGCATTTCGTCACAAACTTCTAAAGACCCCCTGGTAATTACGTAGCTTGACGGTAACTCTCCCCCTGTCCCGGTAATTTTTATAAAAAAATCGATGTTAGTTGTTCCCCTTTAAAAAAGCTACGTAGCCTGACATGACCCCCTATCCCCCCGTCGTCACACATCATCACAAAATGCAAAATTCCCCCTTCTCCATATAATGCTACGTCATTTATTGTTGATCCCTAGCTAGAGTTGTTCGATTTGGATCTAATTTGGATTAAACACATCTGATAGGACTTGGAATGGCCCGATGAGTGTCATTTTTTTTCTTGTCTCTGTACTCTCCAGTCTAGTCCTCGGTTGAAATGTTGAAAACAATATAGAGTTTTTATATTTATCATTTAGGATAAACAGCTACCACTGTATGTTTTTCGTACCTAATCCGACATTGACAGCCTCGAGGTTGGTCGTAAAAAAGTGAGGATCGGAAACTTGGTAAATGTGATTAGCAGTAGTTTGTGCAACTTTGTATAACAACATTCTTGGGTAAAAATGGACATTTTAATAAAAATCAAGGTATTTTTTCTTTGGTTTCCATCCTTCGCGCGAATATCTTGTGTTAGTGGTGAGGGAGCTGAAAGTTTTTCATCGTTGATTGTTGCATTTTGAAATTGAAAAATGCGGTGATAAAATTCGTACAAATCAATTGTCGGAATGCTGAGCCAGAGCATTCCGACAATTGCTTCTTTTCATCTGTACAATCTCCGTCGAAATTTCAAAATTCACAAACTTTCTTAACCTCCCACGCGACACCCAAATTCACCCACTCAGCAGCTCGAATTTCCTTTCATTACAGAAGTTCAGCGCTTAATTCAATTTCTGCAAAGCAAAAAGAAGAGTACGCTTCTTATATACCGAGAAAACAGAACATAGCAGATCCATCCTTCCATCCCAACTGATAGCACCACCAAGTTCTGCAGCAAAAGAAACCATCGGTAGTGAAAACTGTGTGCGTTCAATCCGAGCGATAGTGAACCGAGAAAAGAAAGAAAAGTGCCACAAAGTTAACAGTTAAGGTGCCCCCTCTTTGGTGCGACGGTGCTCCGTCTGACTGTCGGTTTCATTCGTCATTCAGCCGCGCTCGTTCCGTTCCGAGCTCAGCTGTGTGAGCCTAAAAGATGGCCTGGGGTTACTGGAGTGCGACGGCCGTCGATCGGGGAAGGTCCCCGCGGCGAAACACCCAACAGCCACAGCCGCCGCTTCCCTATCAGAACCATCAGAACCACCAGAACCATCAGAGCTACCAGCAGTATAATCCAATGGTGGTCCAATCCCAGCACCAGGCGTCAGCCCAGTGTCTCAACAGTTGTCCACAGGCGGCGGCCGATCCATCGCCACCGCCACTTCCGCCGCAACCGCTTCCGCAACAACAGCAACCACAACATCAACAGCAAGCCTGCATCAGTCCGTGCCACAGTCCTTGCCACAGTCCGCAGTTCATCGAGCAACTACCGCCGGATCTGCCCTGCACTCCCGTCTGCACGTACTCACGTAGACAGTCACTTGATAGTCCACAGGTAGATCGATGTGTGGTGATCACCGCAGGATAGCTTTTGTTTCTTTCCCTCCCGCAGGGATTGGATTTGCGTGATCGGGTTTCGACAACCCACCGATTTGAAGTTCCACGCAATTTCAATCCCTGCCGGCTTACATTAATTTATCATTGGACTATAGCAATGACTTTTCATGCATCCCATTTCCAACCTCATTCGATGCTGGTGGGAGGCTTTCATAACTGCTATGCAACATCGCTTAGTTGTATAGCATTTGCAGGAAGACAAAAAAAGTACATCTGCACTGCTGTGGTTGTTGTTATTGTTGTTGTTGTCGCCGGATTAGCAAATGTTCAGCTTTCAATTCTTTCACGTCAAGGCCAACCATCTCTCGGACATCATCTGCCGGGCAACCGTTCCCTCGATCCAATCGGCCGGGAATACACTAACGCGGGGAACCTCTCTGCGCGATACGGGCGACTATGCGGTACCTCATCCCCATCCGCACACGCACCACTACATGACGACCTCGGATACACCGCGGACGCTGAGCCGGGTGGGTTCGTGTCCCGGTTCGACGGGCGGATCCGGATCGGCGCACGGGTCCGGATCCGGATCCAGTCCGGGCGGTGGACCGGGTAGCAGTGGTGGGGGTGGTGGAGGACGGGGCAGCATCGGTGGCGGTAGTGTGGGGATGATGTGCGGTGCCAGCCTGCACGGTGGCAGCCAGGGCGGTGGGCTGGAGTACGTGGAGTGTTCACACTACGACCGGATGCCGCTTCCGATACCGGTGCAGATACCGATAGTGCCACCGCCGCCGCCGCAGCTTTGCTCCGAGGAGGAAATCGAGCCGGCTTATGCGACAGGTAGGTGTTGGGACGGGGGAATGACTAAATTCTATTGATTAGAGATTTTGGTTTGTTATCATTGTTTCAGTTTGAAGTGTTTTCGAATTTGCGGTTCATATACATATACATATACGTACATGACTGTTAGGTGATACAAAATCCTCATTATAGCCTTTGTCTTAACTGGTGGGTGGAAATTAATCTTTTCATTATTTACCATTTTATGACGGGACATGAAAGAAAGGATTCGTAAGCAGAGGCACTTACGCGCATTATGTGGAATTATGCCCAGGCAAAATTTGACAGAAATAGCCCAAATTAAGCACGACCCTTTTTGATTTGGATGAATCTTTGGGTCCACAGATTCAAATTTTCAAGGCGAAATTGTTGTTCAATTACGTGATTTTTTTTGGGTGTTTGACGTAAGTGCCCTTATTTAAGACTTTTATGGTATCTAATGGAGAAAACAAATCGAAATGGTGAATTGAACGAAAGCAATTATGTGAATAAAATTCTCCCCAGAAGCAGGATTCGAACGTACAACCCTTGGGACTTCGGCCCAATTTACACACTCTGATGCTATCCTTAGGTTATGGTGACGTTCCAGGAGGAACACATAATTATCCCATTGGAGGCAGTAATCGTACCACTGCCTCTAGAGAGAGATCACACAGAATCGCCTTTGCCAGCCAACACATGTGATCTATTTCATCCCCCCGCTAGACACCAAAGCCGGAGTTTTTATTATCGTCTGATGTATGTCGTACTTCGGTGGGTGACAGAGCTAATGGGGACCGTCGATTTCTGGTCCCTTACCCAGTTAACGTCATACCCAGAGGTATGCCGGGCGCGAACGCTCCGTTCGAGTGCGACAATGAATTCATTATTTTGGGTTTTGACGTAAGTGTCAATACCTTATTTAAGATTTTTTGGTGACATTGAAAGAGGTAGACAGATCGAAATGGTGAACCAAAGCAATTATATAAAAAATCCCCTCAGAACCAGGATTAGAACCTGCAACCCTCGGGACTCCGGCCCATTGCTCAAACCCCTATGCTATCGATCTGTTTGCCCGTTATATACCACTAACAAAGTTTCCAGCTTTTCCATGTTAAAACCGTAATTGATTAGTTCACTTTGTCCCAAAAACTTCTTGTAGGTGTGTGTGTGTTATCCATCCTATCTCACACTGACGGATAGAGATTTTCAGAAAAATATGTGTTTGTGCTTACGCCCAAGCAAAAAACTTTGTACAGTAACTATTAGACTGCCCAGAAATATAATGAATTTCTGAAAACTCAATCGGTCCACCCCTGATTCGATTCCTAGTCCCACCAGGATTTGAAGCAAGTCTAGCTACCGGACCAACTCACCTGAAGTTTGTATGAAATTTTTCGACAATTTACATGGAGAAAACCCACTAACTCGCATTTTTGCCGCTAGGTGGCACTGTATGCATCGTATTATCACTGTAAGTGAAAATAAGAAAGATAATTTAATTGTCTACAACTTTGTCGAAGACTGTTAGTCAATTCGGCTTTGTTAAAAGAAGTTATTAAAATTCGCTAAAAATTTAATAACTTCTTTTACTAAAGCTGGATTCACTAGCAGTCTTCGACAAAATTGTAGACAATTAAATTATCTTTCTTATTTTCACTTACAGTGATAATACGATGCATACAGTGCCACGTAGCGGCAAAAATGCGAGTTAGTGGGTTTTCTCCATGTAAATTGTCGAAAAATTTCATACAAACTTCAGGCGCGTTGGTCCGGTAGCTGGACTTGTCCGATTTGCTTTAAAATTGGAACAAGTACTCCTGGTGGGACTAGAAATCGACTCAGGGGTGGGCCGATAGGGGTAATTTTTGTCCTGTCACTCTAGTGACTATGCTTGGTGCTAGCTCAATTGACATTTCAATAACCCGTATTCCAAGATCCATCAATCAGCCCTGTATTACTGTAATGTTCATATAATGAGGATTCTGTCATTCCAATAAGACATTCGATACCCTACAAGAAGAAAACTTAGCCTTGATCGACACCAGTTTGGTTTTATCATCCCGTAACGCGGGTGGCTTCGTGAAAACTATCGAATAGGAGTTGACAACAGCTTAAAGTAGCATCGAATGATGCTATAAAGGTGCTCTGATCCAATGCCACTTTGGATCCGCCATTCAGTCTAGCATGAGTTTTTATGAAGTCTTTTGTCTTTGTCAAGTTTCGTCGTTTATGCAACACCCTCCGAAATCAACGATTTCCGTCACTCACAAGATCAACGATGACAAAGCTGTGCTTCACCAAATTGAACTTCAATACGAGACTGCCCGGAACAGCGCCTTCGGTGAGTGCACTGGTCTTGTTCAAAACAGCCTTCCACAGTTTGTGAGCAGATATCAGCGCTCAATTTGTATCGGTGGCCGTACACCTTTAGGCAGAACACTTTCACGCGAGGTATTCGACAACTCATTCTCTCCACCACAAGAGTACATTGAAACATTGCCATCGTACAATATCAGTTTCCCACTACTTGAACACAGGGTGAAGCCAAGTTGTTGAGGGCTCCATCCAGTGTCGATGCATTGAAAGGACCAGGTCCCGATTGCTTGCCTCCAATATTTGTAAAAGGATGCACCCGATTGTGAGTCAACGCTACACCACTTCAAATTTGACGATGTACCTATACAACTAGCATCTTAGTCCCCGTTGTTGAGGAGCGTCGATAAACTGATGCTATATATTTTGACATTTCACCATTATTCGATGAAGTATCACACAAGGAAGTCACTTAGGGCCGTTAATTTATATTTTATTTATAAACAGCCTCTCCCCTCGTAGCAATGAGAAAAATTATATAAAACCTGTTTGCGCAATAGTGGCACAAGGACTAACTTTAATTAAGTTTGATTTTAATGATTCGGTAGGCGAAATGTCGTTCGGCGGAATACCGTTAGGCCAAATGGGTTATTAAGCCGAATGGATCATTAGGCCGAGTGGGTCATTAGGTCGAATTGGTCGTTCGGCCGAATGGCTCATTAGAGAGAGAGAGAGAGAGAGAGAGAGAGGGGGGGGGGAGCACCTGGAAGGGCTCATCAACTCTGAAGCAGTCCTCGCCTTCGTTGACTGTATGCAATCGAGTGAAATGCGTACGCATCTAGCCTAAAAAG
Organism: Topomyia yanbarensis; assembly: GCF_030247195.1. Classification (NCBI taxonomy): domain Eukaryota; kingdom Metazoa; phylum Arthropoda; class Insecta; order Diptera; family Culicidae; genus Topomyia; species Topomyia yanbarensis. Next base: position 56,878,227 of record NC_080672.1, read on the forward strand.
GACCTTACGACTGGCGGCCCATGATCAAGCGATCTGAAATTCATTCAGTCATGGCTCGGAACATCCGGATTGGGCCAAATTCCACATGATTAATTGTTTCAAAATCTTTCGATGGCATGAATATTTGAATCTATCCATTTCGGTAGTTCGATTGAGTAGTACAATTTTTTTATCATTGTCGACTGAAAACAACAAATTTTTCAAAATGCAAAAAGAACAGGTAATGTTCAATAACTCGAAAAAAAATACACAATTGTGATACCTTCAGTTACAAATCTTGCATCATCCAAAATCAACAATACGCAAGCCGTAACGCAGTGATCCGTTGAATTAATCGGTTAATCGAACGCTTTCTGATGATGCTGGGTTATTAGGCCTTAAGGTCGAACGTCATTCAGTCGAAGGATATTAGGCTGAATCGACGAAATTCGAATGGTGATTAGGACGAATGACCATTAGGAACTGAAAACAAGATTCAAAAGAATGATCAGTTTTCAATTAAGCTTGCATTTTTGAGATTTTTTTTTAACTTGGAATAATAATGTTTAGAACCTCATCTTTCTCGCTGCATATTTACTGGCGTAACGGATTAGTAATTAAAAATGTTGCTTGATGTGGCTCGCTTCAAATCGGATTCTGTTCGACATTGCTCCGCTCCATCGAACTTAAATTAATTAAAAAAAACCAATGTTTGAGTAATCTGGACAAACAAATGGATCACAGGTTTGCTTGCGAGGGGCCGCCGGCCATCTCGTTCGTCGTATTCTCAGTGGCTTCGAACTGGTTTTTTCTTCGGCCTAATGTTCATTCGGCCTACTGTCCTAGTCGCCTTCAGATAGACAACTTTTTGACTTCGCTACCGTTGTGAATAAGACGGGAAAATGCTGGAAAATTAGAATGAATTGAAGAAGGAATAATACACCTGATTTAAAGAAGGAATAATACACAATCGACAACGATCGTCGCATTTTGGGGCGCGACGCAGTTGATTCGCTCTCTGCTGAACCTGATCCGTCATCCAATAACATCGAGATTTACTACCAGAATGTTGGTGGCTTAAATTCATCAACGGACAGCTATTTGCTCGCGACCACGGACTGCTGTTATGACGCGTCATGGCCTTAATCGAAACGTGGCTTGTCGGTACTCTGTCTCGCCAGGTGTTTGGTTCAACATTCCCGATGTCTCCCGCTGTGACCGCAATGCCCTCAACAGCTAAGACATCAGGTGGTGGTGTACTCATCGCCGTTCGTCATGGTATAAAAGCCCGACTGATTAACGATGAGCGGTGTGTCGTGTATTTTTCACCTGACAGAATTCGTGATTTCAGCCTGATCGATGTACATCTTTCCTCCGTTTCTTTCATCACCTCGATCTGATGATATTATTATACTGGGTGACTTCAACTTACCTGGCTTGATGTGGTGCCAGGCAAGTAATTGATTTGTACGATTCGAAAAATCTGTGCTTATCAACAATGCCAGTTGCATCTTGGACAACTACAGTAGCGCAACTATTCGGCAAATTAATAATGTCATCAGCGAGAATTGACGTACATTGGACCTCTGCTTTGTAAGTGCCCGGGACTACGCTCCGTACTGCTGCGCCGCTCCGACTCATTTAGTCCAGCATGTGCGCCATCATTCCCCACTACATCTTGCACTCGTTGGTAACCTAGGAGTGGATTTTGAAGACATCTTAAGCTCTATCGTCTACGATTTTAAAAACGCTGACTGCGACAGCATCGTTAGCACGCTGTGTGGACGAAAATCTTAAAAATGACGACGCGAACGAAGCAGCGATGACGTTTTCTAATATTCTTAACTATCTAATCGACCGTGATGTGCTCAAACGAACAATCAGTACCAATCAACACCCTTCCTGGCAATCAACCGTCGATTTAAAAATACCAAATTTAAAAAATTCTCGAAACATAAGATACTTGCATTACGAAACCACTACTTTCAACTCAACCACGAATACCAGCAGCAAAGCTGACGCGCCTACTTTAGACACCAGCGAAACGTCGACCGTCAACTGAAATCTAAGCCTAAGTCGTTTTGGAAATATGTGAACGAGCAGCGAAAAGAATCCTGGTTACCATCTTGCATGTCATTGGAGTTTTAGGTACCGACACTAAGGAAATGTGCCAACATGATATCGCAATAGCGAAGCTGGACAAACGCGGTATTCATGGACAACTCTTGCGCTTGTTCCGTTCCTACCTCGATGGAAGGCAGCTCCAAATCAGGATTAAGGACTGTATCTGCATCAATCTTCGCTACATCCGGCATCCCACAAGGAAGCTATCTCGGTCCAGTGATATTCCTCCTTTACTTTAATGACATCAACATCAAATTACAAGGACCCCGCCTTTCTTTCGCAGACGACATGAAAATTTTTCGACAAAAAACGGGATAAATACGATGCCGAGTTTCTTCAGAGTGAACTAGAAAGCTTTAGTACGTGGTGTGATCTAAACAGAATGTTTTTAAACCCGAGGAAATGATCAATCGCTACGTTCACGCGGAAACGCCTTCCGATTCAGTTTAAGTACCATTTCTTCAACTCGAGTATTCCAAGACACTCTCACATCAAGGATCTCGTAGTCATCATGGATTCGGCACTAACGTTCCAATCACATACATCATCCATTGTGGATAAGGCATCAGGACAGCGTGGGTTCATCTTCTGAATAGCGAAAAACTTTAGGGACGTATACTGTTTAAAATCGCTCTATTGCGCGTTGGTCCGCTCAACACTAGAATATTGTTTTGCTGTTTGGAACCCCTACTACCAGAATGGCGTTGACAGAATCGAAGCCGTCCAACGCCGGTTCATACGCTTTGCCCTCCGACATCTTCCTTGGCAAAACAAATTTCAGCTGCCGAGCTACGAAAACCGTTGTCAGTTTACAGCTCGATACTCTAAGCATCCGGAGGGACTGCGCTCGAGCCCTGTTCGTCTCGGACTGACTCGGACGCCTGGATCTTCAAGCTCGTGTTCGTGCTCTACGCAATAACTCTCTTCTGCGAATCCAACTATGCGCTCCAGAGCGCTGTTACCGGACTTTAGCATGTTTTTAACAGTTTGGTGACGGCTTTTTACTTCAACCTGACCAGGAATTCGATAAAAACCAGTGTCTATCCTAAAATGTAATTAGTTTAAGCAACCTCCATTGGGACCGAGGGGTCTGTTGGTGGTGGTACAACAAATAAAGAAACAATTGAGTTTTCCAGGCTCTCAGTAAACACTTCAATCCAGTACAATGCGTCATGACAGGAAAGGTTTCTACTGATGCTTGCTACGGTCCACTATATCAGAGGCCTTACGTTAGGTCTAATAAAGGCAATATATTTGGTTCTTGGAGTCAAATCAGCTCAGAGGTATTGAAAATCATGTCATTAAGTCTAGTGACCATTCCGTGTTATGACCCATTCGGCCTGATGACGCATTCGGCCTAATGACTCATTTGGTCTAATGGCTTTCGGCCTAATGACTCATTCGGTCTAATGGCATTCGGCCTGATGACCCATTCGGTCTAATGGCATTCGGCCTGATGACCCATTCGGTCTAACAGTATTCGGCCTAATGATTTTTGGCCAAATGGCTCGAAACCTCATCAGTAACTAGCACCAACTTGGGGCCAAGTAAACGGTATATCTAAACTAGCACTACACCCAAAACAAACCCAGTAAGAATCACTTGTATTCATGTAAATATGACTATCTTAAATTGCAAGAGTTATGGTGATGTGCGAAAATTGCATCTAATGGAAGAAACGGAAAAAATCTAATTTTGTCTATGTATAAGCGGTATTAGTGTATTGGTGACCAATACGCTATAGACAAAAAAGTTTGCTGACATTGAAAAATGAGCGGGCACCTCACTAACTAACACTTTATCCATCCAACCATGCTATTAGATAGTTATGAGTGGCTAATTGCCCTACATAAACACTTGGGCGATTTCACGATTAATGAAAAAAGTAACGGACGCGCCCATATTTGAAGTCATGCGTTTGTTTCCCTATCCAAAACACAAGAATTCATTTTCGCCTTCTCGTCAGCAAACCAAAGCTTCTGTCTTTCCTTTCCGGGACATCACTCAGGACAAGCCAGTGTCTTTAGGCATTCACATGTGTCAGTGTTTAGATTTTTTTGCGTCTAGCTAGTGCTAGTTTAGATACACCGTCTAACTTGGTGCTAGTTACTGACGAGATGAATTCGACACACAAACTTAATTTAATTTCATTTTGTTGTTGGAGAGTTCGTCGAATTTTATTGAAGCGTTCATTGAATCCGAGACAACAGGCGGGCTAAAAAACATCAGATCGTGTAGGTTATCGAATGATTTTGTCGTTATCCATATTCGCAAAGATCGTAAAACTTTCTGCCTCGACTCATCTTCCACACAATATCGGTACAGCATTCCTGATATGATGGAACCGAATAGAGAAAATTTTCGTGAGCTTTACCCACAGACACCAATGAAGAAGAAAACTAGTAAGAAGACGCATTCACTATCGAAATCTCTGAAAAGTGGCGATATTGAGCAATATCGCAAATTCTTTATCCCCAAAGAAAGGACAAAACCAAATTCAAATTTTTTTTTGCGCGGTGAATTAATTTTGAAACGATTGGATTCGAAGAATTGAAATCAATCGAACAACGGCTGAACCGGCTCTGATAACTTTGGACGTGCTAGCACACTATTACTTCATTTTGATTTGAGCACTGGAAACAGAGAAGAGTGGGAGTCTGACAGCCTCACAATTTGAATAAAATTCAAATAATATTTGGTATTAAGCGTCCTAGAAAAATATTACGCAACAAAATATTTTGAGTGTTGTATACAATGAATTACATCACGAAAAAAACGCTGTAGAAAAAAATCCATTAGGTATTTTCTCTTTAAACTTTGGGTAGAAATAGTTTAGCGTGTATTGTTTACGCTGTATTGTTATCGCTGTAAGTTTTTCGTAACAAATGGCGTCACCCGAAACGCAACATCGCGAATTGATTTTGCGCAAATTCGGAAAATTCTCAACTCTCTCATCGGGACATCGGAAAACATCTCGGAATCGTGCACTCAACGGTGCGTCGTGTGATTACACGTTACCACCAAACGCTAGAGTATCGAACGGGAAGAGAAATGCGGTCAGAATGGATGTTCTGTTAGTGTTCAGGATGTCAAGCGTGTAGTGAAAGCGTTTAAGTGGAATCCCGATCAGAATGAAATACCAAGATTATAACAGAATGCAATTTTCGTAACACATTGTGTTATAAATAGGATCTCGTTAGTAGTTTAAATAACAGAAATTTGTAACAAGTAACAAAGCAAGATATAGTTTTGAAATCTTTTTGTTATGTGTTTCTGGTCGGGATCTCAATGCTTCGGTCAGGGATGTGGCCAAAAAGCTTAATCTGTACTTTGTTCAGAGAGCCAACGACCAGGACGAAGTGCAGAAGGTTCCAAATCGCGACTTTGTGCAAAATATGGTGGGAAAGTCACGGGCCCGGAAGTGGTACACCCAGATGCTGACGATGACTCATTTTCTCGTCATAGACGATAAGACTTACGTCAAGGCGGATTTCCAGCAGCTGCCGGGGCTACTATTTTTCACCGCCGAACTCAAGTTTGATGTTCCGGAGGAAGTAAGCAAACAGAGACTTTCAAAGTTTACCAATAAATATATGATTTGGCAAGCTATCTGCTCATGTGGCAAACAGAGTGCACCATTCGTGACTACCGAGACTGTAAACGGGGAGATCTACCTTAAGGAGTGTCTGCTTCCGCTGTCAAAACGACACGAGTGTCCTACGCCGGATCTAGCTTCGTGTCACTATTCAAATGATGTCCTGGAGTGGTACGAAGCAAAGGGGGCCCCTTTCGTACCCAAGGATACGAACCCCCCAACGCACTGGAGCTAAGGCAAATCGAAAAATAATGGGAAATTATGAAGCAGGCACTACGGAAGCATCCCAAGAAGGTTAAATCTGAGGAATACATGAAGAAAATATGGGTTTCCATACAGAAGAAGCTAGAGCCAGATGTTGTACAGAACCTAATGAGTGGAGTTAAGTGTAAGGTGCGAGTGTACGGTTATGGTAGTAAAGTTGAATGACATAATGCCAAAAGCTTACTGAGTGTTACATTTTATTGTCTGAAAGTTTGAAAAGGATCGATAAGTTTCCACCGCGTTTTTCCTGTGATGAAATTTTATGTGGGGACACTGTTTGACCTCCAGTATGAGTCGGATGTCTCACCGACTATTTTGAAGCTTGCTTCTGATCTATCCAGCATCGTACGAATCAGCTTAATCAGTTTTGTCGGAAAGCCATATTCAAGCATCATCTGCTACAGTTTGTTTCAGTTTACTGAATTCAACGCTGCCTTGAAATTCACTAACAAAATGAGTCCCCAAGTTGCATTCCCGATTTTTTTCAGAATTTGTCGTAGGGTAAATATCTGATCCATCGTCTTTCTCAAAACACGGCTTTGGTTCCCCCGATAAAGGATTTAGCTAACAAGCTCAATTTTGCTAAACAGAACACGGGAACGTATTTTATAGGCGACAATGAGTTCGAGTTCTTTCATCAAGATAGAGGGTTCGCACCGGGCTTACCGTTTTTCAGCTCTCGAATAGCCTTTCGCATTTCGTTTAGCGGACTAGTCTCCAAACCACATACTGTGTGTTGCCGCCCTGGACGTTAACCATGATCGGCGTCGCACAGTGGGACAGAATGCTACTTTCGACGTTCAAAACCTGTAGCGCCTTATATAGCCTGGAGGGTTAGTTACTTCAGCAAAGTATCTTGTATGAAAACGAGCATTATTTTAACAATTTTGGTTTTGATCTCGATAAGTAGAAACTGATCTAGATCAGTTCTATCTTTTGACAGGGGCGTCCCATCAAAAAACTTTCTTCGGTAAAGTTGTTTGTTTTGATATATTTAACATATATATGAAAGACTTATACGTCATAGCCTATGTAGATGGCGCTACATGACTTTAAAAAAAACTCGAGAAAATTAATTATAACATTTTTTGTGAAAATATCTCTGGATTTTTTTTCATTTCTAAATATTTGAAAATATACTATAATAAAAATGGTTTCAAAGAGTGCTAGATGTTATTATGACATTTAAAGTGTGTTTTCATGATAAATATCAGTCTTCCCAAATGAACATCGTACACAATGTTTGCTCTACTTCTGTGCTAATATTAAACCCCCATTATGTGTACGAACTCGAACACGCTATTTTGTACCGAAACACTTGCACAGGTTCACCTGCACAACCGAACCTAATGTACGCACACGGTGTGCGTACACCTGGTGTACACACAGGTTCGTGGCACCAGTTTTCTCTTTCTTACTCTCATCATCACTAGCGTTGACTCATTTTCCTAGTGCGACTCGTTCTCGTGTACGCACCCGGTGTACGTTCACGGATGTTTGAACTAGAGTTTGTACATCATTCGGTTTGGTTCGATGTTCGAGGCGAACCTGTACAACATCGAGACGAAGCAGGTTTAAGGTTGAACGCGTGCACGTAATTTTGTACACAGGTACAAACTTGTTGATGTTCGTAGGAAGTTTGATAAATATTGTAAAAATATGTCCTGTAAAATTTTTTATAACCCACGGAGCGGCAGATGGTACCAGCTAAAATTTGCGAGCATCTTTTCGTCGTGCCCACGTTTCTTACGATAATAAAGTTTTTTTTCTTGACTGCCCTTAGCTCACCATATCGTCCCTTAGTCTGAAGTCTAGCCGCTGCAAGCATTCGGCTTCTTGCTTGATTTTGCTCGTCCGTCACTCTTTGTTACTCAGCGTCGACACCAGCTGGATACAACACTTTTTCGCCACTCAATCCTATGTTTTTGGTTCAACTTGTTATCATTGCAAAAAATAGGAATGATGTTTGCGACCAACTCGTACGACTTCAAGTAAAATTCAAAATCATTCAGTTTGAATTTGTTATACTTGAAACCCAAGTTTTTCTTTCTAGTCACGTTTTTTCTCTCACCCAACCACTCGCAAACATGAAAAGCCTTTCCATTTACACACTGCTGAATACTGATCAGTCAAAAATGCCAATTTACGTGTGAATATTAACGACCAGCAATACCCAGCTCGCTGTACCCGGCGCCGCTTTCCAACAAATCCTTCAGTCGGGAAAATTGATGAATAGTGCCAATTCCGAGAAGTAAAAAGGACAGAAAACTTCCAGTCAAATATGGGTCCGCTTTTTTTTTCTAACCCGACCTCGGCAATAAGCATTCGGTTAAATTTCAACACACTCACACGTTGCGCATATCGGTACATCAGAGGGAATGCTAAATTTGTTTGATCTGAAATGTTTCCCAGAGATGAGAGAAGTCAAGCGAAAAGCAAGCTAATTAATTTTCCCCATTATCGTTACGAGATCTACAGTATTTCTCTATCAAGCTCGAGTTAATGTTTCAAAATCTTTTTTGACGAGCCAAACTAGGATTCGAATCGTTAGTTCCACCGAACCTATAATACCAGAAATTTTAAACAACACCCCACGATATTTGAACTCTATTGACGGCTCACGTGTCTCTGAGAAAACTGAGATGCATGTAAACACAACAAATTAAGGCATTACATTCCGATTAATCATTTGCCCACTCAATCATTTCCGCAAACATGAATAATCTTGCTCTGTGCCTTCCACTCCACTCCAGTCGTCATTTATATTTTTCGGGTAGATCCTTACCACCGACCGACCAGCCAGCAAGGCGGAGGGTCCTCGGACAAAGAAAGGGCAATGAGCATGGCGGGCGGCGTGAAAAAACAGCCATAAATAACCGCACAAATCGTTGCCAGGAGGTACATTTTAGTGTACGGCCCTGCAGAAGATTTTGGCCGGGTTCACTTTCCAGAGCCTTATTCCAACAGATTCCGTGTGTTTGTGTGAGAGTGCACGAAGAAAAACGCGCTCAGCAGGTGAAATGGTGTGTTCCTGTCACAGACGGCTTGGCAGTAAATGCAGTACTCCGTGAGACTCCGTTCGGTTGGTCGGTTGTGGATTCTTGTTCGTGTCTAGGAAGAAACTGGTAGGTATACTAATCCAGGCCAGCATTCCGCCATGCAGTAATCGAACTATTAGCAAAAACTGTAGGCCGGATTCGCCTAACATCAATCACTGGCAATACTGGCCCCTCGGGGGCTACCAATCAAATAAACACATCAGGGACGTTTTTACGACCTCGGTTCAATGATGTAGGAAAAGGGTATGGTGTCAGCGCTAGAACAGCTCAATTAATTTAGAAAGTGTCCGTTCTGATCCTTGTCGATTTTATTTACACTCTCTTTGGACACTATGGTATGCAAGACTGTAGCAAGGGAAAACGTTCGGTCTTGCCAGTCATTATAGCGTAATTTTGTGCGGAGTGAATATTTACTATATACGATGGAATCGAGGCTGCCAGCGAATCCAACGCAGATGCCATACTAAAAGTTTTGGGTCAATCGAAAGAATGGACATCAAAAGTCAGACCATCTGTTCGATAACTCAGTGGAACGAAAAATGATTTTCATTAATCAGGAAATAAAATTCCTCTTGTATATCGACGACGATGCAATCGAGGTACGAATACGTGAGCTTACATCGTGTATTTCTGACGAATTGCGCTCTAAATTAATTTAGGTGACCCTCGCAAAATCAATCGAAAGTATTTGTTTCTTTTTGTTAAGTCCATGAATCAATTGAAAATAGCTTCAACGCGATGGCCAACGAAGCACTTTTTGTGAATGTTTTGAGTTTTCATTTGAAAATATTCAAAAAATTTCTCTGAGAAATTGTAACGAAATTATTACTAAAAAAAATCCTAAGGTGCTCAACTACTAAATTATTTTAACAGATCGAATTTTTTGCGGACCTAAAATGTTCTTCGAGTCGTAAAAATAGTGTCCGGCCATTAGACCATAGTTCACTGGACCGAAGGTCTTCAATCGCATGGACAATTGGCCGAATGAAGACTTAGCTGAATTGGCATTAAGCCGAAGGCCAAGAAGGCGATTGTTTAACAGAGAATGGGAAAAAAAGTCAAAGCTTGTCCTAAAATATGTTTTCAGATCATTAAAATGTACATAATTAATACATGTAATTTTCATAGTAAAATATGTTATTAAAATTGCGTTTTACCAATTACGGTGACTTTTTCCTTTCCGGGCCGATCATGACTGCTGGTGCTACATCGTACAAAGACCCTGGATTTTTACTTCAACTTATTTGTTTGCACCACAACAGCAATATTATGCACTGTGGTTGAGGTTTCGTCACAGTACTGGGAAAAGCAAATCAAGTATTACGATGTCAATGAAAACGCATGCTCACACATCCGTCTACACGGCCAGACGCTTCCGCCAGTGAGTTGGTGATTTTCAAGACAACTTTTCAACCATTAAAATTATTGGTTTATCATCCTTATTTTCCTCATGAGCTGTTCCTTAGAATTACAAAAAATGAAAAAAAAAATATTCTAGGTTACTCTTTAACCAGACTATAATTAACCGATTTATCATACCTGGATATGTTGAAATTTAAAAAAAACGGCTTTGTATTGAATGTATGTACTGAAACATCAGGTTTGTACAGTGCTCTAGTTCTTGTAGTGAAACCAGTCTAATGCGGCTTTGCTTAATAACCAGTGCCTAAGAATCCGAAGCGGTGCAAAGCCGCCACTCGCCGTTGGAAGCGGTGGCCCCTCACTAGCAAACTTGTGATCCTTTTGTTCGACCAGGTTACTCAAACATAAGGGTTACCAGTTAGTTTAAGTCCGGTGGAGCGGTAGCGATGTCAGACAGTACGCCACTTGATCCGATATGACGTAGCCACATTAGGCGTCAATGTTATTTGTTTATTCCATTATTCAGTAACAAAAATTCAAAAGGAACTAATTGGTTTTGGTTTGCGACAAGTTTTATTATTAGTATATATTAATGATAAATAAACTCTAGTTAACGATGCAGTGAAAAAGATAATGTAAATAATCTAAACTCTAAGTTTCGCTGTTTGAAAAAATCGCTAAAATTCTCACTTTACTTCATTCGACTTAATATTCTTTCAGGCCTTGTGCTGATTCGACCTAATGGCCATTCGGCCTAACGATCATTCGGTCTAATGACCATTCGGTTTAATGATCATTCGGCCTAATGACCATTCGGTCTAATGACCTTTGGGCCATAATGAACATGCGGCAGAATTGCCACTCGGCCCAATGAGCATGCGGCCAAATGACCAATCGGTCTGATGACGCTTCGGCCTAATCACCATTCGTTCTATTGATCATTCGGCCTAATTACTATTCGGTCTAATCACCATTCGGCTTAATGACCATTCGGTCTAATGACTATTCGTTCTAATGACCATTCAGCCTGATGACCCTTCGGCCTAATGTTCTTTCGGTTTAGTGACCATGCGGCGGAATAATCATTCGGCCTGATGACCATTTGGCCTAATGACCATTCTGCCTGATGACCATTCGGCCTAATGACCATTCGGCCTAATGACCATTATGGTCATTCGGCCTAATTACCATTCCGCCTTATGACCTTTCGGTATAATAACCATTCCACCTAAAGACCGTTCGGCCTAATGACCATTCCGTCTAATGATCATTTGGCATAATGACCCGGCATCCTCAAAAATTATGCATAAAAAGTGCCCGTATCATAAAATGCTATGAAGATATCCGAATGCTCAAATTTTCAATTCTATCGCAAAGCCTTTTAGGTAAACCACGAACTTACTGAGAGGTTTGATGACATTCTTTTCAAATCGACTTTTATTGATCTGGCTGGAAGTGAAACTCGAGCAATAAACTTTCGCTTGTTTTGAAGTATTTGCTGTGCTTTAAAATAGTTTTCTCTATTGATGTACATTGGATTTTGTTCAATTTCAAAGTTTTTCTTTAATGAAAAAGTACTCTTCCGATTTTGATGACATTTTCAGCTTCTACGCTTAGCTAACCAAAAACCAAGACATCACTCGGAACCAATCGGTTGCTTTTGGCGTTCACACGTGTTGTGTAAACTGTTTGGATTTTGTGCCAAACTGACGCCAATTTGGTGTTAGTTTGGATATATCGTCTAACTGTTAGCAAGTTGGTGTCAGTTACTGACGAGTGGAGCACGAAGAATTAAAATTCTACAGGGGAAGTATTATCTTAGGTATCACACCGGGTTTTGACGCATTTCTGGTCAATTTGGTATGGGGTACCTATAAGATTTCTGGTAATTTACCGTGGGTGCGTGTTTCTGACTTTGATCGCTTTACTGTGCCACTTGATCAGGTCCTCCACGTAAGGACTCGGGGTACTCTAGCTTTCGATGTGATCTCGTATGTGAGCCCTACTGTACATCCCGCGATTTTGCCAAACACAAAAACGCCACGGTAATTAAGTCAACCCGTTAGAACCTACGAATTCATAAACACGATCGCAACTGCGATTGTACACACACAAATTCCCAAACGATCGCAAATCGTGCGCACCCGGAAGCCCCAAAATCTCAGAACATACGACTCTTAACAGTATTCAATAAATCGTTATGTATTAGATTCTCGGCCACGCGAACATTCAAACCTACGTGTTCGCGCGATCATAAATATGTCACGTCCGGAAGACGCTACCCTCAGTCCTAGCAGCCTGAATCCATGCCATCAATTGAACCATTAAAAATAACTCAAAACTAAATCTCTGCATCTATTACAGATTTCTAATGACCTAACGGAACGCTTCTCAGCTCCGACCGAAATATCGAAGATGCGCTCCGACAAACACATGACCATCGTGTCTATATCCCCGCTCGTGAAGTAGAAATCGACGGCGTGAAAACCGGTAAAAGCTGGGACCGCTATGTTGAACTACATAATGTTGTACATGGTCAATTGGTAAAAATTGGGCCCCATACTCGTTGTATTAATGAATCCCGCCGTGCAAAATGTAGCGAGAATCATATAGACGAGATTCTTTCAGTAAGAATGCTGAAAAGTGTTTTCACTATGGAGAGATTCTGCCTAAATCAATAATTTTGAACAAACTTTTTTTTGCGAAATAGCTTAATTTTTGTAATACATTGTACAGGAACATATGCTGAATATGTTCGATATATTTCTATTTAAATTTAGACGATTTCATTGCCATATTTAGTTAAAGGGAAAAAAAGTTCGAATAGATTCCATCCGCAGCTCTACACTTTAAAGTAGCAACAGCCGACGTCGGCCATGTCTTTGCGGGTTTCTGGGTTCACCTTGACAAGTAATAAGATCTACGCAACTTGCAGTAGTTGGGGCAACCGGGCTCAATTGATCTGGGCAGCCAGCTGTTGGCATATTTTGATAGGTTTATCGTTTTTTGTATAACTGTTATACAAAACTGTTTTTTGTATAACTGTTATATAGAACTGTTTCTAATAATCTATAGAAACACAACAATTTCCGGACAATAAATAAGAATGCGACCCGGTTATATATACTCTATCGAGACAATTATCGTAATAGAAAAGCTGATGTCTAATATATAGCTTTGTATCGATAGCAGTCATCGTAAAATTTTGGCAATGGAAAAAAAAAATCTATCGATTATTTTCGCGGCGAGAATTTGTACTTAGTATATCGGACATACTAACCATTTTATGCGCGCATACTTTATTATTATTCATTATTCATTTGTATAGTTACTTCATCTATTCACGAATAAACAAGAAGAATAATAATCGTTTAAGGTTTTTTTAAATGATATCCAACGAGGAAAGCAGATCAAAATAGCGAGTTAAGTGAAAACAAGTATGTGAAAAATCACCCCAGAGGCAGGATCCGAACCTGCAACCTTTGGGACTCCATCCTAATGCACAAACCCTGTATGCTATCCCTGTGCTATGATGACGTCCCAAAGCAGGAATTCATACCAATCCGACCCATATTAAAACATCAACAGCATGATAGCCATCACTGTCGGCCGCCCCCATCTCCATCGTTTACGGGAAAGGATAAAGGATAAGGTAGACGGGAAGTGTTGATGCTCCACCTACTTAACGGAAGGTAGACGACTCATCAGACTCTTCCATAGGTGTCGCGGAGTTGGTAGTTTGGAAGGGCATAAGGTCTAGGATTCGCTCCAAGCTAACGATGCGACCTGTAAAGCATAGTTTATTGGGTAGTTATTTAGTTAGTCTTCGAGTACATGATCACTCAAAAAAGAAAAGATCTTAGTTTTTGGTTCTTATTAGACTCTGGATAGCCGGTTTCCGAGAGTATCCTACGTTTTCTAATCAAAAGCAATTTGAACTCCACAAAGCCGACCGTTGGAGTATTGCCTAGAAAAGCTAATCTTATCTGCGTAATGGGATCACTATTTATTGCAACAGTTTTTAGACAGATTCTGCTATTCCTTCTCCATGATATATTTATTAGGTTGAAAAAACCCAGTGATAACACGTTATAAGTTTGGCAAGCGATTTGTGCTAGTGGTTAAAAAGTAGGTAATTACGAGTACTTTCAACCAATTGTTAAAAATCTGGTTTACAGAGAACTTTTTTTTGCTTTTTTTATTACGAAAATTTAGTGCAGCAGTGCCGTATTAAAATCAGAATCAGACTAGCAAACCAGTTTTCCATCTATGATAGTCGAAATTGATTATAATCCTAGCACTAAGCGAAAGAATTTCAAAGCTGGTTATTATTGAGAAAGTTCTTTTTATTAAGATTAAGATTATCCTACTACGTGGCTTAAAATCGGTTTTAAAATGTTATAAATTAGTGTTACCTGAACCAGAAATACAAACAAATAGCATGTCGGTTCCCCAAATTAAACTATCGCGGCGTCACGCTTTCTCCTCCAGGCGTGTAATCACTTTACCCACAACGAAAGCAAAATGAAATACGTGCTGGTACAAAGCTGTCGTTCCAATATTCTTTACACCTTTCGCGCGGCTAGTTTTTCCTTTTTTTGCCGTGCACGACTACAGCAGTTTTCTGTGCACACATACACACACAACCACACAATCTACCGCGATAAAAGAAAAGCGACAAACCTGGTGGTGGTCGACTTGTCACAGATAGACCAGGCCAGGCAAGGCAAAGGAACCATGTTTGAAAAATGGGACACCAGAGCGCGCCAGCAACGACGCCACCGTCGCCGCGCCCGATGGGAAGGATAGAAAGAAAAAAATGAAAAGCCTTCAACCTCCGAACCAACGAAAGCATAAATTTCGTTTTATTCAGACTTATCCCAAATAAACAACTGCAAAATGCCATCTCGGTTCGTGGTCAAATCCGCTAGACTTTACCGTCGGTCGTCGCGGGGTACGCGGGAAATAATGGGGAATTTTTTTTCTACCATGCGAGTCCCCGTGGGACTGTTTGGGTGGTGAACGTGTGGGACCGTGTTCTTCGCCGCGACCGCTTTCGGATGGTATGTTTCTATTTTTCCACAGAGCTTTCGCTCTACTACAGCAGTCACTGACCGGCACCGACTCCGGGATAACGAATGGTCGGTTTTTGGGTGGCGGTGGTCGAAGGGTGTCGCTTTACAGGTAAACCACAAAATTTCAGCGGAATACTTACCTGCAAATCCCAAATGGTATCAGGTGTTGTTTGGTTGGATCTGTGTGCTGTTCTTTTTCCGGCTTCGGTACTACGGGTAGTAGATATAAAAATTTCACAGCTTTTTCTGTGTGGTTTGAATCGCTAACTGCTGCTGCTGGTAGGCGACAGTGATGAGTGCAAATAGCAGTCGGTTGCCCTGAAATAGGGCATTTTGTGGAGGTACACCGCGGGTGAAATTACTCATTCGGATGAGTAGGTTTTCATAAAGTTTATAGTTTTCACCGGGATTCAGCCTGTAAACATTTTGAATGTAGTTCAACATAAAGTGTATTTCGACCGTTACCGGCCAGGATGTTAAACAAATGTTTTCACGTATACATTTCTAGAAGCACTCCAAATTGAGTTTTTTGTTATTTAACTGGAAATTATAGCTCTATTTCATATCCAGATTATGTTGTCTAGGAAACGAACAAAAATGAATAGTTACTTTTCTTTTCGCGTTAAGAATTGTTTTTATTTTAACTTCAATAAATTGCGGTTTGCTATGTTCAATTTCACTATTCTAATGTGGATTTTTTTTCTTTTCTAGGTATGTTGAATCCCCACGCGAAAATATTCTGGCAAGTATTGCGATGGTAATATTATGCATTCACTAAATATCGGGACAGGGTGGCTTCAGTTAGAGAGCTGGCAACAGTGCTTTTGTTATACATATACGAACGATGCAAAATGAGTATTTTTGACAGATCCCTAACGGTAGTCGATTGGTTATTGAGCAAATAAAATTATTCGACAAATTGCATTGTTATAACCGTGCTAACTTGAAAATATACAATTTTTGAATAACGCCTGGCACAAATAGGCTTGTTAAACGCCGAATAATCGTTAGTAATTAGTCGAAATTATTTTTTTGCAGGTTAAATGGTAGTCATTTTATAGAGGGGGGAGGTGTAAGGTTAATTCGGTGAAAAGACACAATTTTTTAATTAGTTGTGGCGTTTCAGAGAAATTTTGTGCAGTTCTTCTTCACAAAATACCTCAGTCGTAATGACGTAATGTAAAATCTAAAATCTGAAATCTAAAATCTAAAATCTAAAATCTAAAATCTAAAATCTAAAATCTAAAATCTAAAATCTAAAATCTAAAATCTAAAATCTAAAATCTAAAATCTAAAATCTAAAATCTAAAATCTAAAATCTAAAATCTAAAATCTAAAATCTAAAATCTAAAATCTAAAATCTAAAATCCAAAATCTAAAATCCAAAATCTAAAATCTAAAATCTCTAAAATCTCTAAAATCTCTAAAATCTCTAAAATCTCTAAAATCTCTAAAATCTCTAAAATCTCTAAAATCTCTAAAATCTCTAAAATCTCTAAAATCTCTAAAATCTCTAAAATCTCTAAAATCTCTAAAATCTCTAAAATCTCTAAAATCTCTAAAATCTCTAAAATCTCTAAAATCTCTAAAATCTCTAAAATCTCTAAAATCTCTAAAATCTCTAAAATCTCTAAAATCTCTAAAATCTCTAAAATCTCTAAAATCTCTAAAATCTCGAAAATCTCGAAAATCTCGAAAATCTCGAAAATCTCGAAAATCTCGAAAATCTCGAAAATCTCGAAAATCTCGAAAATCTCGAAAATCTCGAAAATCTCGAAAATCTCGAAAATCTCGAAAATCTCGAAAATCTCGAAAATCTCGAAAATCTCGAAAATCTCGAAAATCTCGAAAATCTCGAAAATCTCGAAAATCTCGAAAATCTCGAAAATCTCGAAAATCTCGAAAATCTCGAAAATCTCGAAAATCTCGAAAATCTCGAAAATCTCGAAAATCTCGAAAATCTCGAAAATCTCGAAAATCTCGAAAATCTCGAAAATCTCGAAAATCTCGAAAATCTCGAAAATCTCGAAAATCTCGAAAATCTCGAAAATCTCGAAAATCTCGAAAATCTCGAAAATCTCGAAAATCTCGAAAATCTCGAAAATCTCGAAAATCTCGAAAATCTCGAAAATCTCGAAAATCTCGAAAATCTCGAAAATCTCGAAAATCTCGAAAATCTCGAAAATCTCGAAAATCTCGAAAATCTCGAAAATCTCGAAAATCTCGAAAATCTCGAAAATCTCGAAAATCTCTAAGATCTCTAAAATCTCGAAAATCTCACAAAAACTCGAAAAACTCGAAAATCTCGAAAATCGCAAAAATCTCGAAAATCTCGAAAATCTCTAAAATCTCTAAAATCTCTAAAATCTCTAAAATCTCTAAAATCTCTAAAATCTCTAAAATCTCTAAAATCTCTAAAATCTCTAAAATCTCTAAAATCTCTAAAATCTCTAAAATCTCTAAGATCTCTAAAATCTCGAAAATCTCACAAAAACTCGAAAAACTCGAAAATCGCAAAAATCTCGAAAATCTCAAAAATCTCTAAAATCTCTAAAATCTCTAAAATCTCTAAAATCTCTAAAATCTCTAAAATCTCTAAAATCTCTAAAATCTCTAAAATCTCTAAAATCTCTAAAATCTCTAAAATCTCTAAAATCTCTAAAATCTCTAAAATCTCTAAAATCTCTAAAATCTCTAAAATCTCTAAAATCTCTAAAATCTCTAAATTCTCTAAAATCTCTAAAATCTCTAAGATCTCTAAAATCTCGAAAATCTCGAAAATCTCGAAAATCTCGAAAATCTCAAAAATCTTAAAAATCTTTAAAACCTCTAAAATCTCTGAAATCTCCAAAATCTCTAAAACCTCTACAATCTAAAATCTCTAAAATCTCCAAAATTTCTAAAATTTCTAAAATCTTTAAAATCTCTAAAATCTAAAATCTCTAAAATCTCTGAAATCTCTAAAATCTCTAAGATCTCTAAAATCACTAAAATCTCTGAAATCTCGAAAATCTCTAAAATCTAAAATCTCTAAAATCTCTAATATCTCTAAAATCTCTAAAATCTAAAATCTCTAGAATCTCTAGAATCTTTAAAATCTCCAAAATCTCCAAATTCTCCAAAATCTCGAAACTCTCGAAAATCTCCAACATCTCAGAAATCTCTAAAATCTTTACAATCTTTTAAACCTCTAAAATTTCTGAAATCTCCAAAATCTCTAAAATCTCAAAAACCTCTAAAATCTAAAATCTCTAAAATTTCTAAAATCTCTAAAATGTCTAAAATCTTTAAAATCTTTAAAATCTTTAAAATCTCTAAAATCCAAAATCTTAAATCTCTAAAATCTTCAAAATCTCTAAAATCTTTAAAATCTAATATCTAGAATCTAAAATCTAAAATCGACAAATGAAAGATGAAAGATGAAAGATGAAAGATGAAAGATGAAAGATGAAAGATGAAAGATGAAAGATGAAAGATGAAAGATGAAAGATGAAAGATGAAAGATGAAAGATGAAAGATGAAAGATGAAAGATGAAAGATGAAAGATGAAAGATGAAAGATGAAAGATGAAAGATGAAAGATGAAAGATGAAAGATGAAAGATGAAAGATGAAAGATGAAAGATGAAAGATGAAAGATGAAAGATGAAAGATGAAAGATGAAAGATGAAAGATGAAAGATGAAAGATGAAAGATGAAAGATGAAAGATGAAAGATGAAAGATGAAAGATGAAAGATGAAAGATGAAAGATGAAAGATGAAAGATGAAAGATGAATGATGAATGATGAATGATGAATGATGAATGATGAATGATGAATGATGAATGATGAATGATGAATGATGAATGATGAATGATGAATGATGAATGATGAATGATGAATGATGAATGATGAAAGATGAAATATAGCAAATAGCAAATAGAAAATAGCAAATATCACATATCACATATCAAATATCAAATGTCAAATATCAAATATCCAAAACCATAAATCAAACATCAAAAGTCCAAAATCACAAAATAGAAATCAAAAATCGAAACTCGTAAATCGAAAATTGAAAATCTAAAATCAAGAATCTAGAATCAAAAATCGAAAAGCGAGCATCAACAATAAAAAATCCGGAATCAAGATGTTAAAATTGAAATACATTAACCTAAAATCGAAAATAAAAAACCTTGTTCGAAATTCAAACATCAAAAACCGAAAATCAAAAATTTCGAATCGCTTATCGAAAAACTAAAATTAAAAAAATTTGAATTTAAAAATCCAAATTCGGATACTGAAATTCAAAAATCAAACATTTTAAATCGAATCTAAATTTGAAAATCGATAATCGTAAAAACAAAAGTCACAAAATCAGGCTTAAAAATACAAAACCGAGGCTAGAAATTTGAAACAAGAGAGTTAAGAAACAGAAAGAAAACAATTTAAATGAATCGAAAAAATTAATCAAATCATGTAAACTGTTAGTTGGTTTTGAATGTTTCGTGTTCCACTCGTCAGTAACTGACACCAACTTGCTACCAGTTAGACGATATATCTAAACTATCACCAAATTGGCGTCAGTTTGACATTAAATGCAAACAGTTCACACAACATGTGTGAAAGCCTAGAGCAACTGGCTGGTGCCGAATGATGTCTCGGTTAGGCAAGCACAGAGGGTCGCCGAACATATTTAAGTTTGGGTTTGTGTCCTTAAGCGCAAATTGGTTCATCCAATTTCTTTCCATTTGGAAAACTATAGGTTGCATACTCACAGGCTTTAATGCTAAAAGACAAGAGTTCGGTTCCCTATTCCAATTCTGAAAAATTGACAGCGATTAAAAATACAGTATAAATAATACACTCTAAGCTACTTCTACCCAAATTTTCAAAAGAAATTACCCAATGGGTTATTTTCTACGGCGTTTTTTTCCTTGATGCAATTTGATGTGGGACACCCTTTACAAACGAATGTAAAGATGGGTTTATTTTTGCATTTATGGTAAAACGCTAATATGTTTTTCACACCATTCCTTGAGGTAAACTGGAAAGCCTCAAAGACTTAATCATATACGTCAAGTTACAAATAGAGGTGCCCCGTGTCCGTTTGAATCTATAGCGTCCGGACGCTACAATAAGCGGTTAAAACCGTGTTCGAATTTGCACCCCTTTCTTTGCTGTGTGCAAACCCGATCAGAAACACAATACAAAAATATTTCAAAACTATATCTCACATCGTTACTTGTTATAAATTTGTGTTATTTTAACTACTAACAAGACCTAATTTATAACATAATATGTTACAAAAATTGTGTTCTGTTATAATCTTGTTATTTCATTCTGATCGGGAAGCTTATCGTGCGCGCATGTTTTGAAACGAACGAGTATAGAAATAATATGGCATGGTTCGAATCGTGCAGACGATTATTTGCGAAGTGGGGTGGATATGAATTGAGTTCAACACACAGCTTGCAACATGTGTGTGCTGCTTGTGAGTTAGCGGTAGGAAAAACAATTTATTTTTACGTTTGTGTATGTGTGTGTATTGGGATGGCAATTCTCATGTCAAAATGCTTTTGGCGGTTTGTACTTGGGATAAGGAACCTATTGGCACATACCTTCCATATTTCGGCTATACGTGATGTTTATTGTACCACATCTGATAACTTGGTTCTGTAGGTATTTATAAAGCACGGGCGGACTCAACTAGGTTTGTGCTTACGTGAAGGCGAGAGTCATTAGTATTTTATACCGATCAAATTCCTTGGGGCATTTTCAGAATCGTGGTATTTTATATAGGAGTTTCAAAGTGGAATTGGAATGGAAACTATCACATCCCTAGCGGAGCGTTTTGATTTGTTATTTCAAACAGCTTTGCTTCGAACTTTGAAACTGGTTCTGTATGTGTTGCTTCATTTCAAACACATTTAGAATTGCATTTTGAATAAAGAGTATTCAGTACGCTACACACAGATTCGATCGACAGGGGAGAATAATTTCGAGACAAGTAATGACCGAAGGGCACGTTCAGGAGTGGTTCTGTTCTAGATTTTTTGTAGCAAATAATAGTGCTATTAAAGTAGGTACAGTCCTTGCAAATATCGTCCTGCAGAAAATGTTCATTGCTTTGAAGTGCTTCCATATTCCACAGAAAACCAAATTTTTCCCGAATTTGATAAATAACGATTGAACACCAAAAATTTACAAATAAATAATATCTAAAACGACCTATTTGGAGTTTCCGATGAAAATGTACGGTACAAGTTAAAAGGGAAAACACTTTAGTGTATTCTACTTCATTTCGGTTATGTCGCTTATATTATACACTCATCTTTTTTAACGTTAGTTACTTTCATTTTACAGAACGGGGATACGAGAAGTTGACACTAATCAGTCAGAAAAATATGCATCAAGTTTGCATGCGATTCTGAAATGTGACTGGCTTCTATGAACAATGCTAAAAAGATTTTCAGAAAATCTTTCGAAAGCTACGCAGAAAATAGTCTCAGCCCATTTTAGACAGAGCCGCCAGTATGGAGCATCTGAGAGACCTAATCGAATATTGGGAAGTTATTTAAAATTCCCAGCTACTTTTGTGTCATTCGTCGTTCGCTAGTCGAATGAGAAGCATGTCGATCAATGGTTTCTGGTTTGCATTCTCAATAACAACAGCAAAGTTACATTCGATCGAACTACAATCGTTCGAAAAAAATACAGGATAATTCTTAACATCCGTGAGATGTGCTATATTATAATGATCAAATCTCAATAAGCAGTGCGTTTTACTAGGCAGATTTCTGACCAGTTTGCTGTTCATTGCGTTATCAAACCCAGGTATTAAAACTTAGTGTCTAGTTTCGGTTGCATATTTTACCAATTTGTTTTTAGCGCTGACAGACAACTGCTTTGAAATGGTTATTACGTTACGCCTCGATAGTGGTGCATCGAGAATACCGAAAGGACTTATGAGCTTTTTTATGTTTTTTTTTTGTTTTTTTTTTCATACTCTGCATCAGTCCAAACCAACGGTCAGCCAACAGCCTGTGCTCATTGGTCTGTCCGACTGGCGGTTCACCTCGAATTGCCTTTTTCTGTGGGCAGTGTTTGCAAACATTGTTCAGCAGTTTAATAGCCGTGTTTGTGAGCAAAGCTCGCAGTGGATACCATTGTATGTCGATTTATCGGTTGACTTCGTCATCGTGAACAGGCTAATTCAAAGAAATATAAATGTAGAAGCCTATAAGTGGTTGTGTCGTAATAATTGTAGTTTTCAGTACTAATGTACAATTGTTATGTGCTAGTCCTATGTCTATCTGTGTATGTGTTCGTCTGAGTATTTATGACAGCTGGGTCGGGGAATGGATGCAGCATTGACGTATATGATAGTATAGTGGACAATCCTTCCTAGAATTTACCGGCGCACCTCAATCATCCAATTTCTGTCACCATAGCATGAAAAATTCTAATAGAATGCAATTGTCGTTAATAATAAATAAGTATCATTTGCTGGCATTTAGACGAGTTCAAGTAGTTTGATTGCATGTTACATGTGTTTTTATATTCTACTTCAGTAGACTGTTTGATATACTTCTAGTGGTTAGCTTTTCCACTACTTGTATACACCAAAAATAATATGGATTAATTTATACGTTTCTACTTTATTTCTTTTCTTTTTTCGGCATGTTATTTTTCCTTTTTTTACTATATCTTAAATTTACTTCATACTACCACTCACTAACAAAATAAATTGCATATTCTCTCACTAACAATATCTCTCATTCCTAACGTACAAACGCTCGTGGCCTTCGCGATAACACAAAGTCACAAACGCGAACAGCCAATAGCAATCAGCTACCCGTACTTACGTCCGCGATTTCGCCATCATTAAAACCCGGTAATTAAGTGAAAGAGTTAGCACTTATAAATTTACAAACGCATCTACCCACCGCTAGCGCGATCATTGGTCACGTTCGAAAGCCTCTATCCTAGATTCTAGCAGCCTAGCCTCATGTCTTTAGTTGGACCAATGAAAAATGACGCTCGTATTCACAGCCGTGGTGACAAGACCGGGAACTCTAGTGGAATGGGAGAGTATACTGTCTTTTAGCATCTCAGCCATACACTAAAATTAAGTATCAGTTTCACGATCTACGCGCGATCATTCAAGAACATGCGAATGGGTATACGACTGTAAAAACTAATTTATACACGCGAAGTTACACACACGCTAGCACACGCGACAAAAGCGTTAACATACAAACGCTCGAGTCCTTCGAGATCATCCACGCACAACTACGCCCGCGATCTCGCAAACTTCCTAGTTACTAAGTGAACGGTTTGGCACTTATAAATTCGCAAACGCGGTCTCAGGAGCGAACCTCCAAATGCCCGTGTTCATGCGATCATGAACCGGTTATGTCTGGAAGTCCCTATCTTCGGCCCTAGTAGCATAGATCCAATGCCTTCAGGTGGACCAAACAAAAAATGGCGCTTATATTCACTAAACAACACGTTCCAATGCGACATAACCGGGAACTCTAGTGATATGGAAGAACTCCCTTTCTTCTAGCATCTGAACGGTACTCCAGAATTCCGCATCACATTCACAATTCGCGCGCGATCCATCCAAGAGCACACGTGAATATGCGAAAGGCACAGGGTTATAAAATCGAATTTGTACACACGAAGTACGATATACAGACGCGCACGCGATCGAACACCTTAACATACAAACGCTCGAGGCCTTCGCGATGATACACGCGATCTGTCACGCCGCTCCGTTTATGTCTCAGATTCAAACCCATCCTTTTGCTAAGAGACATTAAACTCCACTGAACAACCCGACCAAAACCTCATCAGGACAGATTTATGTTACGTCCTGAATTAATTCATTACCCAGTTGAGTATCTCTTTCAACGACACTCATCATCACGTTCCACGTTTTATTCCCCCCAATTTCCATTAGTAAAAATATATCTATACCGGGGAATAAAACGCGCGCTCCAACTAGTGGCCATAAAGTTTCCCCGGACACGGATCATAACGGAACACTGAAGTTCTGACTGACCCGACCCGACCGATGATGATGATGATGATGATAACGATGATACGACGCGACTGGCAGACAATTTTGCGAAAGGAGTGAACCACTTCTGTCAGCTTCGTTTCTATACTTCTGATGATGTAGCTGCCGCTGTTCACTCAAGTGTCGAATGATTCTCGAACTTGACTTAATGAAATTGAATATAATTGCACTCGAGTGGTGAAGTGTTTTTTTTTGGGGTGCTGGTAGGGGGTGAGTATGGTTGGGAGTATATAACACTGTTTCTATATTTCTTCATCATTCGCTCGGAATTTTCCCTTCCATATTACTATCGGTGATGGTTTTTGGTGAAATCTAGTGGCATCATTATCATGGATTGTGCTAACGGGTCTCGATTCGTTGTCCGTGAAGTACACTATGATATAGCCATGAGAGAGAGAGAGAGAGAGAGAGAGAGAAAGTTGTGTTTACGGCGAGGGGATGACCAGAAATATAATTTCTGGTTGACTTAGTACGACATAAAATGTTATTTTGATTGGAATTTCTTTGCGGGCTCTTAAAGTGTTGCAGTTAGCGAACAGCTCATGATTCAAAGAAGGAAAATCATAGTTATTTCCTAGTTTAAACAAACGATAAACTTGATTCGGTCTCTTATTCTGCTACCGAATTGACCCATTTTAACGCAAAGAGCGGCTCTTCGGTTGCACCCAACCAGGTCAACGTTTCAGTCTGTTGGAAAACTTGGCTCCGAAAAAGGAGCTAACTCGCAAAAGTTTCATTATACTTTCCGCCGCCTAATTTATGACCAAATAACATACTCAGCTCGCCCGCTTACAGCTCGCAGCCCCACAAAACAACAATTTAGTGGCAATCGTGACCCAGCGCAGCAAACTGCTGACTAGTTGCAATAAACACTAACTGGGCAGTGGAAAAAACAATCACTCATATGAGCGGTGGTGGTGGTGATGGTGGTTGTTGGAAAATCATGCCTCTATCCCCTACCATTACTTACTAACCAACCAACCAACAAACGGTCGGCACAGACGTGATAAATCGAGGAAAATCATTTTCGACCATTTTTCTTTCCGTTCTTGACTGGACGTCTGAACGGACGAAGCAAAACTATTCCTACTACTAGCCGGTATCCTCGCATAGATAGGTTCATTGGACGAGCGACGTCCGACCAGGATGATGATGATGATGAAGATGGTTGTTGTAAAGTGTATAGTTTTATTTTCTATTAGCTTTCCTCAATTTCAACCGTTTACAGTTGTTTAAGCGTAGCGTTTCTTTCGCGTCAATGGTCTTTAAATTGTCGAAAAACTGCTCGTTCAACGATACGATACTGTAAACACTGACTACCGAACATTAGTGTCTATGAAAGGAACCCAATCTGAACGAAAAAAAAATCTATTTCAGAGACGTACTTGAAACAAAATAAATGTCCTATCTGTAGATTATTCACATCAAGGAAAGGATAGCGAAACTAGCAAAAAAACCCAAACAGAACATAACCTATAATTCATTACTCAGCATCCGCTCTTTAGCAATCACCGGATCCACCGACAACAGGAAGTAATCGCGGACTGTTCTAACTAAACTACTCGCCAAGTACAAAAGTACCCCCCCCCCCCTCCATCACACCGTCCAACGTCGTAAGAGCAACGTTTTATGACTGCATCAAAAATTAAGTTCATTTGCGATTGAGACTCACCGACTGCGAGATGATGATGATGATGATGATGATGATGATGCGACGGCTAAAATTGACGTCAGACCAACAACGAACGACGCGGCGGGACGGCACAAGAAAATGTCTATCCTTTATCGCTGTGGAACCGAAACGATTGAACACCTAATAACATTTCATAGAGCGAGATAGAGAGGGAGAGAGAAACGGAGATACCCCTTTTATAGTGCCATTCTGACATCCTTCGCGTGTGGTGTGATGGAGTTGCGGCAGCACGCGTGAGGCATTTTTTTCCTAGTTCGACGTTGGCTCTCTATACACACAGAGACAGACGTTTCAAGTTCAGTCATTGCTGTGACAATTCAAATTTTCCAACCATTCGATGTCGTTCCATCCAATTCGAAACCTATGCTGTGTATAGTTACGTCTCTCCCTCTCATTCTAATGGGTTATTATTGCCGTGGGTTCTTGAGCGGTGCGATTCATGTTGACGTTGATGATATGAGCTTTTCCGCCTCGATTGACACCGACAGGGAGATGGGAATCGTTTCGTTACGAGTGCCTTCTAGTGTCTTCAATCGTTCGTAACGTATTGGAAGTGCTATCGAACTAATTTTATTACCATATTGGTATCGTTCTCATTGATCTGCTACCGAATGGAATTTTACACCGTACATTGCGCGATTACGGGGGTGTGATTTGATCCGCTGGTTTAGAGGTACTGATCTCACCAGTCTGAGGTCTTATGTTCGAACAGCGTCTTGTTAGCGGTATAGGGTAAAGCATTACAAAAATCTGGATTAATCTTAATTAGTGATACTATCTATGCTACTCTCAGAAGTGTTATCATTTGTTTATTGCTCTAGGAAGCCGGCTGCCGAGAATGTGTGATAGATTTATCGTTTATTAAAAGAATTCGTAAATTCTCAGTTTGTGAAAATGCAACTTTAACTCCCAAAAGTCGGCTTTACTTAAACTTAATCAAATCAAACGACATGAGAACAATTTTATTATTCCTTCTTTCTGGATTCCGACAAAAAACGACGTCCCAAGATGGACCACCAAACGGCTGCACCGATTGCCGTCAAAATTTATACATAGTAGGCTTTTGTTATGGAGCGTGTTTGTGTGCTATTGGTTGGGGATTATCTGCCCGCCAGATGGCGCTTCGGAACAAATTCTGTTTTCTTCCTATTTCGTTGAAAGTCGCAACAACGCGCGATGGGTACAAACTAGTACAATATATGGAGAAAACAGATCGAAATAGTTAGTTAAACGAAAACCGAAATAATGAAAAAATCACCCCTGAGAGGTAGTGTTTGAACCTGCAACCCTTGGGACTGCTATCCCAGAGCTATGATGACTTCCCAGGAAGAACACATGATTATCGCATTGGCGACAGTGGTCATATCACTACCTCTAAAACGAGATCACACACAACCGACGCTGCCACCCTTCAACCCTATCTATTAAATTTTTGCGTTCGATGCCGGTTTTTTTGTATCGTCTGGTGTCTGATTTTTGTGCACTACCCATCGGACTTCGGTGGGTGATACAGCTAATGGAGGCTGTCGATTTCTGGTCCCTTGTCTACAGAATAGCGGTATGACAAAAGCGAACCCGCTGCTCGAATTAAACAAATAATTCATTTTGTTATATTTCTCTTTAGTGGAGAAAAAATTAGGTAACTTTTTTCTACATTAAGGAAAACATATTTTAAAACTGTGAAGTGCACTAAACCTATTACTAAATTAGTACTGGAATTTGTATTAGTCTCATCAGAATCCGACACTAACTTACTGACAGGACTAAGCTAGCGCCAAAAAACGAAAACACTGTCTGTGTAGAAAAAGTTGATTTTCATTGTTTCGTGTTACATTCGTCAGTGATTGACACCAACTTGCTGCCAGTTAGACACTAAATCCAAACAGTCCAACACAACATATGTGAACGCCTAAAGCAACTGACTGGTACCGAGTGATGTCTCGGTTAGTCAAGCACAGAAGCTCTGGCTCGCTGACGATTATAAGGAAAGGAACTCTTGTTTTTTGGATTTCTGGGCACGTTTCGAGAGTTCCATACTTTGACATGCCAATAGCGGTGCCGCAGGGTTGCCATTATTTTTTTGGGAAATCCGCAAATTTGATATCCCTGGCTGACGTGAAAATCCGCAAAAATCCGCACGCAAAAAAACCCCATTTTTTTTATTTTTTCGTCATTAAGGGCTTTTTGAGCTTTTTTACAATCTATTAACAATCTCCCTAAAAGTGAGATATACTTACCAGCATTCTTTCAAGTGCATATATTAAAATTATATCTTCAGCAAAGTTGTAGAGCAAGCTTATGCCAACAACTTTGCTGAAGACAAAAAGTCTTTATCTGTAATATCTTCAACATTATTGTTGGTTGTTTGTGGATGACCCCTTTGAAGCGAATTCATTAATATAAAATTTTAAATACTTTTCTGACAAGTTCGGTATGTTCCGTAAAAAGGTTTGAATTATCAAAATGAATCTCGTGTATTTTCAAAGTAATTTGGTATTTTTTGAAAAATTAATTGTTTCAAATGGTGATTGGTTGTTAACGTTAAAACGGCTGAGTTTACGTCAATAGTGTTCTCGGCCAACTCATTCAAAATAGCAAGATTTGTCATTTGCTGCTAAGATTTTCGTGATTAATCATCCTATAAGTGGGATTTTTCAATAATTTTGACGTAGGACTACGTCTTTGTTTTCGATATGGGGGTGCACTCTTTAAAATCTACAAAAATGGTATGTAACGAAAGGTGGTCCAATTTTAAACGCATATAATTCAGCCATCTCACGATAAATATTCAAATTTTTTGCGCAAATCGCTCCGAAATACTTCTAAGAATAGATTCCAAGAGATAAACCCAAAGATTTTTGATATCATAGCATTAAAAAATTAAATAATATACAACCTTGTCAAAATATCGCGCATTAACACACAGAAGATAGCACTTCCCAAGCCCTGTACGACGGATTGGTGTAGCTAGCGCGCAACGTTTCTATGAATGACGTCATCATCGACTATTTAAAGAACGGACTTGGCCAGACACGCTCAGTTCCCTATTGAACGGCTGGTGAAGCAGATCACTGCGCTGTGTTTTTTACAGCCAGTGTAGCTGAGTTACAAGTCCGTTACACTGGCTGTGAAGGTACGCCACCCTGTGCCGTCCAACAGGCGACCGCTCCAACTGCTTCCTAAATGCCGCTGTAATGTTGCCAGTAAATTTTTGGTTTAACTAGCACATGTATTTGCTATTTGCGCTTGAAATTAAGTAATATAGTGGTAGTAATAAGCTTCCCATTTTGGTTTAAACGCAAGGACAGTTTTTAAAACAGGATTTGATTAATTAGTTTAGCTCATCTAAGCAATTTTATCAATTCTGTAATTTAAAAGGAATTTTACAGAACTTGGTGAATTTGGCCCCACTTGCAACTGGTGTAATCAACCTGCACAAAGTGTTGCATAACGGAGGGCTGTTTTTTGGAACAAAATGTGTTATCATTCAGCCCTTCGCTATGCAAAATCAATCGGGAAAAGCCGCGTGAAATTTTGGTGAAATGCGCTAATTGGGTCGTGGTGGTACTAGTTGTCTCTTTCGCTCTACCCATCATCATCAGCGTTGACTCATTTTGAATTGTACGCTTGGGTTCAATGTTTGGGGCGAATGTGTTGGTAGGTAGGGGAACTGGCGGTAAAATGAACACGTTAAGCAAAGTCATTATTTTCTAACTAATAAGTGAATGAGATATTACAATCACCTTATGTTTCTTGTTAGACATGTTTTGTACATATCTTTCATATCATGATTCTTGATTTCTAAACATGTCCAAAAATGAGACATGTTTATAGCGAGTGAGTAAAATGAACATCTGGCGGTGTTAAAATGAACAGCTTCTGGTGACCTGCAAAATGTCCTGTATGTATGCAATGCGCAGCGTTGGAAAGCATTTTCCGATCAATGCTAATATCCCAACAAATCATGAGCTTTGCATAAACACAGGGCATTTTGCAGGCAAACAAAATTGTCACGGAAGAATTGAATTTTCATGGCGTAATATTAACCATTTTACAATCCTGTGGCATCGAAACACATCTACAAACTTGGGGTTATCCATGGGTGTTTGAACTTTTAGGATCTGTTTGAGAGCAACTAAAAAGCTTGTTCTATACATGAGATGTTGTCTAAAATTTGATTTTTCTTCACCGGTCCGGGTGTTTTTTTCCCACACACTAAGTACTAAGAAAATAAATATTTTACATTAAGTAGTATAGTCCTACCTCTACAGGTCGTGCAACCCCATAGGGCTGCCCCTTGTGGTTTTTTTTGTTGAAAAAATTGTTGGAAAAATGAGCTAACGTCTATAAAAAAGTTGTGAAGATTACTTTCGCGAATATTTTTGCTGAATACATGAAGTCTCTTCTTTAAATGGTTGAGAAGTTATAGCTCGTTATATTTGGATGGCCCCCAAAAACATTTTTTTAAACCTATCTTTTCAATTATGATTCCTACGGGTTTCATATATTCTACGAAGTTATTTCTCTCGTCAAAATACACAAATTTTATTAACGCATAATCTTTCTTATCTCGAGTATTTTCTGAGATATTGGACGTTTTTTGAAAAACTCTACTGGAGACAACGAGAGACAAGGAAACTCTATTGAGTTTTACAGTGTTGATGTAACACTTATAATTGCAACTAGAGCTGGCTGCCCGGCTTGGCCCGATCAAAAGTTGTTACCTTCAAATTTTTTACTAATTTTGCCGAAAATTGCTCAATAACTTCTAAGTCGCAAGAGATAGACCGATAATCTCTTCTGCAAAAACATGTATCTTGATAATACGAACAACTTTGTCGAACATACTGAAGCTTTATCCATGATATTTAAGAAGTTATGTGGAAAAAAATTATTCAGGGGTCATTCACAAACAACGGTTAAATAGAGATTTTTGGTCTTCAGTAAAGATGTTCGCAAAAACGAGTTCTTCAATATTTTTGAAGACCTCAACTTGTTTTTCATACTTTGAACAATCTTGTATCAAAGATCTCTCTTCAAGTTGGATTGATCACTATAACTGTAGCATCAAAATGAAGGTCTTGGATCATTATGAAACATTCCAGAAGAGATCATTGCTGTACGCTGTACCGCTTTCGCGTGAATAATTTTTCGCACGTTTTTGATGAAAAAAACCACTGTTGCGCACCTTGTTCCAGAAATTTAAAAAATGGAACATTTAAAAAGATCAAGAATTGGAAATATAAAAATTGAAAATTAAAGGATCGAAAATCACAATTTAACGACTAAAAAATTTAAAAAATATAAAACAATTAAAAATTAAAAATAAGGACATCGAAAATTAAAAGAATACATATCATAAACTGAAAAAATATGAAAAATAACCAAAAAATGTAATATTTCATTAATCAATTTCAAAGGGGCGGGAACAGCGTAGTTAATAAATCGTTTTCCTTGTTCGCAGCTCATCTAGATTCCGTTACCAATCCCGCACATAGACTTAGAGAGTTTTCCAAAGTGATTTATTTATCCCGAAAAAAGAGGCGAATGACCCCCAGGCTAGAACCTCTATAAACGAAATAAAAAATTAAATTCAAGAACTTACGAATTTAAAAATCAAAGCGTTTCAAAATTTCAAGTTGAATGATTTTAAATTTTAAAAAATAAATTCCTTAAAAATCCAAAAATAAAGATATTTTTGAAAATTGTTTTTAAATCATTAAAAATAAAAACATTCCAAAATTTAAAAGTTTGAAAATTTAAAGATATGAAGAATTGAAAATTCAAAAATATAAAAGTTTTTGTAAAATAAAATCTAAGGATTCAAAATTAAAAAAATTAAAAATTGGAAATCCAAAATTTCAAAAACCTTTAATTTAAAAATTTAAAGATTTATTTGGAAATTTTAAAATTTAAACATTTGAAATTTTGAAATCTTTAATTTTAAAAATTCAAAATATTCAAAATTTCAAAATATAATAAATAAAAAATTTCAAAATAAAAATATTGCATAAATCAAGAAGTTAAACATTTAAAAGCTAATCGAATAAACATTTAAAAGCTAATCGATTTAAAAATTTGAAGACCTGTAATTTTAAATTTCTTTATATAAAAATTAATGAATGTGTCATTAATCATTCATAAATACAATAACTTTAAAATTGAAAAAATTTAAAGTTCATTTTCTTCTCAAAATTTTATAACCGGGAATTTAAAAATTTGAGAATCCAAAATTTTTAAACTTTAAAAAAACTGGAAATCAAAAAAAGTTTATAAATTCATGAAAAAATAAAATATTAAGTATTCATAAATTTGATTTTAAAACAAGTTTCAAAATTTTAAACTTTCTAATTTCTAAAGTTCCAAACCTTTTCAAATTTGAATGTTAAAAAATTTAAAATAATATTTGGCGAATAGTTAAAACAACCAGAAAAGTCGGATCATAGAAACAATTTCAGTTTATTGTAATTTTTGTCGAATTTCAGCCTTTAACATGCTTTTTTTGGATTCTCAATGGTTGCTGAATCTTTGAAACTATTTCGCTGAAATTCAGCAACCCAAAATTTACATTGCCGTTAGGAACCATTCACAAATTACGTAACGCGTTTAAGGGAGAAGGGGGTACGAGAAGTTGTGACATATTGTGACATATGGGGAAGGGGCAGCAAGCTAGATCGTTTGGTAACATATTTTTACTGAACAAATAAAAGTTTTTTCGAAGAATTTGTTACGTAATAGGGGAGGGGGGGATAGAGAAATTTTTGAAAATATGTTACATGGGGGAAGGGAGAGTCAATTTTGGGCAATTTTTGCGTTACGTAATTGATGAATGGTCCCATATACTAGTTTCGAAATGTATTGTTTACTAGATTGTTTCGGTAATTCCCGAGCAGAGTTAAGTGAGTATATAGGATAATCGTTTAGATCCCTGTAAGACACTTATTGGATAATTTAATTTATTAATATAATCTAATGTACGTATTTTGATTGAACATGCAATCTAAAATTTAAAAATTAAGGCAACTATTTGATCGATTCATAAAAAATCCGCAAGTTCCGAAAATCCGCCACTTTATTTCAAATTGCAAAAAATTCGCAGGATTGCGGAAAAATCCGCAACTATGGCAACACTGCGGCGCTTGCCAGGCCCTTACAGCCATCTTGGCAGCAAAGGAATGTTAGTGTAACAAACGTTGTTAAGGGGACAGTTTTTACCTCTGCAATCTCCACGTTTACCACGGGAAGGAGTTTTTGTTAGTGGGATGGGATAATGAGTTACACAAATCTCGATTCATCTTGACAAGTGATACGATCTACGCAACTCTCAGAAATTTTTTTGCTCTGGGCAGCCGGCTGTCGAGAATTTATGATAGATTTATCATTTGTTGCATTAATTTGGAAATGTTCGGTTTGTAAAAAAGCAACTTCAGTTCCAGACAGCCGACAGTCGGGAGTGTTGCTTTTATTTAATTGAATCAAACAATATGTGAACGATTTTATTATTCTTTGGTCCTTTATTCTGGCGAGACACAATATTCCAAGAACAATACAATGTAATGAAAATAAATTCGTTTACGGTCTCGAAACATTTGTGGAAATAGATATGCTAATACCTATTTAATTTAAGATTTCGTAAAACAGCTACTATTGATCGTATATAAACTTTGGTATTATTAAAATAAATGAAATGATAATCATGTATTGGTTGCTTACTTCGCGAATGAATGAATTCTTATGTTTTCAATACTCACACGCGTTGCTGTACCAACTGAAGCACATTTTTACAGTAAAAAACAAGCACTATTGAGATTCCTGAAACGACTAACTTTGTACGTCGAATATGAATATGACGACACAAACATTACTATTCTTACTGCTGATATGACTGCCGCAAACTGGTAAGTGGCTTTCAATTCTTCTTGTGAATGGTCAATTCCTAGCCCTCATACATGATTCAACAGTCATCATTCCACTCAGACAAGACGATGCGTATTCCCCACGCACATTAAATTCTCAGTGGATTAGTTTTCTAGTTGGTCAAATGAACACTAAACAAGCCAACAGACTAGTTTGCTCAGTTCAAAGAAATCCCAGTGAACCAGGTGTCGTATAAGGATGACCAACAAAAATCGCATGGGCATACAAATTTTATCGGTGTCGTACAATGGTACACCGTACGTATACGCATTATACAAAATTCATCCTAACTAGTGCGTTGTGATGACTCCTTTGCGATTCTCGTATATGAGTGCAAACTAAATCATATAATGTATAAAAAGGATCGTTTTAGTGCAGTAATATGCCACAGTTACAACTACAACAAATGTGTCTCGGTAATGGCCAAATTAATCCAATATAAATAAAATAAAAAGCGTGGATAGTATTCACAGGACTCGAAACATGTTTAAGCTAAAGAGTAGTAAATTTTGAAAAAGTTAATATTGATTCGGACACTTTTTTGGTTATTTCTATGATTTGATAAATTTTGCAAACAATTGAATGCAAAATAGTCATTAAAAACAAACAAAAATCCAATGGGGCTCCTTACGCCAACTTGTATATATGTTTCGTAGGAGCAAAGCAAAAGTTTATAATTTATTTAAATAATTACAATTTGTTTAAAATATAATGTGGCATTCGAAGTATTTGGTTGAAAAACCTCAAATAATTTATACAATTTTAACATTCATTGGATAATTATACGGACATATATGTACATTTTCATCATCACAAGTAATATATATATATATATATATATATATATATATATATATATATATATATATATATATATATATATATATATATATATATATATATATATATATATATATATATATATATATATATATATATATATATATATATATATACATATGTATATATATATATATATATATATATATATATATATATATATATATATATATATATATATATATATATATATATATATATATATATATATATATATATATATATATATATATATATATATATATATATATATATATATATATATATATATATATATATATATATATATATATATATATATATATATATATATGATATATGAGTTGTTTACAACATACGGTGGATGTCATTAAAAGTATGTTGTGATAGGCGAGTTAGCTATCTCACGTTCGCATGGATAAAGTCGTATATCAGAGTGGTACAATAAAAAGCGTTTTCCTAAGAGTCAATAAGTTTGGCCCGAACTAATCACACCTTTCAAATGGTGAATGGGGTATGTTTCAGGCACGTAAGCTGATGCTTCAGGGTTCGAGACCCAGTGAATCCATATGTAGGATAAACATGCTAGAAACGTGTTATGGTTCAGAAATTTTAAAGTAATTCTCGTTCTTAGAAAAACAGGCGGTCTCATTATTAACTTTTATTTTATATTAATATATCCCGAAAGCTCTATACAATCGTATATAGTGCCGTTTTGAGTCGTAAGAGTGTATAAAAGGTGTCTGTTTCATGCCACATGGAATCAGACTCATTTATGTACAGTTTACATCGTAATTTGAAATCCAATTTTATCTCAATGTAGATATATTGCCTCCACTTTTGTCCGTGTATAGCATATTTGCGCATTGTATACGATTTATTTGGTTCAATTTTAAAGATAGCACTGTTGATGAATCACCTTAAAAACATAGGTGATAAAGGACGAAAATAGCTGACCATCGCCACTAAGTTAGTGTCGGTTTCTGATGAGACGAGGTCGAAGCGAAAATTCTATAACTAAATTATTTAATTCATTTTTTTTAATCCTAACCACTTTGCATACTTATTCCTTCCAAAATCGATCTGGATTCAGTTTTATCGAATTAAAAATTAAACTGATTATTACAGATTACAAAAACAACACGCTGTGTCACATTGACTTGCTTGTCGAACAATGGATTCGAGCTCGCTGGTCTCATCAGCAAATCTTAACTTTTGTTCTCGCGGAACATCACCCAAGTCCAGTTGTTTGCTCTGGAACACAACAGGTGTTTCAGTTTTGGATCTAGCGTCTAACTGATTGCCAAGTTTTACATACTAAAGCAAAAAAAGGGATTTCGAAAACCTGCTTCTAGGGCAGTAGAAAAGAGATAAAATTCAGAACTTTGCAATGTAACAGATAGTGAACAGAATAACAAGTGAGCAGTGTATAGAATAAACAAAACAATCTAGTGGAAAGTACTGAGTTAATAGAAAACAACAACACTAAAGGAGTAAAAGGACTGAAATAATGAATATTAAATAAGAAGAAAGTGTATTGAAGAATGCAAAATAGATGATAAAAGCTAAAAATAGAAGTAAAAGAGCAAATAGCATCAATGGAAGAAATGATAAAGCATGAGTAAGCGAACGACAAACTATTCAATCTTTTTATTTATAAACATATATTCCATATATTCATATATATTATAACATATATTATATTTATAAACATATATATATATACTCACCCGCTACCCAATCCGTGGTACTTATGGGAGTGTCACTGAGTCGGGGTCTTCCGTGAAGTAAGTACCACATCAACACTTCCTTTCTCGTATCCCAAGTTACGGTAAAGTTGTTCGAGGTCAGCAATGGTGGTTCTCAGGCGAAATTCTCGCTTGAACTGGATCAATTGTTATTCCCAAACAATGCTCCTCAAGTAGTCTGTGTGGAAATTAGAGTCATCAGTCTGCAATCTACGAAGCATACTGTAGCATACGCAACGCAACGCAGCATTTCCCAAAAAAATATAAATTGTTCGATTACCGTACTTTGTACAAAAAAAACTATCTGAGATAGTGTTACAAGGAATAAAAACAATCGCTCGGACAAGATATACACTGGAAAAAAAGTTTACGGTTTTTTTTCACAAAAACAAATATTTATGATAAAAATTAATATTTCAAAAAGAAACATTTTTCAATTCTTTTCATCCTTTGTCTAATTGAATTATGGTGAAACTATCGGGAAAAAAGTTTTTCTATCGATAACTTTAAACACATTTTAAATTTCATGCAAATTGACAGACTAAACTGAAACTTTATAATAGAATATGATTCTAAATAAATCGAAATGCATTTTTCGCCCTCCCCTAGGTTGGCGGGTTCGACGGTACTGTAAACATCATCAAGCACATTTTTGTGGATCCGTTTTAAAGAATCTCCGACAGACAACTGCTTTACGATTGGTTATTGCATTACCCCTCGATAGTGGTGCATCATGGAGCCCGAGAGAGTTTATGAGTCTTTTTGTATGTTGTGTTTTTTTCATATTCTGCACTAGCCCAGCCTAACGGCCTGTACGCACTGGCGTGGCCGACTGGCAGATCGCCGTGGAGTTCCTTTTTCTGTTGGTTGTGTTCACAAACATTTTTCAACAACTTATTGGCAGTGTTTGTGGGCATGGCTCGCAGTGGGGGTCATTGTGTGTCGTTTTAACGGTCGACTTCGTCATCGTGCACAGGTTAATTAATTAAAATAGGTAAAAGTAGAAGCCTATTTGTGGTTGTATTGTAATAATTGTAGTTTTCAGTATTATTTTACAATTGTTATGTGCTAGTCGTATGTCTATCTGTGTATGTTCGTCTGAGTATTTGTGGCAGCGGGGTCAGGGATTGGATGCAGAACTAGCGTATATGATGGAATAGTGGGTAATCCATCCGGTGTTCAATTCGTTCATTCGATTCATTCGGATGATAGAATCGGATAAATGAAGGTTTCATTAATTTAAATACGCACGTGAATCGTCCATTCTCGGTCAGCGCAGTATGGTAAAATTTTAACAGACCGCAATTATCGTAAATAGTAAATAAATATTTAGGCTGGCATTTAGGCGAGTTCAAGTTGTTTGTTTGTATGTTACATGTTTTCTTTTTGTCTAATTTATTAGTCTGTTTTGATGCTCTTTTAGTAGTTTGCTTTTCCACTACATGTTATGTTTTCTTCATTATTTTGTCTTAAGTCAGAATCATACTAACACTCATTAACACAATTAATTGCATATTCTCTCATATACACACAATCTCTTATTCCAAACGTACGAACGCCCGTGGCTTTCGCGATAACACAAACCATAAATCATTAATGCGTCATAAATGCGGACACACAATTGCAATCATCCTCGCATACCTACGCCTACGGTCTCACAAACATTAAAACACCCCGGTAACTAAGTGAACGTTTTAGCACTTATAAATTCTCAAACGCAGTCTCAATCGAAGAATTGCAAACTCCCGCACTCGCGCGATCATGAATCGGTCGCTTCTAGAAGTCTCTATCCTTGGTATCAGCAGTCTATGTCTATGCCTTCAATTGGACTCATTAAAAAAAGGAAGCTCTCATATCCACTAGACTACACATTCCATAGCGACATGACTGGGAATTCTAAGTATCAGATTGGACCGTGACATCCAAAAATTCAAGCAAACATGTGAATGGCACCACAGTTACAAAATCGAATTTATACACGCGAAATCACATACATTCGAGCTCATGCGACAAACACGTTAACATACGAACGCTTAAGTCCTTCGCGATCAACCATGCACACCTACGTGCCAGCAAGTTAGGTCCATACAATCAGTTGGACCCAACAAAAAATAACGCTCATTTTCACTAGACAATACCTTGCGACATTATCGGGAAATCTAGTGATGTTCAAAAACTCACATACTTCTAGCATCTGAACCGTACACCGAAAACTAAGTATAAGATTCACGGTCCGCGCGTGATCATCCAAGAACACACGCGAGTATGCGAAAAGACACACGGTATAAAAAATAATTTATACACGAGATGTTACAGATGTTAATAATTTATACACGAGAGAAACACGTTAGCACACGTGATCGAACGTGGTAACGTACAAACGCTCGAGCTGTTTGCGAGGATACACACTATCTGAACCGTACAATGAATTTCACGTTCAGAATCACGGCCCGCTGCAATTGGTCTTAAGCTGTGTTTCAGGGGAGGGGGTGACATTTTCCTTCTCGTGTGCAATTCTAGTGTGTTTCGGATGGAGAGCACTTCCCAAGAACCTAGCTCTAGTAGCTCCAGCTCCAGTAGGACAACTCTCGAAAAAAAGATGGCAGATTTGGAATTTTCCCACCGGCTCGTTTTTTGGAAGGAATCCACGGCCTCGTACCTTTTGACCTAGAGCGAAAAACTAAAGTTTTTTAGGATTGCCTAGAACAATAGACAGCGACAGATGTAGGTTTTTTTCGATATTTTGATTTTGATGTGCACTTTTTAACCTATTCATGTTCATGTAGTTTATAAACAACAACGTTTTCAACTATCTATAACATTCTATTTACATAAGATCTGTGCACAAAAATAAGTAAGACTAATAACTGTTGCTATTACCTATCATTTGAGCAAAAACAGTATTAGCCGTAGAACTGAAGTTATTGCAATTGGTGTGATTGGATTCCTGTGGAGCAGTGCTGCCAGGAACAGATTAAGTTAACTGTAAAAAATGAAATCTTCGTTGCCTTCAAATATTATTTAAAACCGCTGAATCCTATCATTTTCGACTATTTTTGACTACCTTTTGGAGGCAATTGAACTGTTTTAAAAATTTTACGACAATTGTATTGAGCATCGGAAGGTAAAAATTGAGCAGCTTCTAGCACTGCAAGAATGGCCCCTATCTTGACCAAAATAAGTTTTTCGAGTTTCTTGACCGCAACAATGGAGAGGAAAAATAGTTTTGAAAGCCTATATGCGGTAGAAAAAAGTTGGGCATGAAAGGGTTAAAAGAAAAAGGTGAAAAATATGTAAAAAATCAGCAACAAAATTGCTTATTAAAAATGTTTACGCGATGAAAAAATAAAATTCTACGTGCGTCGCTGGAGAAAGTAATTTTAAATGCACTGTAAAACTTTCAGAACCATCAAAAACCATTTGTTCGAGTAACGTTTCCGGCCAGTCCCAAGAAACTATTTTAAGCGAGTTTTGAAAAATTCTATAGTGGTGTATCCCCTTAAGTCAAAGGGG
Source organism: Topomyia yanbarensis (assembly GCF_030247195.1). Lineage (NCBI taxonomy): Eukaryota > Metazoa > Arthropoda > Insecta > Diptera > Culicidae > Topomyia > Topomyia yanbarensis. The sequence continues at coordinate 56,918,440 of NC_080672.1, forward strand.
ACCAAGCACCATTTTGAGATGCATGCCCAACAAACACTCTCGCATCCAGTGTAGCACCAGAAACATCAATTTATTTTTGCAAACTCAAATGGTAATCGAAACCAAAAAAGTGCCCCCCTCCCAAACATTTTTATAGTTAAGGTAAGTTGCCGAAAAAATAAATGTTAATTGTGAGAAGAAAAAAATTGCCGTCAAGTTCGATTTGGCTAACGCAGATTATGACCTGCGTTATTCTGATTCGTTCAAATTCTGATTACCTTCTGCACACCGTCGGACCGCGCATCATCATGCTGCTCATTCGACTAGCGAACGATGAAGCGAAGCACAAAAATACATGTGAACCGTACATAACTTCCCATTATTCGTCTATTGTACATCTCTAACGTGTTTCGTATTCTTTCTGAAAGATTTTTTGTTGTGTTGTTTAAATTGGTTCAAAAAATGATTTTAAAAGCGAGGAATCAAAAGTACTCGAACCTATAAATACGGGGGCGCACTAATCTCAGCGGCAAATGCATTGTTTAAAACTATCTTGGTCAAGCCAAAATAATAAAAACTCTTTTGACTGCCACTTCGTGATTCCTCATCTAGCTTGAATCAGGTAAGGTACGTTCGTATGTTCTTCAACTACCGCCAGCAACGAGCTTCTATATATTTTTTCCCTGGCGATTGTTAAATTGACGAACACAAACCTACTTTAATTTAAACTACATCAAAAAAGATCAATCACCCGCACCAACTCAGTCCGGACTAAATTGAAGTGCAGCACGACCATCCGCATCCCAACCTGGCGGATCCAAGTCACGAAAACACTTTTGCCCAAGGAAAAACCATTTCGAAAAGTGCCTCGCTGCGCTGGATTCTATCAAGCAATAATGGTCATTTGTTGTGCAAACTGAAGCAAAAAAAAATGAATTTCTTTTTCCATAGCACATTTCTTCTACCCGGCTCGTAGTTGTTCACTTTTTCTGCAATGCACCAACTGCTTCAGTTGATGTAGGTAGGAACGAACGAACGAACCAACCAACGAGCACACCTTCATCGGAATTATTGACTCATTCATGATTGCTTCACAATTCTTGCGGAACTTTGATGTTTGCCTGTTGCTTCCGCTCCAGCAGGATCAAACGCTTGACCACTTCATTCCTACCAACAACAACCACCCAACCGCTCGGCAGTGCATTTTTCTGCACAATTCTTCAAAGTTGTTAAAATGTTAATTTCATTACTTCAGCATCGCAGGTGATACCGGTCGAATTAGAACTACAGAATTACATACCCGGGGACGGGGGCGTGTTATGCCACAATACACCGGTCAATCCGTGACGTAAATGCAATAAAATTTAACGATTTTAAATCATTTTACTAGCACCCGCGCAACGTGTGTGCATCATCCATGGACGTAGAAAATTGCGTTACAAGTCGGAAACGCCATCCCAATCCGGACCATCCCCCGGAATCGGTTTCGGATTACGCACTGATGGCTTCTGACTGACCGGAGGTGATTGGTGTGTATTTTACTAATCACGACTAGTTTATCCTGATGGCATGCATAGCTGCTCGCTCTCTCTCTATTGGAATACAACACGGTACTGGGATCTGTGTTTGTGTGCGTGTGGGTGTGGTTCTTGGCAAATGACACCTAGCACCAATTAGTCTGGTCCGGGGGTGACTCGCGCACACAATTATTGATGATACGGGTGGACGCTTGCACCTTTGTGGGATAGTTGATGAGATGATCACACTAGTGTTAGCAAATTATTGGACGAAGAAAGGACGTGTTAAGGGTTGTTGTTCATGATTGTTGGTTGTATAAATTATGTTCGATCATTTTCGGTCTTGCTTCATTTGATACAGTGATTTTACGTATGAAATTAGTAATTACATCAAACGCCACAATTCGCAGTGTACGATGTTAATGCTTGCATGCAATATTAATTGTGTGCAAGTCCTTCTTTTGTCGTTAGTGGCTTGCCACGACAGGTGTTCTACGACAATCTCTTTACAGAGTTTAATGGGCGGAAAAAGCCAACAATTATGTATTAAATTCAAAATTCCCAGATGCAAAAATTTTTGGAAAGGACCAATTTTCTTGCATAAAGACACAAAACCTAACATAGCATTAAGTTGATGTTAGTTACTGACGAAGACAATCAAAACACTAAAAAGCCATAATTTATTTCATGTTATGTTGAATCCTATAAATATATGTTTCAAAATGCTTCAACTAGATCACTCTAGATCCATCGTGGCGACTACAAGTACCTTACAAGTACTGCTTTGACTATTTTGGATATCTTTGAAGTTTCCGGAATCCCTGTCGGAAGTGACCATTAATCAACTGCATTAAATCTGATCAAGTTGAGTATAAATATTCTTAGATTTTGAAGCCTAGATCAGCGGTTCTCATCCTTTTTCGTACCACGAAGTCTCTCGAATCAACTCTGGGTTGTTGCGGACTCCGCGGTTTTGCATTCGGTTTTTTATGTTAGCAATGTATTGTTTTCAGTCTGTTACAATAAAGCTTCAAATTTGAAATATCTATTCCATAAAGATATTTTTCATAACGGACCTGTATCCTTAGTATATGTGGCTAGAAATACAAAACGAATCTAACACTTCGACTATAAGTATATACATTTTATTAAATTATGAGTATGAAGTCATCAGTAAAGGAAGCAATCATTTGTACCTACCGCTTGGTTACTTCTCCTTCGTACATAGGGTACAGTTTCGTTGGCCCTGGCTGGGAAATGGAAATGGGTAAAACACAGACGAAGAGAGAATACCATTGTGATTCACTTTGGATATATTCGCGTTGGACCTACGATTCGTGAGGTTAACCAGCTACTTAATGTGAATATGGAGCTTAAGCTTACGGAAGTCTTCCATATACATTGTTGCAATGTCCGAAGTATGGTTATAGTACCGGTGCCTTAAATTCCAAAAACACCGACCGATGCTCTATTTTTCCTTAGTAGAGAACAAATTTGGTAAAAACTACTTTTTCTTCATTAACCCTTTGCAACGCGGTAGGACGCATACGTCCCACCTACTTCTCCTAAGTTTTTATTGGATTTCTAGTTAGCGATGTATATACATATAACTCTTTAATCAACTCTTAGGGATGTAAGGAGTATAACTATCACAAAAAATTATGTGAATTTGTTAATTACTTATTAAGCATAAGCATAAGAGATCGCCTGTAGTTGCTACTCCGTTATTGACCAGAACCAAATTAGGTTGCAAAATGTTCATTGGAACAACATGCTTGGGAATAACATGATGAGCCACATTGTACAATCTATTCTGATCCCTGCATGCTGATCAATACCGACGCCGGCCACGTCCGAATGCAGATCTTCTGGGAAAGGAAGGAATGTTAGTCCGATACATGTTGCTACTAGGGACCGAGGAATCCTCTGCATCTCCACATGTATCACGGGAATGGGAGAGTTGTTAGTAAGTGTGCCAGTAGCGTTATCATGTAATAATTGCTCTGGGCAGCCGGCTGCCGAGAATGTGGGAAATTTATCATTTGTTGTATTAATACGATTAGCAAAATAAGCAACTTGAACTCCGGAAAGTCGGCTATAAGGAGCACTGCTTATATTTCTTAATAATATTCAATCACGTGACGAATTTTTTCGTGGTTTCTATCGTGTCGGTGCTGATTTTACCCGGTGATCGTTTGAATAAAATGAGGAATCTTATACAGAAGGTTCATCAGACTCTTCCATAGGTGTCGCGAAGTTGGTGTTCTAGGATTCGCTTCATGCAAGTGATGCGACCTGTACATAGTTTATTAGGTAGTAGTTTAGTAAGTTTTCGAGAACACGATCGCTCGAAAAAGAAGATCTTGTTTAGTGTTTGGTTCTTTTTAAACTCTGGGTAGCCGGCTACCGAGAGTATCCTATGTTTTCTAAACAAAAGCAATTTCAACTTCACACAGCCGATCGTGGGAGTATTGCCTAGAAAAGCTAATCTTATCTGCATAATAGGCCGGATCACTATTTATTGCACTAATTTCGCTATACCTTCTCCACAATATATTTTTTGGGTTGCAAACTACCGAGTGATAACACGTTATACACAGAGTTATGATAGCTCGAGATGTTATAAATCAACGAAAGTATTTCCTATTTCTGATATCGGATTGTTTGCGAAATACACGTATACGAACGATTATATCGAACATTAAAGGGAAATACAGAGGCTCGTTAACCTGATGCACGGGCTTGCCACCAATAACGAAACTTGAAATTAGATTCATTAAAACAGACGCGGCGAATTTTCAGTACGTATTGACCCGCGATCATCGATACTAGTCAAATTAAAGTCTTATTGGAGCGGATATCCCAACAACTATTCATTTGGACGGTATTGTTTTCTCCGCTAGATCTGTTCGCACCCTCTCATTCTGCTACTATTGGCAGAAGGCTAATAGCACCCAGTCGTCGCCGGTCTAAGGACCAAATGCCATTAATAAACTTAGACTCGCGTGGAGGCATGAGATAGAATTGAAAGCTGAATGAACATGACAGCAAAACACTTATTCTTCGTGCTGACATAACTGAAAGTAATTGCTTACCGGTCCCCGATTCCTCTCGCGAATTGTCAATTCTCAAACCTTATACATGATTGAAGTCATCATTCTACTCAAATAAGGCCATGTGTTTTCCCTAAGCACATTGAATGCCCTTTGGATCAGTTGGTAAAACAAACCCTAAAGAAACATAGAAATTAGTTTGCTCAGTCCAAAGAAAAGTTTGTCGACCGGCAGATACGTGTTCCCGAATATTAAAAAATCAAAACCTCTCCTCATACGCAATAAAATAAGAAAGTTAAAAAAACAGTTGAATATCCAAGGCGGCTCATTTCCAAAGATAGCATCGCCTATGAAACACCCAATAAAACATAGGTGACAAGGGACGCGGACTGAAATTAGCTGAGCTGGAGTGGCTGGTTTGCCACCTATTTTTCGGGTAAAGAATTTTGGGGCGACACCTGGTAGTCGCTAGTCGCTGGTGAAACGCCAATTATTTGAATATGCTAATTTTTCTTATTACCGTATCTTTTTTCACTTTTCGGATTGAATTTTTTTTCTCTGAAAAACCATTTTTCACTATTTTTAGAATATACACTGTGTTTCTAGATGTTTTCTGTGTACTTTTATTGTCCTTGCATCGGGAATCGACGGCCCGTAATGCGAGGAAAAGATATTTTTTCATTTGCCGGAATTCGATTTTCACAAACTGTCACCACTCGCGTCACTCAAAAATATGCCGAAAATGCTTTTATAAGCCACTTAACTTTGTATAATCGTTAAATTGCACCCTTATTGACACTTTCTATAACCGGGAGGCAGTAAAATTTGTTAGATGTTACGTTTTTTTTTCTATGTGAATTTGTTAATTACTTATTAGTTATAAACAATTAAAACTCGAAATATCTGGACGGCGCCGGTGGTTTAGTGGTAAGCGTGACCGCCACTCATTCCAATTTGCCTGGGTTTTCAATTCCAACCGAGGTCGTTGAGACTTTTCTGAGGTGAAACAATCTGTGGTCACGTCTTCCTTCGGAAGTGAAGTAAAGCCGTTGGTCCCCGGTCTATGAGTTTGGTGGATCGATATCTAGTCCAGATAGTGGTCTCTGGCGTCGGTAAAGAAGAAGTGATCCAACTTCTATACTCTTACTAACAAAAATATCCTCCTCCTGTGAAACTTGTGGATTGCGCAGTAGTATATACGGCCTCTAGCAAAAGCAAGTATCGGACTAACCTTTCCTTTCCTTTCTTTCCGCGATCTACGTTCGGGTCTGGCCGGCGCCGGTATTGATCAATAAACACTTTTGGACTACCAGGAGTTGCACATTGGAAGATGTTTCGCTACTCCCAAGCATAATTATCTACTTATTCTTTGTGCAACTTCAGCTAGTCCAGATCGATAACGGAGTAGCAGCCAGGGGTGGTCGCACAAGCTCAAGCTCATAAACAATTAAAACTCGAAATATAGTTTTTACAATAAATTCGGCTGTGGCTGAACTAAAAGGCCTAAAGATCTAAAAAAAAATTTCAGGTATCTCAAACATTGAACTAAATAATATATTTTTTGCAGAATTTTTCGTAGCTTAGTTTTTTCGAAAAAAAAGTCATCAAAATATGCAACAATTGGACTTATTACTATGTTGGTCTATAAAAGATTCTGAGAGACAGGGATAGCTTCTCAGCTAGAGTAAAAATAGATTTTGTGGTTTTTTGAGGTAGCTGATTACGATTCTTATAACAGAATTTGAAAATTCAGAATGGTGGCAACACAATGACAGCCATTTTTTACGAAATTTGCTAATTTTGTTACAATGAGCATAAAACTCGATTTACAATAGTTTTTGGGGTCACTGATTACGATTCTGATGTCAGAATTCGAAAATTCAAACTGACGCCTACAAAATGGCAACCATTTTTTACGAAATTGGCCAATTTTGTTACAGTCAATAGAAAACTCGATTCACGGGTTTTTTTTGGGTAGCTGATTTCGATTCTGATATTGTAATTACTAAATTCGACGACACTCAGCTTTGCTTTGCTGATTTCTATACGAGAAGACGTTCGGCACACTCCTGTTACGTTCTTTGATCACAAATAGGGTAAGATGGGGCAAATCCGACCGTTGGGTAAACCCGACCCTCCTCTGTTACCAAAAATCAGAAGCACTACGCGAACTAATATCAATGTTGTCGTGTAGAGCATCGAAAATAATCATAATGGTGGTATGACAGCATTTTATTAGTCTACATTGAGATGCTCATACGACAAAAAAGTGTGTTTTTACAACTTTTGATTTGACTTTTGTGCATCATTAACTACAGGATATTTCTGATTGTTAAAGTGATTGCATAATAAATGTAAGTGGATTTAAATTCTTTGATTTAAGTCCTACAAAGTGCATACATGAATTTATTCCAACTTTTTTCATATTTTTTTTAATTGCATCCTATTGAAAAATGACGCGGTGGGGCAAATCCGACCTCTAAATATTGGGGTAAATCCGACCGCTTTTTTGCTAAGAAAATTTTTATTTATAAAATTGAAATATATTTTTATTGTTATTATTTATTATTTTTATGCATAATGGTTAATAATTACAAACGAAAGACACAAAAACGTGATGATTATAGTATTCGTCGAGCAATTGCTCCGATGCAAATGGGGATATCATTACATGCTACTGCTCGTGATTTTAGCATTCCACGATTGATATTGAGCTCCATTTTCTTCATGTTACAATTCAATAACACAACATTCATTGATTTATCATTGAAAACCCATAAAATTTGAGTAATATCTGCACTAAATCAACCAAAAACAGGGGGTCGGGTTTACCCCACCATTTTTGAAAACAGCAAAAATGAACATTTTTGTAAAACGCTTGTATCTCAAGACATTCCGAAGATCCAAATAAAATTCTATATACAGAAAGTTGCCCACGAGTCTAACCTTTCATTTGGTATATGAAACGACTTGATCCGATGTAAAATGAACATTTTACAGCCAAAACCATTTACTAGGTCGGATTTGCCCCACCTGACAATTCTAACGTCAGAATCAAAATCAGCAACCCCCTTGTAAGACTGTTTTGGGTCAATATGAAAAACATGAAATTCAGCCAAGTAGAGTCGTCATATTGGATCCGCCATTTTGAATTTTACATTTTCGACTTCAGAATCTGAATCAGCGACCCCGAAAATCCCATTATAAGACGTTTGAGACCAATATAAAAAATCATGAAGTTTAGCTAAGCACAGTCGCCATATTGGATCCGTCCTTTGGAATTTTACATTTTTGATGTCAGAATCAAAATCAGCGATCTCGAAAACCCTCCTATAGGACGTGTTAGGCCAATAAAAAACATGAAATTGAGCCAAGCACAGTCGCCATATTGGATCCGTCATTTTGAATTTTCGACATTAGAGTCAGAATCAGTGACTCCCCAAAACCCCCTTGTAAGACGTTTTAGGTCAATCTAAAAAAGTTTAGCTAAGTACAGTCGCCATATTGGAATACATTTTGAGTTTTCCATTTTTGACTCTTGGCAAAATTTGATGGACGAGGATGCAATTTTGTTTTACTATGTCATTGAAATAAATAGAACCATATTTCGCGACATTAATCCGTGGTTTGTGGTATTAGGTGTGCCCGGAGACAACTCATGCGGTTATACTTCGACTGCACCATCTTCTATATAGGTACACGGGGATCTTAACCTTATCGTTATCATACTCAGCAAAGTATTTTATGTTGTATGTGTAGGTAAAAGTATCTAGTTTGCGTCGATTTTGAAATTGTAGCCAGTATCACATTTCGTTGGAGCTGAATAAGAACATTCGGGTCATCCCACGTCAGATTTACAACCCAAAATTTCAAATCCTTCCAAATTTTTTTCTTCATTTTTGGTTAAAAATTGTTTACGGTTTTTTTTGTTTTAGCTGAAAATGATATTTTTTCACATTATGAATTTCGGAACTTTTGATGTTAAAAAAAAGAACATTTTTCAAGCACTGTTAACTCAGAACCTATTCAGTGTGTAGAATAAATAATGGAAAATGTAAAATTTTAGTTTGCTTCTCGCCAAAATTCACGTTAAAAATTTTCTTTGCTATATTTTACAAACTCTATACATAAAAATTGATATTTTTTAAAGTTGGACCTTTGCTGGCTTATTATTTCTTTAAATATTAAAAATCAGTAAATTTGTCATGGAATTTGCGTTTCGACCTCGTCTCACAAGAATCCAACAAATGTTAAAAATGTTAAAAATGTTAAAAATGTTAAAAATGTTAAAAATGTTAAAAATGTTAAAAATGTTAAAAATGTTAAAAATGTTAAAAATGTTAAAAATGTTAAAAATGTTAAAAATGTTAAAAATGTTAAAAATGTTAAAAATGTTAAAAATGTTAAAAATGTTAAAAATGTTAAAAATGTTAAAAATGTTAAAAATGTTAAAAATGTTAAAAATGTTAAAAATGTTAAAAATGTTAAAAATGTTAAAAATGTTAAAAATGTTAAAAATGTTAAAAATGTTAAAAATGTTAAAAATGTTAAAAATGTTAAAAATGTTAAAAATGTTAAAAATGTTAAAAATGTTAAAAATGTTAAAAATGTTAAAAATGTTAAAAATGTTAAAAATGTTAAAAATGTTAAAAATGTTAAAAATGTTAAAAATGTTAAAAATGTTAAAAATGTTAAAAATGTTAAAAATGTTAAAAATGTTAAAAATGTTAAAAATGTTAAAAATGTTAAAAATGTTAAAAATGTTAAAAATGTTAAAAATGTTAAAAATGTTAAAAATGTTAAAAATGTTAAAAATGTTAAAAATGTTAAAAATGTTAAAAATGTTAAAAATGTTAAAAATGTTAAAAATGTTAAAAATGTTAAAAATGTTAAAAATGTTAAAAATGTTAAAAATGTTAAAAATGTTAAAAATGTTAAAAATGTTAAAAATGTTAAAAATGTTAAAAATGTTAAAAATGTTAAAAATGTTAAAAATGTTAAAAATGTTAAAAATGTTAAAAATGTTAAAAATGTTAAAAATGTTAAAAATGTTAAAAATGTTAAAAATGTTAAAAATGTTAAAAATGTTAAAAATGTTAAAAATGTTAAAAATGTTAAAAATGTTAAAAATGTTAAAAATGTTAAAAATGTTAAAAATGTTAAAAATGTTAAAAATGTTAAAAATGTTAAAAATGTTAAAAATGTTAAAAATGTTAAAAATGTTAAAAATGTTAAAAATGTTAAAAATGTTAAAAATGTAAAAATGTAAAAATGTTAAAAATGTTAAAAATGTTAAAAATGTTAAAAATGTTAAAAATGTAAAAATGTTAAAAATGTTAAAAATGTTAAAAATGTTAAAAATGTTAAAAATGTTAAAAATGTTAAAAATGTAAAAATGTTACAAATGTTAAAAATGTTAAAAATGTTAAAAATGTTAAAAATGTTAAAAATGTTAAAAATGTTAAAAATGTTAAAAATGTTAAAAATGTTAAAATTGTTAAAAATGTTAAAAATGTTAAAAATGTTAAAAATGTTAAAAATGTTAAAAATCTTAAAAATGTTACAAATGTTAAAAATGTTAAAAATGTTAAAAATGTTAAAAATGTTAAAAATGTTAAAAATGTTAAAAATGTTAAAAATGTTAAAAATGTTAAAAATGTTAAAAATGTTAAAAATGTTAAAAATGTTAAAAATGTTAAAAATGTTAAAATGTTAAAAATGTTAAAAATGTTAAAAATGTTAAAAATGTTAAAAATGTTAAAAATGTTAAAAATGTTAAAAATGTTAAAAATGTTAAAATGTTAAAATTGTTAAAAATGTTAAAAATGTTAAAAATGTTAAAAATGTTAAAAATGTTAAAAATGTTAAAAATGTTAAAAATGTTAAAAATGTTAAAAATGTTAAAAATGTTAAAAATGTTAAAAATGTTAAAAATGTTAAAAATGTTAAAAATGTTAAAAATGTTAAAAATGTTAAAAATGTTAAAAATGTTAAAAATGTTAAAAATGTTAAAAATGTTAAAAATGTTAAAAATGTTAAAAATGTTAAAAATGTTAAAAATGTTAAAAATGTTAAAAATGTTAAAAATGTTAAAAATGTTAAAAATGTTAAAAATGTTAAAAATGTTAAAAATGTTAAAAATGTTAAAAATGTTAAAAATGTTAAAAATGTTAAAAATGTTAAAAATGTTAAAAATGTTAAAAATGTTAAAAATGTTAAAAATGTTAAAAATGTTAAAAATGTTAAAAATGTTAAAAATGTTAAAAATGTTAAAAATGTTAAAAATGTTAAAAATGTTAAAAATGTTAAAAATGTTAAAAATGTTAAAAATGTTAAAAATGTTAAAAATGTT